>NC_081406.1:490513732-490860399 GCF_030272615.1 Cryptomeria japonica | reverse complement strand
AAAGTGGATCTGCCTTGGCATTGAGTGTTGTTATCAGATCAGTGTATTACCTGTTGACTTATAACCATTTCATCAATTGAAAAATCCCTTAACCGGGTAGTTTTAATAGGATTTTGTGTAAATCCTTTAACAAGATGACTCAATTCAATGAGTTCTTCAAATCCTCTTGCGAGGTAACCTTTAACAAGGTTCTAACCTTTAGCAGGGTTCTAACCCTTTAACTGGGTATTTAGCCATCCCTTAACCGGGTGATCCCTAGCAAGATTGGTTCCTAGCAGAACCTATTGTAAATGTCTCTAATCGAACTAGGCTCCTAATAGAGTGGACTTCAAAAGAGTTCAAGAACAGCTTGTGGCTATTCATCCCCACCATGGTTTTTCCCAACTGGGTTTCCACATGAAAAATTAGTGTGTCATGTGTGATTCCTTTCATGTGATGGTTTAGTGTTTTATGTCAAAGTGGTAAAACATGTTGAACTAGTAGTCATTATATTTCTGATGACAGATTACTTGTTTATACATAAGGGTGAAGTGAAAATGAGGTATTAGATTGTGTGAAAAGCTAAGAGTTACTGGTTTATGTCTTTCACATTCTCACTATGTTTTACTGGTAGTAATCTGATTTAGATCGGTGTTATTGTTTGCCAGCCAAGTGCAGTGTTTGCAGTCAAACTAGTTCAGGGAAAGTGTTTTTGTCTATATTGATTCACCCCACCCCTCTCAATACTAGTTTGGTTCTAACTGTTTGCCATTTATTCATCAATTGGTATCAAAGCATCCTCCAAGTCCTCTGTGTTGTAAGCTTAACTGCTTGAGGAAAAGATCCTACTCTAATGATGAAGAGGGAAGGTCCAAAGTTCAACAGAGACAAATTTGAAATATGGAAGGACAGAATGAAGATATACATCAAAAGCATGGGTGCTCAGCACTGGAGCTATGTTGAGAATTCTTATGTTATCCCCATCGGTACTCTCACCGATGATCAAAAGATAGAGATCCAGGAGAATGGGCAAGTCATGGAAGCCCTAATCAGCAGTCTATCTGACATTGAGTTTATTGATGTTCAGGATAAAGACAATCCCAAATAAGTATGGGATGCTCTTGAGAATATCTATGGCAGTGATGAGCATGTGAAACAAGCTAAGGAACAGATCCTTAGGGGAAAATTTGAAGACATGTAGATGGTTGAAGGAGAGACCATTCAACAATATGGAATAAGAATCAAAAATTTTGTTGGAGACATCAAGAGTACAGGTGGTAAAATAGATGATTCCACTATTGTTAGCAAAGTCTTGAGATCCTTATTACCGGTCTATGCAATAAGGGTTGCTACTATTCAAGATTTGAGGTCTATAGACAAGACAAAGGTATCCCTAGACTCCATCATTGCTAAGTTGGTAGCTTATGAGCTAAATAATTATGATGGTAGTATTTAGAAGACTGAATTAGCCTTTAGAGCATTTGTTGCACCATCTAGAAAGGGTAAAGAAGCTAGTACCAGTGGTGAACCAAGACAAAGTAGAGAAATGGATGATGAGGAGATCTTGATGGAATTTGAAGCTCTTCTTGCCAAGATACTTCCTAAGGGAACTGGTAAATACAGATGTAAGCTCCCTTTGAAATGATTTTCTTGCAATAGGATAGGACACATTGTTGTAAATTGTCCTAATGGTGATAACAAGGACAAACCAGAAAAGTTCAAGAAGTTCAAAGGAGGAAACAGGAGAAACTATTTTGTAGCAGTTGATGAAGGTGTCACTGATGAGGAATCAGAAGATGAAGAAAGTGAAGACATTGTGTTTGTAGCAGTTAAGGAAGATGTATCAAACAAGAAGGCTCTTGTCTCCTACTTTGATAATTCCAATGAGTGGATTATTGACAGTGGTTGTTCTAACCATATGACTGGTGATAAGAGTAAATTTCTATCTCTGGAAGAGTATGATGGTGGTGTGGTTTGTTTTGGTAATGATGCACCATGTATGGTAAAAGGAAGAGGGTCCATCTCTCTGAATGGAAAAAGCGGTGCTGATAATGTGTATTGGGTAAAAGATCTCAGACACAACCTTTTAAGTGTTGCCCAGCTGAATGATAATGGTCTCACTCTAGTATTCAAAGATGGAGTGTGCAAAATCAAAGGAAAGAATGGTGAACTGTGGCCACTAGTATGCAGACCAAAGGTAACCTATTTCAGCTGAATGCAAATATCAGTACATGTCTAATGGCTAAGTTTAATGATAGGTGGATATGGTATATGAGACTTTTCCATGTAAACTTTGATAATATTGTGAAGGCCATTAAGATCAAGACAGTTAGAGGATTGTCTATGCTGAGCAAACTAGAGAATCCTTTATGCAAAGAGTGTCAACTGGGGAAAATGTCTTCCTCAACCTTCAAAGGTAAATCTTTCACTACAAAAAATTGACTTGATCTTGTGCACATTGATTTGTGTGGTCCTATGAAAACTAGGAGTGTGTAGGGAGATAGGTATTTTATGATTCTTACTGATGATTGCTCAAGAATGATGTGGGTCACATTCTTGAAGGAAAAGTCTAAAGACTTGGGAAAGTTCAAAGCCTTCATAGCACTTGTTGAAAAAGAAAGTGGTAAGAGGATTAAGTGCCTAAGAACTGATCAAGGAGGAGAATTACTTCCGGTGAATTCAACAAGTACTGTGAAAAGAACGACATCAAGAGGCAACTATCTACCCCCCAGACTTCATAGCAGAATGGCCAAGAAAAGAGAAACAACCAGACTGTAGTTGAAGCAACCAGAACAATGTTGATCCAAGGAAAATTTGATTGCACCTCTTGGAGAGAAGTGGTGAGCATTGCAGTCTACACAATGAACCGGGTACTCATCAAAAAGGGTAAGGATAAAACACCTTATGAGTATTGGACCGGTAAGACTCCTATAGTAAGATACTTTAGAGTGTTTGGTAGCAAATGTTATATCAAGAGGAGTGAACATCAGAGCAAGTTTGATGCAAAATGTGATGAGGGAATACTCCTAGGGTATTCCACAAAGAGCAAAGCTCTCAAATGTTTCAACAATAGGACTCAGAGAATTGTTTAAAGCATCAATGTTAGAGTTGATGAAACCTCTGAGAAACCTGGGGAAACTGGCAATGAACAAGTAGGAGATGAACCTGTAGTAACCTTCTGGGAACCGGTTGCAAAATAGCCTAGCACCAGTAACAGTGCTCCTACACAGGTAGATGTTGATGCTGATGAAGATGAGGATGAAGAAGAAAAGCAAGAGGAAACAACTAAGATCATTCCTGGGTATGTAAAGCTGAATCATGATCTAAAATAGATCATAGGAAATAAGGATGCAGGAATTCTTACAAGAAGAAAGGTCAGAGAAAACTCTTGCATGATCTCTGAATTTGAGCCTAAAACATTCGAAGAGGCACATAAAGATGAAGAATGGATCAAGGCAATGGAAGAGGAACTTGACCAAATAGAAAAGAATGGTAAATCGTCTTTGGTACCTAGACCTGAGCATAAAAATGTCATAGGAACCAAATGGGTTTTCAGAAATAAGCTAAATGAAGATGGCACAGTAGTAAGAAACAAAGCCAGACTAGTGTGCAAAGGATATGCTCAAGAAGAAGGAGAAGACTATGGAGAAACCTTTGCTCAGGTAGCCAGATTGGAAGGAGTTCGTATGCTTCTTGCATATGCAGCCTTCAAGAGATTCAAAGTATATCAAATGGATGTAAAATCTGCATTCCTGAATGGAATACTAGAAGAGGAGGTGTATATAGAGCAACCAGATGGGTTTGCCCTATCAGAAGATAGTGACATGGTGTGTAGGCTACATAAAGCCTTGTATGGACTAAAGAAGACACCTAGAGCATGGTATGAATGCTTGCACTCCCATCTTGTGAAGATTGGATTTTAAAGAACAACTGAAGATAGCAATATCTACTTGAAATCAAAAGGAGATCAAATTTTGATCTGGGAAGTATTTCTTGATGACATATTTTTTGGTGGAGATGACAAGATGAGTCATGACTTTGCAGATGAGATGAAGAAGGAATTTGAGATGTCACTTATAGGGGAGATTAAGTTCTTCATTGGACTACATATTCAACAAATGAAAGATGGAATCTTTATCACTCAATCCAAGTATGCCAAAGAGGTGTTGAACACCTTTGGCATGGAAGACAACAAACTAGTTGGTACATCGATGGTGACCGGTTGTAAATTATCAAAAGAGGATGACTCAATGTTGGTGAATGAGAAGGAATATCGATCAATGATTGGTAAATTGCACTATGTAGTACATAGCAGACCAGACATTGCACATGCAGTGGGCATTACTGCACGGTTCCAGAAAAGCCCAAGAGAATCCCACTTGGTAGTAGTCAAGTGGATTCTTAGATATCTGAAGGGAACTATTGCCTATGGATTATGGTATCCATACAATAATGATTTCAACCTGAAAGTGTTCAGAGATGTTGATTGGGTTGGTAATGTGGATGACCAGAAGAGCACAACCGATGGTGCATTCTTTCTTGGTGGTAGACTAGTCTCATGGATGAGTAAGAAGTAGAGTTGTATCTCTCAGTCTATAGCAGAAGCAGAGTATGTTGCAGCATTTATGAACTACACCCAGACAATTTAGATGAAGCATGTATTAAATGGCTTCAAATTTTCTATATCTGAACTGGTAAGTATATTTTGTGACAACACAAGTGCAATTAACATCTCCAAGAATCCGGTTTTACATGCTAGAACCAAGCACTTCAAGCTCAAGTATCATTTCTTGAGGGAGAAGGTTCAAAACAAAGAGGTTGTACTAGAACATGTTTCCAATAAGGAGCAGTTAGCAGACATATTCACCAAGCCTCTACCGAAGGCTACCTTTACCTATTTGAGAGGTAAATTAGGGGTGTTTCCCCTTCAAGAGGTGAACTAAAGGTGTGTGCTCCACATCAGTCAGGTCTTACATTGATATATCTTTTTCAGGATTGGTGTGTTGAAGGATGCTACTCCTTAGGAGGAGCAGCATAGTGGAACATAGATGTGTATGCCTCCACTTTGGCATTGCTGTCAAAGGGGGAGAAGATGTGAAGCAGAAAATATATTTGCCATATTGGGGAGATGTGAAGCAAAAGCAGAAAGATATCTTCGTATATTGTCATCAATGCCAAAGGGGGAGATTGTTGGCATATGTGCAGAGCATGATGACATGATGATATTGTATGTTGTCATTAATGTCAATATGCTGAAGTATGAACTAGTATATTGTTGTAAGCAAACCGGTATATTGTAGTAAGCAAACTGGTATATTGTAGTAAGAAAACTGGTATATGTGAGAACTGGTATGATGATGTAAACCAGTATATGTGAAAAAGTGAAGCGGTATATTTGTTCAAGGTGAACTGGTATGTTGGAATGAGAAGCGGTAAATGGAAGCTTTGTATCGGGGTTTCACTTGGCATGACTACCAGTTGGTAGTCTCAGCTTCAGGGTTTCTGGTTGATGCATTCCAAGCTTGTGTGATTCAACCGATGACATCTTGTGATGAGTTAGCATTTTAATGAAGACCAGATAATGTTGCCACATTAGCCTTGTATGTGTGAAGGATTTCCTTGAGGATCTTGCATGGAGATTGATCCTATCTACCTCGATAATGTGTGAAGACTTTGTAAATGGTGGAGAGTGCATGATGAGTTATCAGCTTCTTGAAGTGGCAAAGAATGAATGTTGGAGAGCATCTTGAGATCTGTTCAAGACTGTTTTACTCGATGCAATGTGATCAACAGTTAGGATTGAACTGACTAGATTGTAAAACTAAATGTTTAGGGTTTAGGGTTTATGCTACCAACCTATCTGTTTCCTATAAGGTCGATGATGTTTTTCATTTTGAAGTTGTTGGAAAATGTTATGTGTGTATCCAAGTGAAGAGATATTTGATTCTTGCCAGACTGGAGAAGTGTGTTGATACCTGCAGAGTGTGATTGCAGAAGAGGAGGAGATAAAGTGGATCTGCCTTGGCATTGAGTGTTGTTATCAAATTAGTGTATTACCTGTTGACTTCTAACCATTTCAGTAGTTGGAAAATCCCTTAATCGGGTAGCTTTAACAGGCTTTTGTGTAAATCCTTTAACAGGGTGACTCAATTCAATGAGTTCTTCAAATCCTCTTGTGAGATAACCTTTAGCAAGGTTCTAACCTTTAACTGGGTATTTAGCCATCCCTTAACTGGGTGACCCCTAGTAGGATCGGTTCCTAGTAGAACCTATTGTAAAATTCCATAACCAGACTAGGCTCCTAATGGAGTGGACTTCAAAAGAGTTCAAGAACAGCTTGTGGGTATTCATCTCCATTGTGGTTTTTCCCAGTTGGGGTTCCATGTGAAAAATCAGTGTGTCATGTGTGATGCCTTTCATGTGATGGTTTAGTGTTTTATGTCAAAGTGGTAAAACATGTTGAACTTGCAGTCGTTATATTTCTGATGATAGATTACTTGTTTATACATAAGGGTGAAGTGGAAATTAGGTATTAGATTGTGTGAAAAGCTAAGAGTAACTGGTTTATGTCTTTCACATTCTCACTATGTTTTATCGATAGTAATCTGATTTAGACCAGTGTTATTGCTTGCCAGTCAAGTGTAGTGTTTACAGTCAAACCAGTTCAGGGAAAGTGTTTTTGTCTGTACTGATTCACCGCCCCCACCTCTTAGTACTAGTTTGGTACTAACTATTTATCATTTATTCATCAATGTGCACCCTACTCCATAGGATGGGGAGGGTGGCAAGTAATCCAAGTGAAACCTACCACCGTTAACAAGTACGTGGGGGGGCAGGGGGAATATGAATATTGTGGAAGAAATGATAATGCCATGGGAAAAATGTAGTACCATGAGCACCCTATCCACTTGGATATGGGTAACTCCCTATCGACCATGTGGATTTTGACAAAGTTGACCCACTTTTCTAGGCATAGCAAGTGGAAAATTGGTTGTTAAATATATTAATAGCAATTTTATTTTAATGAGAGATAGAAATCAATTTATAACTAATTATATTTGACTTAGTAAATTATGAGTGATTCATAGTAGAATTAAGTTGGACTCTATATGTGTCAACTTTATAGTTATAAGAGAAGCCACATAGTCTTAGTGGTGGCATTAGTAGAGATAGTCGTTGCAAATTTGAGAGGTTAATTATAGCATTAAGTCTCTCAAATTAATGTATATATAGAGGAGCTCTCTTCCTTATTGAATCATTATCTTTTACTTTTGAAATTTTCTCATTGCTTATTTGTTATTGTTCATTTGTGAGAAAAAGAGGATAGTTCAAGTTTTGTGAGGAAGTAGGATAGTTGTTATCTTTGAGAGCTTGTGAAATTCTATGATTGTGGATAAGTTGTGGAGTCAATGTGGTTGCGAGTAGGAATTAGTATCTATGTGGAAGCTTATCTAGGTATAATGATTATATGTTTTCCTTTTATATTGAAATATATGTGAATGCAATTATATCAGGGAAAGATGTTGTAGAAACTTAAGTATTTTGTTTGGATTATGTTACTTGTAAAATATGCATACATGCGTTTGATAGAAACTTGGTATTATTCTTTATAATTGGGTATATGTATAAGTATATAATAGTTATGATAGAAGTTGTGTAATGATTAATATCTTTAGTATGTAGGAATGATTGATTTGATTAATCGTGTTAGGATAATTCGTGGATGGGAGTAACCTAGTTATTCATCCTATTATTAACTTTAAGGGAATGATATGGTAATAGAATAAATGGTCAGTATACCAAATTCAGAAATGAAGTGGGTGGACATATGATTCACACTCGAAAATTGGGTGATGAATTCTCTGGTCAAAGTAGTGTAGGCTGCCACTATCTACATGGTTGATTCACTATGATCCAGGCTTACATACCCGACAAAGAACATCATACATGTAGGTTGTAGCCAATATATGGTAGCTCTAGATATGTAGGACACAACACCATGCTCACAAGGTTATTATTATGAGATCACCAAGCCAATCTCTTCATCAAAGGGTCGGTTCACTTCAATTAGAAGAGGCACAGAGGACTGTAAAGTCTTGATTGGGTGGAAAAGTGCTTGAGTGATGCTCTTCCTCATGTAGTTGGTGGCCGAAAATTTGAGGATGTATGCCAACAAGGACATCTAGACCATTTATTTCTCTTATGTTACATTAAGCTCATAGAAGCTATGTATGTACTCAAATATTCCTAAAGTAAATGGAAATTTGAGAAGAAAAATGTAAATGATTTCACATGTTCATGAATATGATATTGTATATGAATTATGATGCAATGGAAAAGTTGAAATGAGATTTATTTCAAATATGCATTTTGTTTATGAAATGGAAAATAAATTTTTTATTACTTGTATTTCTCACTTGTGGGTTAAAACTTAGTAAATTGATTGGGTAGAACAATGGGCATGTTACAAGCTAAAAAATCCTTAAAAAATAGGAAAAAGCTAAAAAAAATCTCAAGAATAGGAAATTTTAACCTTAAATTTTAGTTTCTAAAATCCCATAATCTCATAATCTTGGACCTTAGAATCCCATACTTTGGAATTCCAAACTCAACTCCAATTGACAGTCCTTCAAAACTTTAGACTTTAGGGAAGGAGGCAAACCTTTACCAAATTGAACAAATGATAGACCAACTCTCTGAACCCCAAATTTTGAAGGAAATAAGCATTCAATTTGAAACTTTAAACTTCAAGTAACAAGACAAACCTTTGCCAAAATAAACCTTGAGTACCCATCACCTTGAACCCTATAGTCTGAAATCACACTATAGAATGTGGGACTACGAAATGTTGTACTATGGAAAGTTGAACTACGGAATCTCAGACTATGGAATCTCAGACTGCGAAATGTCAAACTATGGAATGTTGGACTACACAATGCTGAACTATGAAATCTCAGACTACAAAATTATGGACTATAGAATGTTAGACTACGAGAAATGCTAGACTATGGAATTCTAGACCCTGGAACTTAGAAACCCAAAGTTCTAAAGTTTCGTGATCCCTAAAATCCACAATCATTAAAAGTTTTGAAATTCAAAGAACAAGTTGACATACAAGGGTAGTGTTAATTCTATGACAATCCGGTTAATACTGAGAGGGGGGTGAATCAGTATTAAGACCAATTGTTAACTTTAAACCCAAATCAAACTTACAACAAATCCAACTTCATTTACCGCAAATGCCAATTTATTAAATAGTACAGGTAATCATTGATAAATCTCTGATAAACTTCTATAACCAGTGTATTTAGAAATAATGAATAAACTAAATATAATCAATATCATCACATGAAAATCATTCCACACATGAACACTATATTTTTTGGTGTGGAAACCCAAATAGGTAAAAACCATGGTGGTGGTTAGTACCCACAAAGATTTGTACTCTTTTGAAGTATGCCTTGTTAGGAGCGGACCCTGTTAGAAGTCACCCAAATAAGGGATTTGGATGTGCAGCCTTGTTAGAAGCTTAATGACCTATTAGGATCAACCTCATGAGATGATTTACCACTCTTTTTGAGAGCTACCCTGTTAGGGGATTTACAAGATTAAGGCATGTCAAGACCTACCCGATTAAGGGATTTAATCTATTGTAATTGTTGGAGAACAATAGTGAAAAAGTGATATGTTACTTGCACTTCTCAACTTGCAAAATCAAATCCAATTATGCTCCACTATTTGCAACTCTCAGGAAGATCTCACTCTTCTCTAGTATAGCTTCACACTCTTCTCTAAGACCAACAACAAAATAAACATCAACTAAGCCAACATAAATAATGCTCTCCACTAGGTCGGCCACTAAACCCTAAATTACATCATAAATCATCACAGATCTTTACAACTCATTACAAATCATCATATGGATCATTACAATCAATTAAAAATCAATATCAGTCATTGAATGATTATAAGTCATCATGGCAAGTCAATTTGGTACAAAGTCAAACCCTTAGCTAATTTTGCAAAGTACTTTGCACATTCCCAAGAAATTCACTCTCCAAACGCGCCAAAACATCTTTCAAACATTTCATGTGGTTTGTGTCATGTTATCATCAACATATAGACTTGATGTCAATCACTGCCATACCAAAAATCATTACCAATTTTATGATTTCTTCATCGGTTCTAAAACCCTACTAAAACCCTGGCAAAACTTCATCAGGAATTAGAAACATGCCTTCCAATAGTCATCACAAGATGTGGTTCTGGTCAGATACTCATTTCCATGATAAAATCTTATATTCCAAACTACAAATCACCAATCATCTACTTCAAGTAAAACATCTCTGCATATATCGGTTAAAGTCCTATTTCACAATCTTCTGTATATTGTTGATAAACCTTGTCTCCGGTAGACTAAATCACTTAGATGACAAACCAAACATCAGATAACAACATTGATCACCAGTTACCATCAATGACAACACAAATAACTGATCAAGTCATCTAATCACAAAATCCCAATCTCTTCATCACAAATAGTCTTATATCCTCTATCGGTTCAGTCATCAGTCTTTAACTGCATCACCTCATATGCATCGGTTATGCCAATCATACCAACAATCTCCCCCTTTGGCATTGATGGAAACACCAATCAGATATACCAATCACATGTTGGTATTTTGGATGTGTTGCACTCGTTTTGTCATTAATGTCAACACCTATCAGCACTGGAGATCTTTGGTTATGTTCACCGGCATGTTCAGTGACTTTTGCACAGTCACCGATATTTGGTTCACCGGCAGGTTATATTGTTCACCGGTATTGAGGATCACTTGGAGATTACTTGGTTATGATGAAGACATTGTTTGGACACTTGGTTTTGGTGATTTGGTTATTGGTCAAATCGAGTTTGCATATTTGTTGTTACCGACAAATAGGTCTAGGCTATGGACCGGCAAGCATCATCTATTCCAGATCAGCATGGCACGTTATGGAGATGATTTGTTATTACTGTAAATGCATTGAACCAACATAATGCATCGCATATTGATTCATATGTAATTGATTTTATTGTAATATTCTTAGTGAGACGACCTACACAATTGGTCTTAGGTTTTGGTATAAATGTAAGATCTCATTTGTGAGATTGATATGGGAATGTAAGAAGGATTGTAATAAGGCATATGCAAATATAAGTAGGTCTATACATGCAAAAATCATTTGAAGAATGAAGGAAGGTTTTGAGAAGGCAATCAGAGCTTAACTGATACTGAATCCAATATATGAAGATGCTATTTTGAGCAGTACATTATCATTGGATCTACCAATCCAATTGTAGTCATTTTGACTCTCATCTTGTGATTGAGTAGTGAGCTCTAGACAGTTGGTATTTCTGCATGTGCAGACCCCATATTGTACACACATACTATCTGCAGTAGTATCATCTGATTGTGGGTAAGGTTTCCCACCATGGCTTTTCCCCTTACAGGGTTTCCACGTACAAATATCTATGTTATGTGTGTGGACGTTATTTGTCTTTCAGTTTCATGCATTAAACTTTATCGGTACTGTAATTAACTATTAAACTATCAACCGGCATTAAGTTTGGTTTACTGGTATTATGCATTAAGTTTGGTTAAGTGTAAATTGGATTAAAATTTATAGCCAACTGATTCACCCTCCCCCCCTCTCAGTTGCCTCTGGGTCCTAACAATTGGTATCAGAGCTAAGTCCTCTTTTTGCAGAAACTTAACAGCTTGAGGAGATTCTATGGCAACTAACTATTTTAGGAAGGACAGTCTAAAGCTTGATGGAACTAACTATGGTATATGGAAGATCAGAATAGAGACACATCTGAATTGCATTGGAAGAGACATATGGGATGTTACAAAGAATGGCTATGTTGGTCCTACTCAAGGTCAACCTACTCCACCAACCTTGGCTAAAGATGAGGAAAATGATTTCAAAGCAAGAGAAACACTTTTGAGCACTTTATCAGATCACCAAGTCATGGGATTATTAGATAGATCTACTGCTAAAGCTATTGGGGACAAATTAAGGACATTGAATGAAGGTGATACCACAGTCAAAATTACAAAACTGGAATGCTTCCGGGTTAGGTATAAAAATCTGAAAATGGAAGAAGATGAAAGGATTTCTACTTTTATGGAAAGAGTTAATGAAATTGTTTTGGGTATACAATGTTGAGGAGGATCCTTAAGTGAAGATGAGATTGTTTCTAAAGTTTTAAGAAAATTGCCACCGGCATATAAAATGAAAGTAACTGCTATTAATGAATTGATAACAATACCTAATGCATCAGTATCTAGAGACACTTTGGTTGGAAAACTTTTAGCTTTTGAACTTGAGGAAATTGGTCTTGTTGCTACTATTAAGACAGATTTAGCATTTAAAGCATCATCATCTGTAGCATCATCATCATTATCTGAGAAATCTGATTGGAAAGCACTCTATGCTAGAGAACTTGAAGAAATCAGAAGGGAGAATGAAGAATCAGAAGAGCTTGAAGCACTATTTGCAAGAAGAATGTTTAAAGGTCCAGTTGGAAGTAAGTATGAAGGTAAAGAACCATTTAAATGTTTTAACTACAATAAAATTGGCCATATGGCATCTAGGTGTCCTAATAGACATGCAAGATTGAGAGAAGAAGCTAAAAGAACATATAAGCCTAACCCTGATTATCAGAAATACAAATTCAAGAAGAATAGAGACAAATCTTGTTACCTCATTGATGAAGGAGTAACTGATGATTCCGATGAGGAACTGACAGACAATGGATGGGCTTTTGTTGCAATAACAGAAGATCAACCAACACCTATTATACAACTAGTAGAGCAGGCCCTAGTAGCTAAAATTGAAGAAAAGGATGAATGGATCATTGATTCTGGATGTTCACATCATATGACTGGTGATAAGAGTAAATTCTTGACTTTTCAGGAATACAATGGAGGTCTAGTAAGATTTGGGGATGATAAAGCTTGTTTGATCAGAGGAAAAGGAACTATATCCTTTGATGGTAAACATAATACTGAAGGTTTGAAGCATAATATTTTGATTGTTGGTCAATTAGTTGAAAAAAGATTTCAATTAAAATTCAAGAATGGTAAATGCAAAATATTAAACAGAACTGGTTTGGAAATTGCAACCGGTAATCAAACAACTAAGACAGTAAATTTTGATTGTATTGTGAAAATCAATACAACTAAGGCAATAAGGGATTTACCTAAGATTGTTAAACCTCACAATCCGGTATGTAACTAATGTCAATTTGGAAAGCAAGTTAGAACATCTTTCAAGAGCATTCTAGAGAAATCTAACAATGTTCTTGATTTAATTCATACTGATTTATGTGGTCTAGCAAGAACTAGAAGTCTACAAGAAGATAGATATTTTATGCTAATCATTGATGACTATTCTAGAATGTGTTGGGTTACTTTTCTCAGGGAGAAATTAGAAGCTTTGGGGAAATTTAAATTATTCAAAGCAATGGTAGAGAATGAAACCGGTAAGAAAATCAAATGTTTGAGATCAGATCAGGGAAGTGAATTCACATCTAAGGAATTTAATAGACTGTGAAGTGAATGGAATCAGAAGACAGTTATCAGCACCTCGAACACCCCAGCAGAATGGAGTTGTGGAAAGGAAAAATGGAACTATTTTGGATGCAGCTAGAAGCATGATATCTGAAGCAAACCTACCTCATGTGTATTGGAGAGAATCAATGAATACAACAGTTTACACATTCAACAGAGTTCACATCAAAGGTGAAACCGGTAAGACCCCTCATGAACTTTGATTTGGTAATACTCCTACTCTTAAATATTTCAGAATATTTGGAAGAAAATGTTACATTAGAAGAGATGAGTATATTGGCAAATTTGATCCTAGAAGTGATGAAGGAATATTTCTTGGCTTTTCATCTAAGAGAAAAGCATATAGATGTTTTAATAAGAGATTGTAGAAAATTGTTGAGAGTGCAAATGTGAAGATTGATGAATAGTTTAGAGGTAATTCAAGGTCTATAGACTCTGAACTGGCAATAGAGATAATCACAAATGAACCTATACAAAATCCACCGGTACAGAATGTTGACCCAGTCACACCGGCATCATCTAAAAACTCAACAGTGATTGAAGAACAGTAGAGAGTGAATACACCCAGGTATGTAAGACTGAATCACTCTGAATGTCAGATAATTGGGAATAAGTATCAAGGAGTTATGACAAGATGAAAACTAGAAAATGAAGAGGTATGTTTAATTTCTCAAATTGAACTAGTATCTATTTGTGAGGCATGTGAAGATAAAACTTGGATTAAAGCTATGGAAGATGAATTGGAACAAATTGAAAAGAATAACACATGGACATTGGTTCCCCAGCCTAAAAACAAAATGTAATTGGAACTAAATGGGTTTTAAGGAATAAACTTAATGAAGATGGTAAAGTAATTAGAAACAAAGCAAGATTGGTGTGTAAGGGATATTCACAGAAAGAAGGAATTGATTATAATGAAACCTTTGCACCGGTAGCTATAATTGAGGCAATCAGACTATTCTTGGCTTTTGTAGCACACAAGAACTAAAAAGTATATCAAATGGATATTAAATGTGCATTTCTGTGATCTTGAATAAGAAGTTTACATTGAACAGCTTGGTGGATTTTCTTTGACAGATGACAAAGATATGGTATGCAGGTTCAGGAAAGCTTTATATGGATTGAAGCAAGCTCTAAGAGTTTGGTATGCTAGATTGGACAAATATCTTTTAAAGCTTGGTTACACTAAAGGTAAACTATCATTGAAGGATGAATTAGAACCTGTTAATCCGACAAGGTACAAATATATGATAGGAGGTTTACTGTATTTGACACAAACAAGATGTGATATTATGAATGCAGTATGTATTGTTTCAAGATTTTAGAGTAATCCTAAAGAAAATCATGAATCAGCAGTGAAAAGGATTTTTCAGTATCTACAAGGCACAATAAATCTTGGTTTATGGTATCCTAGAGATGAAAATTTTGATTTATGTGCATACACAGATGCTAATTGGGTAGGAGATGTAGATGACACAAAAAGCACCATTGATGAAGCATTTTTCTTGGTAGCAAACTTATTTCATGGTTGAGAAAGAAACAAAGTTGCACATCTTTATCAACAGCAGAATCAGAATATGTTGCAACAGCAACTAATTGTACACAGGTATTTTGGATTAAGCAAATGTTGAAGGACATAAAGGTAAAATGCAAAGAACCTATAATCATTTACTATGATAATATGGCAGCAATTGATATATCTAAGAATCTGGTATTTCACTCTAGAACTAAACATGTTTCTATCAAATTCAATTTTCTAAAAGAGAATGTTGAAGCAAAGGAAGTGAAATTGGTTTATGTGAATACTAAAGAGTAGATTGCAGATATCTTTACTAAGCCTTTTCCTAAGGAAACTTTTGAATACCTTAGAGAACAACTTGCGGTAATACCCTCACCAATAGAGACTTAGACAGATGGAGACTGGCATCAAATCAGCAGATTTGATCAGAAAAACTTTTTTCCGGCCTTGATGAGGAGAGCTACTTCTTAGGGAGAGTAGTTGGTAATTGGTAGTTGGTATTTTGTAAACAGTTATATGAACTTTTGTATCTAGTTTTTGTATTGCTTTGGCATTTGATGTCAAAGGGGGAGAGATATCTATGAAAAAGCACTTTATCCTTTAGGGAGAGACTATTCATTGGGAGAGATTGTTACTCTTTGTATCTGTATTTTTTATTTCTGGTTAATGATCTCTTTGGGAGATTGTTGGTTTTTGGTTTTTGGCATTTCTGTTTTGGCACTTGAATGATTTTTCCATCTTGTGTTGCCATCAAAGCAAAAGGGGGAGATTGTTAGTATTTTGGATGTGTTTTACTGGTTTTGTCATTAATGTCAACACTTGTTAACACTTGTCAACACCTATCAGCACTGGAGATCTTTGGTTATGTTCACCCGCATGTTCAGTGACTTATGCACAGTCACCGGTATTTGGTTCACCTGCAGGTTATATTATTCACTGGTATTGAGGATGACTTGGAGATTACTTGGTTATGACGAAGACATTGTCTGGACACTTGGTTTTGGCGATTTGGTTATTGGTCAAATCGAGTTTGCATATTTGTTGTTACTGACAAATAGGTCTAGGTTATGGACCAGCAAGCATCATCTGTTCCAGATTAGCACGGCACGTAATATAATCTGATTGTGGGTAAGGTTTCCCACCATGGTTTTTCCCCTTACAGGGTTTCCACGTACAAATATCTATGTTATGTGTGTGGATGTTATTTGTCTTGTTGTTTCATGCATTAAACTTTACTGATACTGTAATTAACTGTTAAACTATCAATCGGCATTAAATTTGGTTTAGTGTAAATTGGATTGAAACTTATAGTCAACCAATTCACCCTCCCCCCTCTTAGTTGCCTCTTGGTCCTAACATCATATTGCAACACCATCACTGCTACTTGTTGTCAGTATCATATCATCTGTAAGTCTCCTTTTGTCTTCTCCACCTAAACCAATACTTCTCCAACTTCTTTGATCCTTTTCTTCTCTCAAATTTGGTCTTGTTCTTCTCCCAAATCTGATCTTGTTCTTCTCCCAAATGCATATTTTCTTTTCCCCCCTTTGACAGCAATGCCAAAGGTGTATGTGCATCACCAATCTTCTTTACTATTGCTTATGTCATCATCATCTCTACTAACCAAATCAAAACATTATATCCAATCATTATATCATACCATTAAATTAGAGCTTTATATCTGAGTTGCTCCCCCTATGGAGTAGCTTTCACCTCATCAATCCTTACTGAAGAATAATCATTAGATCCACAGGATTGATGCATCTCCTTCATTCTAGCTCTTTTGATGTAGGGATCTAACCCATAGTTTAACTCTAAGAAACTCAAAGGTAGTCTTCGGTAAGGGCTTAGTAAAGATATCAACTATCTAATCTTTACTCTTCACATATTCCATCTTGACCTATTTTTCTTGAACTCTTTCCCTTAGAAAATGATACTTCAATTCAATGTGCTTGGTTCTAGCATGAAGTACAGTATTCTTAGAAATATTTATTGAACTTGTATTAACACAATAGATAGTCATGGGTTTAGACATGTCTATTTTGAATCCTTCTAGCACATGTCTCATCCATATTGCCTACGTGCAATTCATGGATGCAGAAAAATACTATGCTTTAGCTATAGATTGAGAAACACATGTTTGTTTCTTGCTCGTCCATGCCACTAATCTTCCACCAAGAAGAAAGGCTCCACTGGTTGTTCTTTTCTGGTCATCCATATTACCTCCTCAATCAACATCAGCAAAGACATTCAAATTAAAATCTCCTTTATAGGGATACCATAAACCATAGTCTACTGTGCCTTTGAGATACCGGAAAATTTTCACTGCCACCAAATGTGTCTCCTTAGGCTCTTTCTAAAATCTGGCAACTAATCCAATAGCATGAGAAATGTTCAGCCTACTATGAACAACATAGTGCAAATTACCAATCATAGAGCTATACTCTTTTTCGCAAACAGTAGCAGAATCATCTTGTTTGGACAACTTGCAGCCTATCACCATCGGTGTTCCTACCGATTTGCAGTCTTCCATGTCGAATGTTTTCAACACCTCTTTGACATACTTGCTCTAACAAATAAAGATACCACCATCTAGTTGATGGACCTATAACCTAATAAAGAACTTTATTTCACTGATTAGAGACATTTCAAATTCCTTTTTCATTACATCAGCAAAGTCCATACACATATCATCATTTCTACCAAAAATTATGTCATCTACAAACACTTCTGCTATTAGCATCTTGTCTCCATCAGTCTTCAAATAAATGTTGTTGTCCTCACTGGTACGTTGGAATCCAATTTTGATCAGATGTGCATGTAATCTCTCATACCATGCTCTCGATGCCTGCTTTAGACCATATAGTGCTTTATGCAATTTACATACCATGTCTTCATCATCAAATAGATAAAATCTATCTGGTTGTTCAATGTAGACTTCTTCTTCTAGAATCCCATTTAGAAAGGTTGATTTGACATCCATTTGATAAAATTTGGATCCCTTATATGCAGCAAATGCTAGCAGCATCCTCACTCCTAATCTAGAAATCGGTGCAAAAGTCTCTCTATAATCCTCACCTTCTTCCTGTGCATACCCTTTGTAGACTAACCTCACCTTGTTTCTTACAATTTTTCCTTGTTCATCCAATTTATTCCTAAAGACCCATTTTGTTCCAATCACATTCTTATCCTCTGGTCTAGGAACAAGTGACCATGTCTGATTCTTCTCAATTTGATCTAATTATTCATTCATTGCATTAATCCAATCATCATCTTTTAGTGCTTCCTTTACTGTTTTGGGTTCTATTGTAGATATCAAGCAAGATTTTTCTCTGATTTTCCTTCGTGTTTGCACACCAGCATTCTTATCACCAATTATCTACTCTTGTGAATGGTTTAATCTAACATACCTAGGCAATACTAGTACTATTTCTACACCACCTTCTTTTTGTTCTTCATTTTCTTCATCGTTGTCATCACTTATTGGTTGAGCACCTAATTCTCCATTTGTCAGTTCTTCATTGTTCTGTGCTTCTGGTTCAATAATCACAAGTTTCTCATCATCTTTTCTAGGCTCAGATCTATTGGTACCTTGTGAATTTCTAGAGAGATCATCTACCTTCATATTAGCACTTTCAATAATCTTCATAGTTTTCTTATTGAAACAATTTTATACCTTACTCTTAAAGAAATATTTCCTCATCAAATTTTGCATCAAATTTCTCTATATGAATATATTTCTTAATAAAACATTGACTCCCAAAAATTTTGAAATAACTTACACAAGGAGTTTTTCCATACCATAGCTCATAGGGTATTTTGTTGTTACCTCGTTTTACTAGTACCAGTTTAAAGTGTATACAACAATGTTGACTGCTTCTCTCCAAAACATTTTAGGTACATTTCCCTGTAATATAATGGTTATAGTAGCTTCAACTATTGTTATGTTCATCTTTACAAACTTGGCAGAGAGTATGAGCTGACTGATTCAAAAAATGAAAGTGAATAAAACCATCAAAGGACTACAACCTTCCTCTGCTAATGTGTCTTGTACTCACCAACAGTTTGGTGATGACACAATTTTAATGGGATATTTATCTATTGGTGAGGTTGTTGCCTTCAAAGGTTCTCTTAGCTCATATTCATTGGCGACAGGTTAGCAAGTTAATTGGGAGAAGTCTGCTATTTATTTCATAAATACCCCTATTATAAGGCAGCAGAGAATTGCTAACATCATTGGTTGTAAGGTGGAAATGCTCCCCTCCACTTATTTGGGTCTCCCTCTAGGTTTGGTTCCCCCAAACTCCTTCTGGAACTTTTTAATGTACAAACTCAACAAGAAATTGGTTGGTTGGAAAGGATCTATGCTATCTCAAGTAGGAAAGCTTTAGCTTCTCCAAGCCACCCTTCAGGATCTTCCTGTCTATGCTCTTAGCCTGTTTGGTATTCTGGCTAAATTTGCTAAAGCTTTAGAGAGGATTCAAAAAAGATTTCTTTGGTCAGGGGTAGAAGATAAAAAAAGGATTGCCTTGGTTCCTGGGACAAAGTGCATAAGCCTAAGTGCAAGGGGGTTTAGGTATTAAAGTTCTTAAAACTTTTAACAAATCTCTACTCGCTAAATAGATATGGAGAGCTTATGGCATTAAAAAAAATTGGAATCAGGTGTGGTTTGATAAATATATTCATGACCAACCTCTTCATTCTCTTCTCTACTCTGAAGATGTCCCCGGTGGGTCTTTCATATGGAATAGTATAATTAAGTCCATAAAAGTTGCTAAAGCTAGAGCTGGATGGGTCCTTGGCAAAGGTGACAAAATTAGGTTCTGGGAGGATGTTTGGATTAAAGATGAACCTCTCTTTAATCAGGATTGTATCCAATTCATTGATGAATGAAAAATAAGGTATGGGTCTATGGTTTGTAATTACTTGAAGGAGAATAAACAGGTGAGGCTTGATGCTATTTATGTTGGGTTTTCACTGCTTCAGCAGGATCTGCTGTCATTTTATGTTAATAAAGACTTTAAGGATGTGTTTCTCTAGAAGAGTAATCCCAGGGGTAACTTCACTGTTGCTTCTGCTTATAAATAAAACTATTACTCAGGTCAGCAACCCAATATGGACTAAAATCTGGAATAGAGTCCTTATTCCTAAATTTAACATATTTTTTGGCTTGCAGCTCACAACAAGATTCTTACCATTGATAACTTGGCTCGTAGAGGTTTCATGTTTCCTAATAGGTTTGAGCTATGTTAGAAAGAGGAAGAATCTGTGGATCATCTATTTATCAATTTCTCCTTTACCTGGGAAATCTGTTGGTATTTTGGTATGGTTTTGTCATTGATGTCAACACATACTAATACACCTACTTTGGAGATCCAGCAACATTCACCAGCAAGCAAGTAAATTGTGCAACAATTACTGGTATATGGTTCACCGACAGGATATATTGTTCATCGGTACCTAGAATGATATGGAAGACACTTAGTAATGTCAAAGACATCATGTGGACACTTTATTTTGAAGAAATAATCATTGGTACATTCATATTTGCATATTTTCTTTTACCGGCAAATAGGTCTAGGTTATCTAGGGTTACACCAGCAGGTTTATCTTTTCCAGATCAGCATGGCACACTATGGAGATGATTTATTATTATTGTAGGAGATGTAGATGTAGATGATAGAAAGAGCACACGCAAATTGGGTAGGAGATGTAGATGATAGAAAGAGTGCCACTGGAGGAGCATTCTTTCTTGGAAAGAGATTAGTCTCTTGGTTGAGTAAGAAATAGAGTTGTACATCTTTATCAACAACAGAATCAGAATATGTTGCAGCAGCAACTAACTATACATAGGTATTATGGCTTAAGAAAATGTTGAAGGACATAAAGGTAAAATGCAAGGAACCTATTACTATATACTGTGATAACACTGCAGCAATTGATATATCTAAGAATCTGGTATTACATTCTAAAACAAAACATGTTTCTATCAAACTGAATTTTCTAAGGGAAAAAGTTGAAGAAAAGGAGATAAAACTAGTTTATGTGAATACTAAAGAACAACTTGAAGATATTTTCACAAAACCTTTGCCTAAGGAAAATTTTGAGTATCTTGGAGTCATACCTCCACCGGTAGAGACTTAGACAGTTGATAATTGTTATCAACCGGCAAAATTAAAAAGAAAAATCTTTTATTCTGGTATTTGATGAGGAAGCTACTTCTCAGGGGGAGTAGTTGGCATATTGAATTGGTTGGTATTTTGTATAAACTTGACTTTTGTGACTTTGGCATTTGATGTCAAAGGGGGAGAGATATCTATGGAAAAACACATTATCTTTTTTGGGGAGAGATTTTGAAAAACACATTTGAGAGATTGGTATTGTTACTCCCAGGGGGAGAAATAGAGATTGTTGGTTTTTGTATTTGGCATTTATGTTTTGGCACTTTGATGGTTTTTCCATCTTGTGTTGCCATCAATGCCAAAGGGGGAGATTGTTGGTATTTTGGTATGGTTTTGTCATTGATGTCAACACCTACTTTGGAGATCCAGCAACATTCACCGGCAAGCAAGTAAACTATGCAATAGTTATTGGTATATGGTTCACCGGTAGGATATATTGTTCACCGGTACCTGGAATGATATGGAAGACACTTGGTAATGTTGAAGACATCATGTGGACACTTTATTTTGAAGAAATAATCATTGGTACATTCATATTTGCATATTTGCATATTTGCTTTTACTAGCAAATAGGTCCAGGTTATCTAGGGTTACACCGGCAGGTTTATCTTTTCCAGATCAGCATGGCATGCTATGGAGATGATTTATTATTGTTGTAAATGCAATAAGCTGACATGTTCAATTGGTTATTGCATCGGATATTATATTGTTTGTAAAATGTTTTTATTGTAATATCTTGTAGAGCCGACCTACTAAAATTGGTCTTAGGGTATGGTATAAATGTAAGATCTTATTTGTAAGATCAAGTGTGGAATGCGAAAAAGAATTTCGTGAAGGTATATGTGAGATCAAGCAGGGATATACACAAAGACATCATTTGAAGGTGAAGATAGGTTTTTGTAGAAGCATATCAGCATTACACCGATACTGAATCCAGCATATGAAGATGCTATTTTGAGCAGTACATTCTTATTGGATTTAACCATCCAACTGTAGTCAGTGTGACTCCCATTTTGTGATTGAGCAGTGAGCTCTAGGTTGTTGGCCTTTCTGCATGTGCAGACCCCATTTATGTACACTTACTATCTACAGTAGTATCATCTGATTGTGGGTAAGGTTTCCCACCATGGTTTTTCCCCTTACAAGGTTTCCACATACAAATATTGGTGTCATGTGTTGTGGATGACTTTATGTTTATGTTTCATGCATTAATCCTTACCAATATAGCAATTTACTGTTAATACTATCTACCAGCATACTTAACTGGTTTACCAGTATTAAGCATTAAGTTGGTTAATAAGTTTTTGGTTTGAATTTATTTGACAACTAATTCACCCCCCCCCCCACCTCTTAGTTGTCTCTGGGACCTAACAATTAGTATCAGAGCCTAGTCCTCTTTTGCAGACGTTTAACAACTTGAGGAGATCCAATGTCTACTAATTATTTCAGGAAGGATAGTCCTAAACATGATAGAACCAACTATGGGATATGGAAGATCAGAATGGAGACACATCTGAATTGCATTGGTAAAGACATCTGGGAAGTTACTAAGAGTGGTTATACTGCTATTGTAGCTGGTCAGACTGCTCCAACTACCTTAGCTGAAGATGAAGAAAATGATTGCAAAGCAAGAGAAGCACTTTTGAGTGCATTATCAAATCAACAAATCATGGGATTATCAGATAGGTCTATTGCTAAAGCTATTTGGGATCATTTGGCAACACTGAATGAAGGAGATTCCACAGTCAAGATTGCAAAACTTGAAAGCTTCCGAGTCAAGTATGAACATCTGAAAATGGAAGAAGATGGAAGGATTTCTTCTTTTATGGAAAGAGTAAATAAAATTGTTTTGGGTATTAAATGTTGTGGACCAACTCTGAGTGAGGATGAAATTGTTTCAAAAATCTTAAGAGGTTTGTCACCAGCATATAAAATGAAGGTTACTGCTATAAATGAATTGAGAACAATGCCTAATACATCAGTAACTAGGGATACATTGATTGGAAAACTTTCAACCTTTGCAATTGAGGAATTTGGTCCTCTTGCTATAAAGATTGATTTGGCCTTTAAAGCATCAACATCATCTGCTCCATCATTTGACAAATCAGACTAGAGAGCCTTTTATGCAAGAGAACTTGAAGAAACCAAAAAGGAGAATGAAGAGCTTGAAGAACTTGAAGCACTATTTGCAAGGAAAATGCCAAAAGGTCTAATTGGAAGTAAGTATGAAGGTAAAGCACCCTTTAAATGTTTTAACTGCAATAAGATTGGTCATATGGCTTCAAGATGCCCTGATAGACATGCTAGACTAAGAGAAGAAGCTAGAAGAACATACAAGCCTAATCCTAAATATTAGAGATACAAATTTAAAAAGAACAAAGACAAATCTTGTTACATTGTTGATGAAGGTGTGACTGATGATTCTGATGAGGATCCAGTAGACAATGGATGGGTTTTTGTTGCTATAACAGAAGATCAACCGGCACCTATTGCTCAACTGGTAGAACAAGCCCTAGCAGCTAAAGTTGAAGCAAAGGATGAATGGATTATTGACTGAGGATGCTCACATCATATGACTGGAGACAAAGGTAAATTCTTGAACTTTCAAGAATACAATGGAGGTTTAGTAAGATTTGGAGATGACAAAGCCTGTTCAATCAAAGGTAAGGGTTCAATATCTCTTGATCGTAAACATAACACTAACAATGCCTACTATGTTGAAGGATTAAAGCATAATCTTTTAAGTGTTGGTCAATTAGTTGAGAAGGGATTTCAGTTACAATTTAAAAATAGAAAATGCAAAATCATGAATAGAACTGGTTTGGAAATTGCAACTGGTAATCAGATTAGAGGCAATATCTTTCATTTGAATAACAGTGAAAAGGCATGCTTAATTGCACACATAGATGAAAGTTGGTTATGGCATAAGAGACTATGTCATGTAAACTTTGATTGCATGGTAAAAATCAGTACTTCTAAGGCAGTTAGAGATCTACCTAAACTTGTGAAACCTCATAATACAATTTGTAAAGAATGTCAATTTGGAAAACAAGTTAGAGCTACTTTCAAAAGTATTCCAGAAAAATCCAATAATGCTCTTGACTTAATTCACATTGATTTATGTGGTCCAGCTAGAACTAGAAGCTTACAAGGTGATAGATATTTCATGCTAATTATTGATGATTATTCTAGAATGTGTTGGGTTACTTTTCTCAGAGAGAAATTAGAAGCACTTGGAAAATTCAAACTATTCAAAGCAGTGGTTGAAAATGAAACTGGTAAGAAAATCAAATGTTTAAGATCAAATCAAGGAGGAGAATTCACATCTAAGGACTTTAATACATTCTATGAAGTGAATGGAATCAAAAGATAGTTATCAGCACCTCAGACAGCACAACAGAATGGAGTTGTTGGAAGGAAAAATAGAACTATCTTGGATGCAGCTAGAAGTATGTTATCAGAAGCAAATCTACCACGTGTATTGGGGAGAGGCAGTTAGCACTGTTGTCTATACATTCAACAAAGTTCACATCAAAGGTGAAACCAATAAGACCCCTCATGAACTATGGTTTGGTAATACTCCTACTCTTAAGTATTTCAGAATTTTTGGAAGTAAATGTTATATTAGAAGAGATGAGTATATTGGCAAATTTGATCCTAGAAGTGATGAAGGAATATTTCTTGGTTATTCATCTAAGAGCAAGGCATATAGATGTTTTAATAAAAGATTGCAGAAAATTGTTGAGAGTACAAATGTAAAGATTGATGAACAATTCAAAGGAACTTCAAGGTATATAGAGTTTGAACCGGCAATAGAAATTATGACAAATGAACCTATACTGAGTCCACCAATATAAAATGAAGATCCAGTTACCCCGATATCATCAGAAGATTCCACAATAATTGAAGAACAACAGCAAACTAAGACACCCCGGTATGTAAGATTGAATCATTCTTAAGATCAGATAATTGAAAATAAATTCAAAGGAGTTATGACAAGAAGAAGATTGGCAAATGAAGAGGTATGTCTTATTTCTCAAATTGAACCAACATCAATGAGGCATGTGAAGATAAATTTTGGATTAAAGCTATGGAAGAAGAATTAGGACAAATTGAGAAAAATAATACTTGGACATTAGTTCCCCAGCCTAAAGATAAAAATGTAATTGGAACTAAATGGGTATTTAGAAACAAACTTAATGAAGATGGTAAGGTTGTCAGAAACAAAGCAAGACTAGTGTGTAAGGGATATTCTCAAAAAGAAGGAGTTGATTACAATGAAACCTTTGCACCGATAGCCAGAATTGAGGCAGTTAGATTATTCTTGGCTTTTGCAGCTCACAAGGATTACAAAGTTTATCAAATGGATATTAAATGTGCATTTTTGAATGGAGATCTTGAAGAAGTATATATTGAACAACCTGATGGATTTTCTTTGACAGATGACAATGATATGGTTTGCAGGTTAAGAAAAGCTCTATATGGATTGAAACAAGCCCCAAGAACTTGGTATGCAAGGTTGGATAAGTATCTTTTGAAGATTGGTTTTACTAAAGGAAATGCAGATAGCAATTTATACTACAAAGTAACTAATGATGACATCTTGATTATTGAAGTATTTTTTGATGATATAATCTTTGGAGGAGAAGATGGATTATGTAAGGAATTTTCTCTTGAAATGCAGCAAGAATTTGAAATGTCTATGATTGGAGAAATAAAATTCTTTTTAGGTTTGTAAATCTCTCAGACTGATAAAGGTATATTATTGAGTCAATCCAAGTACTTGAAATAATTACTAAAGAAATTTGGGATGGAGAACTCTAAACCGGTAAGCACACCAATGACTGCAAATGACAAATTATCTCAAAGGGATGAATCTACACCTGTTAATCCAACTAGATACAAATCTATGATAGGAGGTTTACTATATCTGACACAAACCAGCCCTAATATTATGAATGTAGTATGTATTTTTTCTAGATTTCAGAGTAATCCTAGGGAAAATCATGAATCAGCAGTAAAAAGGATTTTTCACTATTTACAAGGCACAGCAAATCTTGGATTATGGTATCCTAAAGATGAAAATTTTGATCTATGTGCATACACAGATGCAAATTGGGCATGAGATGTAGATGATAGAAAGAGCGCCATTGGAGGAGCATTCTTTCTTGGAAAGAGAGTCTCTTGGTTGAGTAAGAAATAGAGTTGTACATCTTTAACAACAACAGAATCAAAATATGTTGCAGCAGCAACTAACTGTACATAGGTATTATGACTTAAGAAAATGTTGAAGGACATAAAGGTAAAATGCAAGGAACCTATTACTATATACTGTGATAACACTGCAGCAATTGATATATCTAAGAATCTGGTATTACATTCTAAAACAAAACATGTTTCTATCAAACTGAATTTTCTAAGAGAAAAAGTTGAAGAAAAGGAGATAAAACTGGTTTATGTGAATACTAAAGAACAACTTGTAGATATTTTCACAAAACCTTTACCTAAGGAGACTTTTGAGTATCTCAGAGATCAGCTTGGAGTCATACCTCCACCAGTGGAGACTTAGACAGTTGATGATTGTCATCAACCGACATAATTAAAAAGACAAATCTTTTATTCCGGTATTTGATGAGGAAGCTACTTCTCAGGGGGAGTAGTTGGCATATTGGATTGGTTGGTATTTTGTATAAACTTGACTTTTGTGACTTTGGCATTTGATGTCAAAGGGGGAGAGATATCTATGGAAAAACACATTATCTTTTTTGGGGAGAGATTTTAGGGGAGAGATTGGTATTGTTACTCCCAGGGGGAGAAATAGAGATTATTCACCTGCAAGCAAGTAAATTGTGCAACAGTTACTGGTATATGGTTCACCGGCAGGATATATTATTCACTGGTACCTGGAATGATATGGAAGACACTTGGTAATGTCGAAGAAATCATGTGGATGCTTTATTTTGAAGAAATAATCATTGGTACATTCATATTTGCATATTTGCTTTTATCGGCAAATAGGTCCAGGTTATCTAGGGTTACACTGGCAAGTTTATCTTTTCCAGATCAGCATGGCATGCTATGGAGATGGTTTATTATTGTTGTAAATGCATTAAGATAACATGTTCAATTGGCTATTGCATCGGATATTATATTGTTTGTAAAATGTTTTTATTGTAATATCTTGTAGAGTCGGCCTACTAAAATTGGTCTTAGGGTATGGTATAAATGTAAGATCTTATTTGTAAGATCAAGTGTGGAATGTGAAAAAGAATTAAGTGAAGGTATATGCAAGATCAAGTAGGGATATACATGAAGACATCATTTGAAGGTGAAGTTAGGTTTTTGTAGAAGCATATCAGCATTACACCGGTACTAAATCTAGCATATGAAGATGCTATTTTGAGCAGTACATTCTTATTGGATTTAACCATCCAACTGTAGTTAGTGTGACTCCCATTTTGTGATTGAGCAGTGAGCTCTAGGCTATTGGCCTTTCTGCATGTGCAGACCCCATTTATGTGCACTTACTATCTGGAGTAGTATCATCTGATTGTGGGTAAGGTTTGCCATCGTGGTTTTTCCCCTTACAGGGTTTCCACGTAAAAATATTGGTGACATGTGTTGTAGATGACTTTATGTTTATGTTTCATGCATTAATCCTTACCGGTATAGCAATTTACTATTAACACTGTCTACTAGCATACTTAACTGGTTTACTGGTATTAAGCATTAAGTTGGTTAATAAGTTTTTGGTTTGAATTTATTTGACAACTGATTCACCCCTCCCCCCCTCTCAGTTGTCTCCGGGACCTAACAAAATCTGGAGTAAATTTTGGGTGCAATGGAAAGTGGAGTGGGTTATGCATAATAGTCTCAAGGAAGTCATTTGGCAATGGATCTTTCCCACCAAATTTCCTCTCATCAAGACCCTCTGGTCCTTGATCCTTCCTATGACCTATTGGTCTATATGGAAGGAGAGAAATAACAAAATTTTTAGGGAGGCTAAGTGTATGTCTCAGGTGGTTTTTGAAAAGATTTGCAGGGAAATTAAAGAAAACATAAACATCCTTCATAGAAACAACAAGTAGTAGAGCTTTCTTAACATGAATGATATTGAGAAAGGTATCCTCACTGAATGGAATTTGATACACAAGATCTGCAAATCCGACATTAAGATTAGGAGAGAAAATTTTGTTTGGAGATTTCCCTGTCATGATTGGGTCAAGGTGAATTTTGATGGAGCGGCTAAAGGCAATCCTTGGAAGTCGAAAGGGGGAGGAGTCATCAGAAATACTCATGGTATTTGTGTTACTGCTATTGCCTCTCCATTTGGAGTTCAAAACAATCATGTTGCTGAAGCCCAGGCAATGTTAAAATGCCTCCAGCTTGCTCAGGGTTTTAAATTAAAAAAAATTTGGCTGGAAGGGAGATTCCCTCAATATTATTCAGGCTATCAAAGGCACTAGTTCTCCCTCCTGGAACATTTACAATATCATTGAAAGTGCTAAAAAATTATTAAATGACTATGACAGTGTTTTCATTTCCCATACTCTAAGGGAAGGTAATAAGGTTGTTGATCTATTAGCTAATGAGGGGGTTTATTTAGAGGAGGACACTAAATATATCGAAGAAGCCTATTGTAAGAAGGATATCCGGGCACAATTATTATTTGATCGTGTCCATGGTTCATGTTAAGTCTATCATCACTTTTCTGGGTCTGGATATCAAAGACAAAGATTGGGGTTAGCTGAAGTGTGAGTTGATGATCATTTTAAAGCATTATGATTATGATCACTGGTGTGACGGGGCTAATCATAATAAGTGTTGGTTCATCATGACTATTATTAAATACCTCTTCAAACTCAATGAAATTACCCTATTTTTCAAACCCAGCATTTTGTTCAAGAGCCTGCGCTTAAGTGTTGGTTTTCAGTTTTTCTTGTGCTCTGTTGAAAGCCTCGATCTGTATTTCAACATGGGAGGCAATCTTAATTGGAATGAGCCCTTTGGCTATGATAATTGGAAAAGTGAGCAGAAAGTTTGGCGAAGGCTGCATAGACATGGTTTCACAGGCTACATGGAAAAATTGCATGGTAGTAAAAATTCGGTGTCTCGAGGCTTTGCCAAGGGATGGAATAACAACAAATTCACTCTGTTTGGGGAGACTTGGAAGCTCGATGAGGATTTGGTGGTGGAAGTTATGGGATTACAGATGGAAGGCACCAAGTTTTACAGAGATCAAAATTTTGCGGCGAAAGCTATTAAAAACTTCCCTAAAAGTGATGAAGAGAAGGTTCAGCTCACCAAGAAGGACAATGTATCTTACTACCTCCCTCATCAAGTAAAGTCCTTCTGGCAAAGGATGTTAAGGGTTTTGATGGAATTCTTAACTATTGATGGTAGGTTTACAAAGGTTTATAATTATCATTTTGCTATTCTAAACCATTTCCGCCATGGGTTTAAATTCTCTTTGCCTTTCTATTTAACTTCATCCCTGAATGAAAGCTTGGCCGACCATGCAAAAAAACCCAAATCTTATCCCATATCTCACCAAGGTCTCATCCTGCTCATTTATGAGCATTTGAAGGAAAAAGATAGGGTTAATAAGGAAGATCATTTGGTGGTAAATGCCCATATTTCAGATAGTCATGATGGGTTTGAGTCTGATGATGTTTCATCTAACATTCCTCTTCATAAAAAAGGGAGGGTTGATGATATTGATAAAGAGGACATGGATGTGAAAGTTGGTTCAAAGGAGAAATAGGGGAAGGTGGCTGATGATGAAGTGGAGAATGAGAAGAAAGAGGTTGTAGGAGAAGAGGAGGAGGTGCAGAGAAAAGTGTATGTTGAAAAGTCGGATTCAAACCCTATTGTCTCGGATAGCAAGAATGTTGCAAAGAATACCATGAAGGAAGTTAACCCTAAGTTTGTGAGCTCTACACAAGGTAGGGAAATGGCGGAATCCATTTTGAATGCTGCCAGAAATAGCACTCTAGAATTTTTTAATTTCTAGAAATGGGTATTTAAAAATATTTCCAGTATTCAGAATAAACAGATAGATTTGGAGTATAAGATTCAAGATTTGATTAAGAATACCAATACTAGGAAAGAGGATGTGGAGGTGGACACCAATGAGGTAGAGGATGAAATTGAAATGCAAGACTAGCCAGAAAAAGATATGATTAAGGGAGACTTGAAGCATCTAGAAGAGGTGATCAGAATTGTCAAAGATAAGGCTGATGTTGATAATGAAATTATTATCAATTGGGTTACTAAAACCAAGAAGGCATTGAAGAAATTTATGAATCACAGCCTCGAGGTTTTGAAGGTCTCATCTCAAAATATGAATGCCCTGGTTGATTGTCTGGAAAGGAACTAGTAGAATAAAGAGATGGTGATCATTGATGACATGTCGACCTCCAACTCTGCTCCCCAAACTTCTAGACGAACAAGAAGGTAGACTACTAGGGATTTGGAGATGAAGACTAAAGACATCCATCTAAGGCAAGAGAACAAAGACTTGAGAGAAGTTGCTAAGGCTATGATGATGCTGGTTAAGGACACAAAAGAGTATATAAAAGTTTTTATCTGAAATGTAATGCTGGTCTTTGTTTGCCATCTCACTGGCTTTTTGTTGTCCTTTTCCCTAGCTACTATTTTTTTGTTGGTCTTTTGTAGCTTTTCTTTCTATGTTATGTTATCTCTATCTTCTTTCTTGCCTATCCATCATTATGTAAGTGGATTTTGGGTCCCTTAAAACCTTTTTTTCCTTAATCAAAAACTATTATTATGTTCATCCCTTCTGCTATGCCATTTTATTGTGGTGTCCTCGGAGCTAACATTTGTCTCTTGATACCCTGTTCATCACAATACTTAACAAATTCATCAGATGTGAATTCTCCTCCCTGATCTAATCTTAAACACTTCACATTCTTACCAGTTTCATTCTCAACTAGAGCTTTAAATTATTTAAATTTACTAGGCTTCTAATTTCTCCTTCAAAAATGTCACCCACGTCATTTTAGAATAGTCATCGGTGAAAATCATGAAATAGCTATCACCGTAATAACTCTTTGTTCTCATAGGGCCACAGAGATCAATATGTACCAAATCTAAAATATTCTCAAAAGTACAATTATTTATCTTGAAATAAATAGAGTTCATCTTACCAATTTGACAATCTTTGCATATCACACTATTTGGTTTAACAAGTTGGAGCAATCCTCTTATAACACTTGACTTGCTTACCTTAACCAAATTATCAAAATTAATATGACAACATATTTTATGCCACAACCAACTGTCTTCCATTATTGCAGCCAGATAATTATTAACATTACTATTCAAATGGAATAAGTTACCTCTAGTTTGCTTCCGAGTAGCAATCAGTTCACCATTACCTCCAAGAATTCTGCAAACTCTACTTTTAAACTCAAACAAATAACCTTTATCATTGAGCTGACCAAAACTTAAAAGATTGTGTTTTAGACCATCAACCCAAACCACATCATCAACATTACTCTTCCCATTTAGATAAATTGAACCTTTACCTTTCACCATGCAAGGAGAGTTATTTCCAAATCTAACAACACCACCATCAAATTCATCAAGGGTTATGAACTTACTTTTGTCTTCGGTCATGTGGTGTGAGCAGCCACTATCTATAATCCACTCATCACTATTCTCCATATGAGATACCAGTGCCTTTTCATTTGTCAGTTCCTCCTTCACGGCTACAAAAACAATTTCCTCATTGTCATCTTCATCTTTAGACTCCTCATCAGTCACACCTTCATCTACTGCAACATAACATTGCTTTTTTCTCTTTCCTTTATATTTTCTAAATTTCTCGTTCTTGTCAACATTAGGACAATTAGCAGCAATATGACCAATTTTACTACATGAAAAACACTTCAAAGGTAGCTTTCCTGTATACATATTGGTGCCTCTTGGAAAACTTTTTTCTAATAGTGCCTCAAGTTCCATCACCTAATCTTCATTGTCTTCATTTCCCTGGTTACTTCCATGACTTGACCTACACTCATGATTTTGACATATATCTTTTCCTTTTCTAGCAAATGAACTAGTAACAGAAGCTTTAAAGGCAAATTCAGTAGATTTTGTCACACTATTGTCAAAACTATTCAGTAGATTCAGTAGATTTTAACATAGTTCTAAGAATTTTACTTACTATTGCGCCATCATCAATTTTACCTCTAGCACTCTTTATGCCACCAACAACTTATTTGATTCTCTGACCATACTGTGCAATATTTTTTGTTTCAAGCATTCTCATGTCATCAAACTTTCCTCTCAAGCTTTCCACTTTGGCTCTTTGTACATGCTCATCTCGTCCATAGATTGTATCTAACTTTTCCCAAACCTCACCTGCAGTTTCCAATCCTTGAACATCAATATATTCTTAATCAAATAAAGTACTAACAATAGCTTCTAAGGCTTGCATGTTATCTTACTTCTCTTTGAGTTCATCTAGTGTCAAGGGAGTAGTAGTAGGAGCAACATATTTTGTTTCAACTTGCTTCCAATACTATACACCAAGACCTTTGATGTAGATCTTCATTCTATCTTTCTAGGTCTTGTAGTTATCCTTGTTGAACTTAGGACCCTCTTTCTTCATCATCTTGACTTCCTCAGAATCTTTCCCTCAAGCGGTTAGGATTTCTGTACATAGAGGACCAAAGCTCTGATACCAATTGTTAATTCTATGAGGATCTGGTTAATACTGAGAGGGGGGGTGAATCAGTATTAAGACCAATTGTTAACTTTAAACCCAAATCAAACTTACAAAAAATACAACTTCATTTACCACATATGCCATTTCATTAAACAATACTGGTAATTACTGATAAATCTCTCATAAACTGCTATAATCAGTATATTCAGAAATAATGAATAAACTAAAGATAATTAATAACATCACATGAAAATCATTCCACACATGAACATCATATTTTTTGACGTGGAAATCCAAATAGGGAAAAACCACGGTAGGAGTTAGTACCCACAAAGATTTTTACTCTTTTGAAGTACGCCTTGTTAGGAGCTTACAATACGCTCTATTAGGAGTCACCTGGTTAAGGGATGTGCAGCTCGGTTAGGAGCTTAATGACTTGTTAGGATCAACCTCATGAGATGATTTATCACTCTTTTTGAGAGCTACCCTATTAGGGGAATTACAAGATTAAGGCCTGTCAAGACCTACCCAGTTAAGGGATTTAATTTGTTGTAATTGTTATAGAACAATAGTGAAAAAGTAATATGTTACTTGCACTTCTCAGCTTGCTAAATTAGATCTAGTTATGCTCCACTATCTACAACTCTTAGGAAAATATCAATCTTCTTTGGTATGGCTTCACACTCTGCTCTAAGACCACTGACACAATAAACATCAACTAAGCCAACATAAATAATGCTCTCCACTAGGTCGGCCATTAAACCCTAAATTACATCATAGATCATCCTAGATCTTTACAACTCATTACAGATCATCATATGGATCATTACAATCAATTAAAAATCAATATCAGTCATTGAATGATTATAAGTCGTCACGGCAAGTCAATCTGGTACAAAGTCAAACCCTTAGCTTATTTTGCAAAGTACTTTGCACATTCCCAAGAAATTCGCTCTCCAAACATGCCAAAACATCTTTCAAACATTTCACACAGTTTGTGTCGTGTTATCATCAACATGTAGACTTGATGTCGATCACTGCCATACCAAAAATCATCATCGGTTTTATGATTTCCTCACCGGTTCTTAAACCCTACTAAAACCTTGGCAAAACTTTATCAGTTCCGATGGTCATCACAAGATGCGGTTTTGGTCAGATACTCATTTCCATGATAAATGCTTATATTCCAAACCACAAATCACCAATCATCTGCTTCAAGTAAAACATCTCTGCATATACCGGTTAAAGTCCTATTTCACAGTCTTTTGTATATTATCGATAAACCTTGTCACCGGTATACTAAATCGCTTAGATGACAAACCAAACATTAGATAGCAACATTAATCATCAGTTGTCATCAACGATAACACAAATAACTGATCAAGTCATCTAATCACAAAATCTCAATCTCTTCATCACAAATAGTTTTCTATCCTCTACCAGTTGAGTCATCAGTCTTTAACTGTATCACCTCATCTGCTTCAGTTATGCCAATCATGCCAACAAGGTAGATCCCGTGAATCAATGGAAGCATAAGCGAAATGAGATGGATTTTGATGGGAAAATCAACAAAAGGGAAGTTTGATTAAATTTTAATTCATTTTAAAATTTAGAGTTATTAAATAATTTAAATATTGGGTGTTATAATGTTCAATTTAGAGATTTACATTATTTCTTTTTGTTTTTAAATTCACAAAAAGTAAAATCTTGCTTTATTTTTTGACTGTGAATTTATAGAAGCCAAATGGAATGTGTAAGTAAATTAGAAATAAATAAATAAAAATCTCAAATGCGCAGATTTCAAAATGAATTTAATTTACAAATAAAATGAAAATGGAAAGTTGCCATTTCAAAGGACTTGTTTGCACCAACAAAGGTGGAGAAATCTAGAGGCAAAAATGCAAAGTTGCTACTTCAAAGAGCTTGCTTGTGCAACCAACTAAAGATGATTTTAGAAATTTTATTTCACAAGTGCTTGCATGCACTTCGTAGAAGGGAAATTTTTATACATTTCTAAAATAGGATTTTGGGAAGATTGTTATAAATTGGAGCTTATGGGTCATTGTAAAGGGTTAGACAATTAGATACTTCGATTAGGAAATTAGTCTTTTAGAGTTAGAAGTAGATTTAGGAGTTCAAAAACTTTTGGGACTTGATCGATAGTTATTCCACTTAGTTTTTGTTTTCATTTCATATTAGTGTAGCTATAAATACCCTTGATGAAACATAAATCATATTTTCAGTGTGACAAATTTGTTGAATAAAGTTCCTCATTCAAAAGAGTATTAGTACCCTTTAATGTGATCTTTTGTTTTCAAATTTCTTTTCTTTTCATATGATGCATGTTTAGTGTTTATTTTATTCAGCTTAACTTCTTGAATCCGAAGGGAACCATGTTTGCATCACTTCAATTTGTGCACATATATAGTGGTTGATGTCGATGTTGAATGTGTTTAAAATTTATACCTCTGAATTTTTCTTTGTTGATATGTTAAATTGATAATTTACATGTTAATGTATGAATTCTCTAATATCCTTTAGGTTTAGTTGATATTGTTGGATTTAATGGATGCTAATCACTCATCATCTTTCTTTCATTCCTTGTCTCTTTTTCTTTTTCTTTTCCTTTTCCTTTCCCTTCAGTTAGTTTAGTTTTGGTTTAGTTTTCATCTTGTGTAGATAAACTAAAAGATCCAGAATCAAGAGGCCTCTTAATAGGTGTACCTATGTCAACCACTAAGCTACCCAATATTGTCGTGACCTGACTATAGAGACCTTGAAGTTGTCAATATTTTGAGGTTGATTGTTTTTCAATAGAGGCAGTGTACGAATTCAAGTTATACCTACTTGTTGGTGAGTGTGTCAAAACACCTGTCAACACGATGCACTAAAAGATGGATCGAAAGCATCATTCTACATTTGGGCTTCTTCAAAACATAGAATTCTCAAACAAATTTATCAATTTCAAAGATATGGGTCCCATTAGGCATACCAAAATGTGCATTGTGAAATACAAAATTATAAAATTGAAATAATATTATGAAAGTACCAAATCTCACATTTAATAATCACTTTAGTAGAGCATGAGATCAATGCATTCAAATAACATAATAAACAATATTAATTTCATATAACCTAATATTGTTCCATCATTCATCTATGTGCTTCATTAGTTTGATATGTGGGTTTCTCTTCAAAATAGCATAACCTTGTGATAGAAAATGGAGAATATGAATTACCTGAAAAAATTATGGATCCATAATAGGTTCAAAATGACATATTTATAAATTTCACATGATATCAATCACTGATGGAAATGATTAGAAGAACCAATAGATGATATTGATTAAGAGGACAAGAGAAATGTGCATGTGGCATGTGTCCTTGTGAAGAGATAAATTGGTAATTTAATTTTTTTTATTAAGGCAAAAATAGGTTTTGAAGGGACCCAAAACCCTTTAACAATAAAGCACAGAGAAGTCCAGACTTAACAAGGCATTAAGCCAAAAAGACAACAAAATCCAAACAACCCCATAGAAAATCATTAAGCCTCAAAACAATGGAGGGGCATATGCTAAACATACCAAAATAACAACAACCAAAAACCAACAAATAAAATCGGACAACAAAAAGACCAATAGAACCAGAACCAGCATAGGGACAACAAAACACTAGCACTAATCTAGTAGTTTCATAGACTATGCCATCTCTTTTTCAATCTCAATCATAGCGTTAGTGATCTTCTTAAGCTTTTGAAAGTTGGGAGGAGGTCCCACTACCTTTCTCTTCAGGGTGCCTCTAGTCCTTTTGTCGGGGCCTGAGGAGATATCCTTATCATTATTTATGTCCACATCCACCAAATCTTTCAGTTGGAGCTTCTCTTCAAGATTGCTAATCATGTTCTTGAAACTTTCCACTATAGCACCAATTACACCATGACTAGTTTTAACAATAGCTTTGATGGATTCCTTTATTTTTGCAATTTTCTCTTCTTGAGTTGCCATCCTAACTTCATAGTCTTTTTTGAAATTATCAAAAGCCTCCATAGTGATCTTAAGGCAATTGATGACAGAGGCCTTCTCCTTCTCAATCTAGGGGCTATTCTCATCAAATACCTACACTTTATCCATTTTCTTAACCTATTATTTAACAACCTCCAAGTTACTGCTATCGGCTCTTTGTTTCAACTAGATATCTTTGATCTCATGGAAAATCCACTTGAAGATCTTAAAAGTGTCCACTGCCCCATCTCTAGCTAAGGCCAAGACATCAGTAACAGACTCCTTAGAACTAAGAAAATGTGAGGAAGGGTCAAGGGTATTTGGGAAGAGCAGACGACTCTCAATGTTTTGGTCAAGAGGGGATTCATTAGAAGTCAAAGGAGAGGGAAGCTTTCCCTAGATTAGAGGGTTGTCAACCAAAACACTAGCAGACTTAAGGCCCAAGTGAATATTTGAAATAGGGGGAGGGTAGATGGAGCTATGATGTTTTTTATATTTAGGGCTTTTAACAACAATGGCTTTACCCTTAGATTTAGGGGGGCATAGAAGGGGAAAAATCATCATCGATGTTAGTATTGTAATCATCCTTCAAGGACTGAGAATAATTCAAGTCAATATTAATCTTAGGGGGCAGGAAAACATAGGTGATAGAGATTTAACATGTTCAAAAATAAGAAGGATTAAACCTTCATACAAGACACGGTTTTTTGATAGGATCCTTCTTATGCTCAACAAGACTAGCATTCAATGAGGACACAAGGAAGAAGGGAAAACATATTCTCACCTTGTGTTGAAAGTGGTTGAGGAGCGCAAAGTGGTAAGAAAAGGCTCTAGTATACTGTCCATCAAGGGTGACATACTCCATAAGCACCTTAAGGACATTGCCACAAATAGTCTTTATCTTCATAGTGTTATAGCTAGTTGTCTCCTCTCTCACTGGGTCTTTCTTCTCCTTCTCCTCTTTCAAGAAAAGCTTAAGCACCTTCTCAAAGAATTTTCTATATTTGTAAAACTTTGCCCCATTAGTTGAGAGACTAGTAACTATTGGTATTATGGATGACTTTGTCATGTGTTGCATTGGTTTTGTCATTGATGTCAACACTTATCTTTCTGGAGGTCTACATTGTTGATTTGGCACTATGGTTATATTGGTTTATTGTTGAACTGGCACATTGTGGTCCTGGTATGGATATTGGCTTATGTACAGTCACTGGTATATGGTTCAGCGGCAGCCCAGGAAGTTGATGATGACTTGTTATCATCTAGAGATCATTTGGTTATGTCGAAGACATGGATTGGAAGTTTGGATTTGGTGTTTTACTTATTGGTCTAATCGAGTTCACATATTTTCTTTTACCGACAGATAGGTCTAGGTTATGGACCGGTATAGGATATCACATTCCAGATCATCACGACACATTTTGGAAATGGTTTATTGATTGAATAATGTAAATGTATTGAGCTGACATATTGTATCGCATCATGACTTATTTTGTAATTGGTTTAAATGTAATATCTTTAGTGAGCTGACCTTATAATTTGGTCTTAGATTTTGTATAAATAATTGTAAGATCTTATTGAAGATCATATATGATGACTGTGTGTGAATATTGAAGATCATTGTGAAGAGAAGATCCTTGTGTGAATCATGTACATATTATCTAAAGGTTTAAGGAAAGGTTATGAAGGTGTTTGGCACTCATGGTAAGAGCTTAAACCGATATTGAATCCAGCATTGCAGATGCTATTCTGAAGCAATACATTGTTATTGGATTTAACCATCCAATTGTAGTCAGTGTGACTCCTATTTTGTGATTGAGCAATGAGCTCTCGGCGGTTGGCCTTTCTGCATGTGCAGACCCCATTATTGTATTCACATACTGTCTACAGTAGTATCATCTGATTGTGGGTAAGGTTTCCCACCATAGTTTTTCCCCTTACAAGGTTTCCACATCAAAATCTCGGTGTCATGTGTTGTGGATGTTGTTTCTCTTTTTGTTTCATGCATTAAGTTATATCGGTACTACTATAACTGTTAATTTGTTTTACCGACATTAAGTTTCTTTTATCGGCACTAAGTATTAAGTTAGAATAATTGGTTTTGGTTTATAATTTATTAACAACTGGTTCACAACTAATTCACCCCCCCTCTTAGTTGTCCTTCTTGGTTCCTAACAATTGGTATCAGAGCATAGTCCTCTTTTTGTAGAAGCCTAACAGCTTGAGGAGATCCTATGGCAACAAATATTTTCAGGGAGGACAGTCCAAAACTTGATGGAACTAACTATGGTATATGGAAGATCATAATGGAAACACATCTGAACTGCATTGAAAGAGATATATGGGATGTTACAAAGAATGGCTATGTTGGTCCTACTCTGAATATTCCTCATCAACCGACATTGGCTAAAGACTTGGAGAATGATTGCAAAACAAGAGAAGCACTTCTGAGCGCATTATCAAATCAGCAAATCATGGGATTATCAAACCGATCTACTGCAAAATCTATTTGGGATAAACTGGAAACATTGAATGAAAGAGACACCACTATCAAAATTGCAAAATTGAAATGTTACCGAGTCAAGTATGAAAATTTAAAAATGGAAGAAGATGAAAGAATTTATGCATTTAAGAAAAGAGTTAATGAAATTGTTTTAGGAATACAATGTTGTGGAGGATCTTTAAGTGAAGATGAAATTGTTTCTAAAGTTTTAAGAGATTTTCCACCGGCTTACAAAATGAAAGTGATTGTTATTAATGAGTTGAGAACAATGCCTAATACATCAGTTTCTAGAGATACTTTGGTTGGAAAACTTTCAACATTTGAGCTTGAAGAACTCGGTCTTGTTGCTACAATCGAGACTAATATAGATTTCAAAGCATCATCATCATCATCTGACAAAATTGATTGGAAAGCACTTTATGCAAAAGAACTTGAAGATATGAGAAGAGAAAATGAAGAGAAGCAGTATTTGCAAGGAAAATGTGTAAAGGTCCAGCAAGAAGTAAGTATGAAGGTAAAGCACCTTTCAAATGTTTTAATTGCAATAAAAATGGTCATATGGTGTCTAGGTGTCCTGATAGACATGCAAGACTAAGAGAGGAAGCAAGAAGAACATATAAACCTAACCCTGAATATCAAAGATACAAATTTAAGAAAAATAGAGATAAGTCATGTTATTATGCAAATGAAGGTGTTACAGATGAAGATCCAACAAATAGTGGATGGGCATTCGTTGCAATAAAAGAAGATCCATCAACACCTACTGTCAAACTAGTAGAGCAGGCATTAGCAGCAAAAATTGATGAAAATGATGAATGGATCATTGATAGTGGATGCTCACATCATATGACTGGTGATAAAAGAAAATTCATATCATTTCAGGAAATTCATGGAAGTCTAGTAAGATTTGGAGACGACAAAGCTTGTTTAATCAAAGGAAGAGGCACTATATCTTTGGATGGTAACCATAATACTGATAATATTTATTATGTAGAAGGTTTAAAGCATAATCTTTTGAGTGTTTTTTATTAATGAAAAATCAGGTTTTGAAGGGACCTTGAAACCCTTTACAAGAAAGACTTAAATAGCAAAGCCATGAGAAATAGAGAGGAACAGAACTAAAAGGAAAAAACCAGCGGAAAACCAAAAAAAACCCACAAAAGCCTCGAAAAGATAGCAGGCCATCCAGGAATTAGATTTTATCCAGGGCTTTAGCCAGGGTGCTGCTAATGTCTTGCAACTCTTTGATGTTATCTTTGAAGTTGGGAGGGTCCTTGGCCACAGCAGCCATAGCTTTCTTGATACTGGTCATGGTTCTCTTCGCAGTTCCACCCGCCAGGGTAGCATCACCGCCACTTCCAATCTAGATGGTCTCCTCCTCCAAGTCAAGGTCCACAACCGATTTAGGAGTATGGTCAAAGACCTTGGCAATGTCTTCCAGGTTTTTGGTGACAGCAGAGAGGATACTTGGGATAAATCCCATCAGATTTTTCATTGCTTCTTTTGCCTCTTCTAGCGATTTTACCTTGTTCTCCATTTCCTGCTTCCAATTAATATGCTCTTTGTTTTCATCCTCACTCTTTTTATCCAAATTTATCCCTTTCTTTTCCAAGTTTTTCAGGGTTTCGTAAGTCCATCTGTCAAAATTCATTCTAGCCTCCGAGAGCTTCTTGAGATTATCCAGGATAAGCCCCTCACCAGCACTTTTCTTGTCCTTTATGTCCCTTTCCTCAGTCAGGTTCTTCTCAGAGCCTTTATTTGTTTCCTTCTCAAAATTAACTTCAGTTTCCTCATTATCCTTGGGAGCTGTCTCCTCCATCAGATGGTTGTTGTCCTTACTAGGGTGATCACTTAGAATAGGGCTATCTTGACCAAGCTCGAAATCTCCACTTTCTTCCTCGTTGCCCAGCTCCTCTTCTTTCCAGTTGTCTTCACCATTAGTGTCATCCGTCTCCATACCACTGCTTTCCTTGACAATGTCCTCAGTTTCCAGCCCAGGGGTGCTTTTCCTTTTCTTGTTGGATGATGCCTTCTCCTTGCTAGTATCTCCCTCTTCCATCTTCCTTTTACCTGAGGAAGCAAAAATCCTCTTATTTTTCTACATAGTGAGGGTTTTGCAATGCTCATAGATGAGCAGCAGGAGCCCGCAGTGGAGAATCGGGCTGGAAGGGTTAGTCCTGTGCTTGTTCAGCGACCTGGAGAGGGAACGAAAAAGGTAGTAGGGCAAAGACACTTTTTTGTCGTGTCTGAAATGGTTTAAGAGCACAAAGTGGTAGGTGTGGGCCCTGGAGAAGTGGCCTTCAACCATAATATACTCCATGATTATGTTCAAGACCCAGCCCCACAACTTCTTGATGTTTGCAGCATCGTAGTAGCCCTTGGAAGCCTTGCCAATTTTGGCCTACTCTTTCTCTTTCCACGAGAATAGGGTAACCACATTGTTGGAGACCTTGAGGTCTCAAAAGAAGTTAAGCCCGGTGTGGGGCATTCCAGTCACAATTGAAATAAGCCCAGCGTCCAACTTAAATTTAACTCCATAAAGTTTAAAAGAGCCACTAGACCAGTTTTCAAAAATCTTGGAAATGGCTAAGTTAACCCTACCTTTGTCATGGTCCTCAAGCTTCTCCATGAAGCTGGTGAGAGAGCCCTTCTCCTTCTTTTCCCATACTTTAGGCATTTCTTTCCAGGTTGATGTGTTGTCAGGTTCTTCGTGTCTTAGATCTCCTCCCATTTTCGAATGCAAGCTATTGGCTCTATTTCTCTGCGAATTGAGACCTTCTTTCCCAATGCAACTCAAATTTTTGTTGAGTAACCCACAAAGTGTGCGGTGGATTATTTGAGATAGTAGGATATCTATTGTAGTGCCAAGTAATGATGGCCTTTCCAGCAAGGTGTAAATGATACTTTTTACTTGTCATAATTTAATTGTCCTTCTCTCCCCGTATAACGGTCCTTTCTGAGTGTCTCTTTAATATTTAAATTGAGATCATCCTCATGCCAAATCATTTGAGCGTCAGAGTTAACTCAAATATTCACTAAATAGTCAACAACACTGTTTTGCTCTGTGAAGGCATGTTGTATAATAATTTCTTTGAAACTGGTGATAATCTCTCTAGCTTTCATGATGATATTCTCAATAGACCAAGAAGGCTCCGTTTCCCCCTTTAAACACTTAATGATATTAAGTGAATCCCCCTCAAGCCATATTTTATCATAATTGAGATTTTTGGCTATAATTAAAGTATGCAAGGTAGCGGAGGCCTCAGCAAAGTGGCTAGTTTGATTCCCCAGAGGACTAGTCACCACCTTAAGGCAACTTCTAGCAAAATTCCTGATAATGCCCCCATATCCAGCTTTACCCGAATTTCCTTTAGAAGCCCCATCGAAGTTGTCCTTAATCCATCCATGCGGGGGGAAACACTAGACAAGATCTTCTCTGTCTTCCTCCTTGCTAATAGTGGTAGTAGAAAGATTCCATCTATCTTTGAAATCCTCTTTGGTAGCAAGTCCCTAATCAGTACCATAGAGGCATTAAAAAATACTCCTAAGGATTTTGTCTACAACCACTTCAAGAATAGCCCTTTTGTCCCTGAAAATCCTGTTGTTGCACTCTTTCCATATATTCTAGATAACAATCGGCAGAGTGATTCTCTAGGTCTCCACAATTTTAGGATTAGAGTTAGGACAATGCCATTGAAGCCAAGTGTCACCAAGAGAGTTCGGGAAGACCCAGCTCAGGTTCCACCTGGACAGGATGATTTTCCAGATGTCCTGGCTAAAAGAGCATTAGTTGAGAATATGGCAAGCTGTCTCTTCATCCTTGCAACAAAGAGAACATATGTTAGGAAAAATAAAGCCTCTTTTATGAAGATTATCCAGGGTTAATATCTTATTTTGGATGAAAATCCAAAAGAAGATGTTGACTTTGGGAACTAAGTTCTTATTCCAAACTTAAGCCCAGATGGGAGAAGCTTCCACCGGGACATTGTGAATAGCCATAGCAGAGGAAATAGAGTATTTCCCATCCAGAGTTTTCCCCCATATCAGAATGTCATCTTTGTTGTCTCTAGGGATTTTAGCAGAAAGAGCAATTTGATGGAACTTGAGATCCGGGCACTGCTGGCTAAAGTCAATCCAGTCCCCATTTATCCAGTAATCTCTTACCATTTCACCATACCTACATTTGAAACTGTCTTTCCAATCTTTGAGGATAGGGATTTCCTCTAGAGGTTTATCCAGGATCCATCTATCTTCCCAAAATCTTATTTTCCTCTCATCCCCAAGGTTCCAAGTTTTGCCAGAAGCAGCCCAGCATTTCAAATGGCTGATCCATCAATAGAGAAAAAGTTGTCAAAGAATTCTTCCTCAAAAGGTTGCATATAGAGATATTTGTTTTTCCAAATAGAGTTCCATTCTCTTTTCTCCCCTTTGAATCTCCAAATTTGCTTGGCTAATAAAGCTTTATTCATAGAACTAATATTCCTTAAGCCCAACCCACCTGAGGCCTTAGGGGAGAAAATGTTATTGCAGGCTATAAGGGGGATTCTATTTTTAACTTCCACACCTGACCAAAGGAACTTTTCTTGCATTCTTTCAATAGCTTCTGCAAACTTTGAGGGGATTTTGAACAATCTAAGAGAATACACAAGAAGATTTTGGAGAGTGGCTTTGAGTAGAGTGACTTTACCAGCTTGACTAAGAATAACCCCTTTCCAGCTAGCGAGTTTTAGGTTGAGTCTATAAATTAACTTATTCCATAAGGAATCCTCAGGCTTGAGACAAAGAGGAAGCCCCAAATAGGTAGAGGGAAACTCAGATATGTTACAACCAAGAATCCTACCAATCCTAATTTGCCTTTGGGTCGGGGTGTTGATGAAAAATAGAGAGCTTTTATCCCAGTTGATTTTTTGACCAGAGGCAGATTCATAGGTATTCAGAATGATTTTCATGTTTTTGGCTTCCAAGATGGTGGCTTCTCCCATGGTGATAGAGTCATCAATGAATTGTTCATGAGAGCAAACAGCATTGGATGAAGAAGGTTTCAGACCCTTAAGATTTCCTTCTTCCACATTTTTAAGGATGAATCTACCCAGACATTCAGCAAGAATGGTGAACAGGATAGGGAAGATGGGGTCTCCTTGTCTTAGACCTCTGGAGCATTTGAAGAAACTAGATGAGGAGCCATTAACAATGACAGTAGAGGAGGAAGTTTTCATGAGTTGAGAACAAAGCTAGATAACTTTATCGCCAAAACCAAACAATTTCATGATCCTGAGGAGGAACTGCTAGTTCACTCTATCAAAAGCTTTAGCCATGTCTAACTTAAGGAAGAATCCCTATTTACTCGTCACTTTCAGGGAGTGGATATTTTCATGAATAGAGATAATAGAGTCTAGAATCTATCTTCCAGGGACAAAGCCATTCTGTTGGACAGAGATAATCCTTGGGAGAACATCTAGCAACCTAGAAGTCAAAACCTTTGAAAGGATCTTGTAGAAAGAGTTACACAAGTTGATGGGTTTAAACTTGTTAAGAGAATCAGCTCTGGGGATCTTTGGGATAAGGACAATGAAAGTGGCATTCAGTTCCTTGAGAAGTCTTCTGGAGCCAAAGAATTCCTTAACACCATTGCAAATGTCAGCCTCCACAATGTGCCAGAATTTTTGGAAGAAAAACATGGGGAACCCGTCTAGGCCAGGGGATTTATCACCCTGAAAGGAAAACACCACCTTTCTGATTTTAAGGAATAGTAGGAATATGGGATAAGAGGCAATTGTCAGCTTCGGACAGGATAGAAGCGATAGCTTGTAACAGGGTATTTTGCTTGCTGTAATCCAGGTTGTCCACTTCACCTGGCAAGGTACTGAAATGCTCGAGAGCTTCCTTCCTGATGGCACAATCCTCTGTTAGGACACCTTTATTGCAAGTGAGTCTGGATATTCTGTTGGCTACCCTATGCTTAAGGGCAGTTAAGTGAAAGAAGCGGGTGTTTTTATCACCTTCCTTTAGGAACAAAGCTCTAGATCTTTGTCTCCAAAAAGTCTCTTCATTGGAGATGATGGAGTGGTATTTAGATAACAGATCATTTTCAGCCATCCTAAGATCTTCGGTCAACCTCACCTCTTGGATTTTATCCTGAACATACTTTAATTCAGCTTTAACTTGAGTTTTGTTCTTAAATATATCCCCAAAAATCTCTTTGTTCCAGGTTTTAATTTTGGCTTTTATGATGTTGAGCTTTTTAGCAATTCTAAAAAGAGCCTTATCCTCCACTTCAGAGTTCCACCATTCAGTAATGTAGGCTTCCAAAGAAGGATGGGAAAGCCAAGCTTTTTCAAATCTGAAAGGGAAGTTTCTCTTAGCCGAAAAAGAGTTGGTAGAGAATGAGATGGGGAAATGGTCTGAACCGATTTTGATGACAGAACCAAGGGAGCAGCTATACTTAGAAAGCTAGTCAGGAGAAATTAAAGATCTATCAAGCCTAACTTGAATCAAATCAGCTCTGGTTCTTCTATTGGTCCAGGTGTAATTGATGCCCTGGAGGTCAACATCAATGAGAGCTTGGTCATTAATGAAATCCATAAGGTCTTGTTTTCCATCAAGATGTAGGGGGATTCCTCCCATCTTATCTTCATCTTTGAGTAGGGTATTGAAGTCTCCCATAATAATCTAGCTTTGATCAGCAAACTAGAGTCTATCAATGGCAAGGCTTTTCCAGAATTTAGCTCTCTCGGATTTAGTATTAGGAGCGTAGACATTAGATAACACCCAAACAAAGTTGTCCTTAATATGCTCAAGAAAAACTAAGCTCCTGTTAAAAACGAAGATGATTTCATTTCCTATTATAGTATTTTTGTTCCAAAAAATCACACTTCCTCCAGAAGCACCTTCCGAGTTAGTTCCTATGACTCCATTTTCTTTGAAAATTTTGATCCTTCCAACTTTTTCTTTAGACATCTTGGTTTCATGAACAAGGACCACATCTAGTTTATGATCTCTGATGACATTCCGTAACACATCTTGCTTATGGGGGGTGTTTAGCCCTCTGATATTCTAGGATATAATCTTCATATTTTAACTGGGGATAGGGCTGACTCGATGGAACATTGTGTTCCATAATCTTTTGAGTGTTGGTCAATTAGTGGAAAAAGGATTTCAATTACAATTCAAGAATGGAAAATGCAAAATCATAAACCGAACTAGATTGGAGATGGTAACCGGTAATCAAACTAAAGGTAATATATTTCACTTGAATAGTAGTGATAAGACATGTTTGATTGCTCACATTGATGAAAGTTGGTTATGGCATAAAAGACTCTATCATGTGAATTTTTATTGCATTGTAAAGATCAGTTCAACTAAGGCAGTAAGGGATTTACCTAAGATTGTGAAACCTCATAATCTGGTATGTAAGGAATGTCAAATGGGAAAGCAAGTTAGAACAACATTTAAGAGCATTTCTGAAAAATCCAATAATACTCTTGATTTAATTCACACTGATTTATGTGGTCTAGCAAGAACAAGAAGTCTACAAGGTGATAGATACTTTATGCTAATAATTGATGATTATTTTAGAATGTGTTGGGTTACTTTTCTCACAGAGAAATCAGAAGCTTTTGGAAGATTCAAGATATACAAGACAATGGTAGAGAATGAAACCGGCAAGAAAATCAAATGTTTGAGATCTAATCAAGGAGGAGAGTTTACATCTAAGGAATTCAATTCATTCTATGAATTGAATGGAATCAAAAGACAACTATCAGCACCTCGGATACCCTAGCAGAATGGAGTTGTGGAAAGGAAGAATGGAACTATTATTGATGCAGCATGAACCATGATGATGGAAGCAAATCTACCTCATATGTACTGGAGAGAAGCAGTGAATATAGCGGTTTATACTTTCAACATAGTTCACATCAAAGGTGAAACTAGTAAGACCCCTTATGAACTATGGTTTGGTCATACTCCTACTCTTAAATACTTTAAAATATTTGGAAGCAAATGTTATATTAGGAGAGATGAGTCTATTGGCAAATTTGATCCTAGAAGTGATGAAGGAATATTTATTGGTTATTCAACTACAAGAAAGGCATATAGATGTTATAATAAAAGATTGCAGAAAATCATTGAGAGTACTAATGTGAAGATAGATGACCATTTTAGAGGAGAATCAAGATCTATAGAACCAGCAGTAGAAATGATTATAAATGAACCGGCACAGATTGCACCGGTACAAAGTGAAGAACCAGTCATATCGGCATCATCAGAAAACTCAACTGTGATTGAAGAACAGTAGCCTGTGAATGTAAATCAGAATAAACCCAGGTATGTAAGATTGAATCATTCAGAAAATCAGATAATTGGAAATAAAAATCAAGGTGTTATGACTAGAGGAATATTGGCAAATGAAGAGGTATGTTTAATTTCTCAAGTTGAACCAACATCAGTTCTTGAAGCATGTGAGGATAAATATTGGATAAAAGCAATGGAAGATGAATTAGAACAAATTGAAAAGAATAATACTTGGACATTAGTTCCCTGGCCTAAAGAGAAAAATGTAATTGGAACTAAATGGGTATATAGAAATAAACTTAATGAAGATGGTGAAGTAATCAGAAATAAAGCAAGATTAGTTTGTAAAGGTTATTCTCAGAAAGAAGGAATTGATTATAATGAAACTTTTGCACCAGTAGCTAGAATTGAAGCAGTTAGACTATTTCTTGCATTTGCAGCTCATAAGAACTATAAAGTTTATCAGATCGATGTAAAATGTGCATTTTTGAATGGAGATCTTGAAGAGGAAGTTTACATTGAGCAGCCTAATGGATTTTCATTGACAGATGATAAGGATATGGTTTGCAGGTAAGGGAGATCTTTATATCGATTGAAGCAAGCTCCCAAAACTTGGTATGCTAGACTTGATAAATATATTTTAAAGATTGGATACACAAAAGGTAATGTTGACAGCAATTTGTATTACAAAGTTACCAATGATGACATTTTGGTTATTGAAGTATTTGTGGATGATATCATTTTTGGAGGTGAAGAAGAGTTATGTAAAGACTTTGCTAACAAGATGCAGGAAGAATTTGAAATGTCTATGATTGGAGAGATAAAAAAATGTATAGGTTTGCAGATTTCTCAAACAGATAAAGGTATATTCTTATGTCAAACAAAATACTTGAAGGATCTTTTGAAGAAAATTGGTATGGAAAACTCCAAACCGGTAAGCACTCCTATGACTACAATAGATGAATTGGCATTAAAGGATGATTCAGCTCCTATAAATCTGACAAGGTACAAATCTATTATTGGAGGATTATTGTATTTAACACAAACCATAACTGATATAATGAATGCATTATGTATTGTTTCTAGATTTCAAAGCAATCCTAAAGAAAATCATGAAAGTGCAGTGAAAAGGATTTTCCGGTACCTACAAGGCACAACAAATCTTGATTTATGGTATCCTAAGAATGAAAATTTTGATTTATGTGCATATACAGATTCAAATTGGGCAGGAGATGTAGATGACAGAAAGAGTACCACTGGCGGTGCATTCTTTCTTGGCAGAAGGTTAATTTCATGGATAAGTAAGAAGTAGACTTGTATAGCATTATCTACAACGGAAGCAGAATATGTTGCAGCAACAACTAATTGCACTCAGGTATTATGGATCAAGCAAGTGTTGAAGGATATCAAGGTAAAATGCAAAGAACCAATAATTATTCATTGTGATAATTTAGCAGCAATAGATATATCAAAGAATCTGGTATTTCACTCTAAAACAAAGCATGTTTCTATTAAGTAAAATTTTCTGAAAGAGAATGTTGAAGCAAATGAAGTGAGATTGGTTTATGTGAATACTAAAGAGCAAATTGCAGATATTTTTACAAAGCCTTTGCCTAAGGAAACATTTGAATATCTCACAGAGTAGCTTGGGGTAATTTCCCCATCAGCAGAGACTTAAATGACGAAGATTGACATCAAACTAGTAGGGACTAACAGAAAAATATTTTTCCGGATTTGATGAAGGAGAGCTACTACTCAGGGGGAGTAGTTAGTTGTATGTTATGTTTTGATTCTTAACTGCTTTGGCATTTGATGTCAAAGGGGGAGAGATATCTGTGGAAAAACTTTGTACTTTGGGGAGAGATGTATTTTGGTTATATGGTTTCTGTTTTTGGTACAAAACTTTGTATTGATCTATCTTTGGGAGATTGTTGGTTTGTTGGTTTTTGGCATTCTGTTTTCAGCACCTAGATATTTTTTCATCTAGTGTTGCCATCAATGCCAAAGGGGGATATTGTTGGTATTATGGATGAATTCATCATGTGTTGCATTGGTTTTGTCATTGATGTCAACACTTATCTTTCTAGAGGTCTACATTATTGATTTGGCACTATGGTTATATTGGTTTATTGTTGAACTGACACATTATGGTCCCAGCATGGATATTGGCTTATGCATAGTCACCAGTATATGGTTCACCGACAACCTAGGAAGTTGATGATGACTTGTTATCATTTGGAGATCATTTGGTTATGTCGAAGACATGGATTGGAAGTTTGTATTTGGTGTTTTGCTTATTGGTCTAATCGAGTTCACATATTTGCCTTTACCGACAAAAAGGTCTAGGTTATGGACCGGTATAGGATATCACGTTCCATATTAGCATGACATGTTTTGGAAATGGTTTATTGATTGAATAATGTAAATGTATTGAGTCGACATATTGTATCACATCATGACTTATTTTGTAATTGATTTAAATATAATATCTTTAGTGAGCTGACCTTATGATTTGGTCTTAGGTTTTGTATAAATAATTGTAAGATCTTATTGAAGATCATATATGATGAGTGTGTGTGAATATTGAAGATCATTGTGAAGAGCATATCCTTGTGCGAATCACACAGATATTATCTAAAGGTTGAAGGAAAGTTTATGAAGGTGTTTGGCACTCATGGTCAGAGATTAAACTAGTACTGAATCCAGCATTGCAGATGCTATTCTGAAGCAATACATTGTTATTGGATTTAACCATCCAATTGTAGTTAGTGTGACTCCTATTTTATTATTGAGCAGTGAGCTCTAGGTGGTTGGCCTTTCTAAATGTGTAGACCCCATTATTGTATTCACATACTATCTGCAGTAGTATCATCTGATTGTGGGTAAGGTTTCCCACCGTGGTTTTTCCCCTTATAGGGTTTCCACGTCAAAATATTTGTGTCATGTGTTGTGGATGTTGTTTCTCTTTTTTTTTCATGCATTAAGTTATACTGGTACTACTATAACTATTAATTTGTTTTACAGACATTAATTTTCTTTTACCAGCACTAAGTATTAGGTTGGAATAAATTGTTTTGGGTTATAATTTATTGACAACTAGTTCACAACTGATTCACCCCCCCCCTCTAAGTTGTCCTTCCTAGTTCCTAACAGTAACTTTAGTAATGAGATCCTCATTAACTGCAATTTCCTTTCCAAGAAGGGTAACCAACCCCTTATTGTAATTTTTGACAAACCCTCTCGTCACCTTGGCTCCACTTGTTTCAAATCCCCACCCATATTTTGATAACCACTGTGCCATAAAAGAATGAAAAATCTACAAATGGCCAAAGCTCTGGAGTTTTTCAAATAGGAAACAACCCCAAATTAAGAATGAACACAAAATAATTCCAATTGCACCTAGAAAACGTGCGAAGGGAAGACTCTAGAATAGAAATAAATGCAGAAAACCTGTGACGTGTCCCTTGCACAACACGTGCAACTAATACTCATTGTTGTATAATTCATGGTCACATTTGAAATAATCATGGCAAATTAACTTCCTAGCTAGTTAGGTTGTCCAGCCTTAATAGCCTCCTAGCTTCATAATCCAATTGTTCCCCTTTTTGCCAAATTATTTTATCATAGGCTTTAACTCCAAGGTTGGCAAAATAGTCCACCACTTTATTACTTTCCCTAAATATATGGTAAATTTGACACTTATCAAAGGAGTCAATGATTTTATGAGATAAGATAATCCAATTCGCACTTTTCCATGAAGGATTCACTTCTTTCTTGAGACACTGAATTATGTTTTTGAAGTCCCCTTCAATCCACACCCTTGTACAATTTATTTGTTTAGCAATCAAAAGCACCTGGTAGGCTCCAATGGCTTTAGCAATATGATTTATCTTGCTACCCAAGGGGAGTGACACTGCCGAAATACAAGTGCCATTACTATCCCTAATCACTCCCCCACACCTAGCTGGACCTGGATTACCCTTCACCACCCCATAATTGGTGAGTTAATTGTTTGCATGGATGAGTGAAGTGGATTTGATTGATGAGTAGTCTAAGAGTGACTTTGAGAAAATTGATGCGATAGATGTGCATAAAGAACTATTAATAGAATTATTTAATTCATGTGCATGGCTAAAAAATAAATAAAATACTAATTTTATTTATTTTAAAAGAAATAAAAAATAGAAAAAGTAATAAATTATTTAATTGTAGAGAAAATTTAGTTAATTAAATAATCAAATTCATCTAATTATAATGGATTCAAAGAATTAGTTGAATAATTATAAATTGTTTAATTAATATAGATGAGAAAAATTGAATGGATTAATTAAATAATTAATAAATTGTAAATGAAAGAATGTGATGTTAGTTTGATTAAATAATAAAAATCATTTAAATAATATTGATAGAAGAATTGATGAAAAATGATGAGGTAGTGAGAAAAATGTATTAATCTTTTTTTACGCGTATACAAAATGAATCTTGTCACATTTACTTTTCAAAGTCTAATCTATTACTTTTCTAAGTCTAATCTTTTGTTGGTGTGTGGGGTAATACCACATTGAGATTCATGTTTTCCTTCATCAGTAAAATGATGTCATCTCTCTACTTGTGTGTTTCTTACATGCCTCTTACATGTATGTGTTGGTGTTTGTGTCAATGTAGTAATGTGTTACAACTACACCTATGTGTGTGTGTTGCAACAATGTTAGTGGTTGCATTTGTTAACACAAAAATAAAATAAAAATTTGTACACATGTTTTTACTTGCTAAGCCTTAGTAAAGTGGGGCATTATAAATTATATGTTTACTTAGTGTTTACCTTTAAATTCATCATATCCCTCATACTCAAAGTTATAAGCAAAGATGAAAAAGATTGATTGTCCAATCTCAAATCTAGAATATTTGAACTCATGCTTCATTCCTTTTTTAGAAATAAAATGAACACAACATTGATTATTGAATTCTACAAAAGTATAAATTTTGTTTTTAATTATATCCCAATTAGTAGATAGGTTACATTATGTCGACATTGCCTACCGAAATTAAGTATTTCTCTTGCTTGCATTTTTTTCGTTGTCTCACACTTGTAAATTTTTACACCACCTCACACTTGAAAACAAATTTTGACTCATAATTAATATTTTCATTTTAAAGACTACAAAAATATTGTCTCCAACACAAGAATCTACAAGGGCAAAACCTTGATATTTTTTAGATCTACTTTTCATTTATTGTGAATAATTTGATGCAAAAACTATGGGGAGATTGGTTTTGGTTCTTCTCATTTTCATTAAAAAAATTCTTGGTAGGATTTTGTAATATTTTTCCTACAAAATTTGCACATTTTCCCTTATCGACATGGGTTGAGATGATGACATAATTTGCATAGAATCAAGCTTTCATTTGTCAAGGATTTGATGATTTTTTTTTTGAGGTTATCTAGACATGGCTAATTCCAAAATGTGGGAGCTTAGACAAGGTATGAGAAATTTTTTATTTAATGCCTCAAGAAATGTGATAGAATGGAACACAAGTTGCAACATTAACACACACTTAAACAAATTTATCAAAATGAATTATTTAAAGCAAATATTACTGGGAATTGAAAATACCATTTGAAGATATAGATGAATGAGGAATTTTGTTAGAGGTAGTAATTACAATATTCTTTACTAGCATCTTCCTTGTCATTGCTAAAATGAACATTTTGGAATAGGGTATGAACATCAATCAAAGAATAATGGAAGGGAGGTTTTGTTTGGTTGGAAAATATTTTGGTAGACATGTATACAAATTTGTGGAAGCCCGAATAAGGTAGATAACTATTTGACAAAATCCCTCAAAGAGAGGTCATTTCATGGACTATAATGATTTCAAGATATGCATGAAATGGATTTGTTATTGAATCGATAGGGTTTTAAAAACTTTTAGGTGATTTAAAATGGAATTTAAAGCTAAATTCTATAATTTTTGGTAGCAAGATAGATCTATTAATTTTTATTTTGAATTTTATATGAACGCTTTAGTAGCAATTCTTTAACAACATCCTATCTACCTATGCAAAAATGGGTAAATATAGGGGAGGAATTGTAAGGATTTATATGGGCTTGATCCAAATTATAATTTCCACAATTTAACAATTCAATTTGAGGTGAAACCTGTTGAATATTCAAGCAACTAAGAGGGGGGGTGAATCAATTGATAATTTAAAATGATTTCTTTTATTCTTTGCACATTTGGATCCAAACCAATACAATTAACTAAGATAGATATAACATGAAAAATATAAACATATAGCAGATCACACAATGAACACCAGATATGATGTGGAAAACCCAAGAAGGGAAAAACCATAGAGAATGTTAGTTCTCAATATAAAACACTGGTTAAGGTGATTTTTACAAAGGGTGGCTCATTGCCAGAATGCTCACACCCCAAAAAAGGCTCACTGTCGAAGAGAGAAAGAAAGAAAGAATCCACCACTAAAATAAAATCTGCAAAATCAGACTACTTTTGATGCCTCAACACCAACACACTCTCACATATCACAAAAATTTAGATCTTTCCTTTCCAATCTCACATATCTTCAAAACAATGCAACACTTTTTCTATATCTAACTCATCCAGATCATTCTCATATATTTATTGTCTCCGAGAAGCATATTCTTCCAAGTCGGCCAAGACAAAGATCTAAAAATAGGTCAACACTAAACATTTTGGTGGTGAGAAGGAATGAGAAGTAGACCGTACCACAACACACATCAATGGTTACACCAACACGTTACAATCATTACAAATTCTAGACCCAAATCATGACTCACACGCCAAAAGTCACTAAACATCCTCGATTTCTAGACAATCTGGACCCAAGCATCATCACCCAAAACATCAAAAATAAGAATGAAACCAAGACACACATGAATACAATCGATCAACACCATATCCGATAACTAGAAATATCCAAATCACCAACAACATATCTGATCTACCAACACATCTTTCAGAGCACCAAAGATTCCAGGAACACATATTCTGGATCATCAATGCCAAGAACATTAGAGACATCAATGACAACCATTCAGCATCATCACCATCACATATGCAACCACAACTTATATGGGCTGATTCAAATTATAATTTCTACAATTTAACCATTCCATTTGAGGTGAAACCTAAGTGATCTCTTTACCTTGGAACTACTAATCATATAACTATCATCCTTCTCAAAGTTTTGAGTTTATTAAAATTTCTTGTTCTAACAAAAGGTGTTGGTCTTTGTATAACATGTCTTAAATATTTGCTTCTTATTCTTACTACTTATTAAATTGCATCTTCAATCCAAGTTGCAAGATTAGTGAGGAATATAGCTTGTGAAATTCCAAATTTTGTATGTGTAAGAGCTCAAATGGTTTTGAAGTTAATTGGATCTAGTAAGGATAATCTAAATAAAACTATAAATATGAGATATTTTGGTTGGAAATTACATATTTAGTGCCATACTAGTTAAACATTGAACATGGAGACAATTCAAATGAAGTCATTCTTCCCTCTTTTTGGACTAAATGATAAATCAAATATGCATAGATCCATTTATTCAAAAACATTGCTTGACATTTGTAGGTCAATGGTTCCTACCTAAAAAAGGGGTTAGCATGTCATGTGTGTATACTCTCATGCTCCATATGTTAGCATTAGAAAGCCTTGTAAATGGTGAAAGCTCATTCTAGATGGAAATATTAAAAAATATAGTTAATGCTTTGTAAAGCTACAAATAGAAGCCTTGTACTAGTGGGTTAATTTGTAGAGGAATACGAGTACAAAAGGGACACATGCATTATAGAAAGCATGATAGAAAAAGTTGATTCTACTAGTTGTATTGGTGTCATATGTACTCAAATGACATTTTAGGTTTGCAACCAAAAGAAAAATAGATCTTATACATAAAAACATGAACAAATGCATGTATTGTGTAAGGCACAAAGAAAGTACGTGAATTGTTCAACAAAATGCTTTGAAGGAATGTGCATCTACAATGAATGCACACCTAATGCCTTAGAAATTTTCACATGAATTGTTTGACATAATACAATGATAACCACATGTCCATAAAAATCATGTGAAGATTTAGTATTTATTATTTTTATAGTTTGCCATATAATTATTTTGAAGGATTATGAAATGTACACTTGCTTTGGGGTTTTTGTATTTTAAGAAGAAGATTTTTATACAATCTTGTGTCTTTGGATGTTTCTTGGAATCTCATACCTTTCTTAGATCTGATCTAATTTGTTTCATCTATTTTATGTACTTATTGTGCTAGATATATAATGAAAATTTTGTCTTCATTTTTTAAGGAGCACAAGGAATGGTTTGTAGAACTTTGTGTACTTTGTCTTGAGATTGTTGGCAAGACACACTGCATTGATGATTAGATGTTGTCATTGATGGAAACTTGAGTTAGATATTCCATTTGCAAGTCATAATCCATTCATACCAGAAGATTGATTGAGTATTTGTAAGGTTCGATGAGAAGAACAGTGTATCCGACAGAGTGTATAGTTTGTTGGTTAGTGGATCATTTGTGCTACGTATTTTGTTTTGCAGATCTTGAAGAAGCATTGTGGTCATGTAATATGTTGTATTCCAGGCTTGTCATCTTCGATGTTGAGAATTGAGTAAGTTGGAAGATCCAGTAGACAGGTTTTTGGCTGGAACAGTGGTTATCAGCAATATCGTGTAGAGATTCATTGTGCGGATCATGTGGAGTGATTTTGGTGGTTGTTTGGGTGTTTGAGGTTAGTGGGCTGACAATTGGGAATCATGTGGACAATTTGTTTTGATCCGCATGGTGGTTTTGGATTGGATTGAGCTGACATGGGTAGCACGTTTCATTTAAGTGTTATGCATTTTGGGCCAACGTGAAATAAACCTAAATCCTTGATGCAGATATATAAGACCAATTGATTTGATCATTTTTTTATTGTTAGTTATGTGTGATGCATGTATGAGTGATTGTGCTCAATTTCGAGTGCGCGGTTGAAGGATTTGTTCTCCGGATTACAACAAAATATCAGAATAGAACAATGTTGTAGATTTGAGTAAGATACAATATTTTGTACTTAAACCAAAACTATTTTGGCATATGTAGATGTTGCTTATCAGTTTAGACATTCCAATTATTATATGTAATCTTTTGTAAGGCAGTGAGCCTTCTGAAGTTGTGTAATGCCCACACTTGAGCAGACTCTTATTCCATTTGATAGACTCGATTAGACATTTATTTTGTGTGATGGATATGATAGACTTGTTTGGATTCACATGATGCATAGATGTATTTTGGCTTTTATATGTGCTTCATTGATGATCATTGATAGACATTTTATGTTTCGTGACTTGGGATATTATGGATTTTTGCTCATGCTTCATTGCAACTTTATATGATTCAGATATCATGCTAATGCTTTCATTGCTATATGTACTTATGTCATGTTGATGGTTAGATGGATAGATTTTATTGATTATTTCTTATGATGAGATGGACATACTAACCCCAGTTTTGATTTATGTAAGATGTATCATTCATTGTATAAACATTGTTTGACTGTATGCATGAGAGAATCAACGTCACATCACTCATTGCTAGTGGGATGTGTTGTTGCGACATTCCTCCACTTGTCTGTTATATATATATATATATCATTTTGTGGTTGCAGGGTTGCAAGTACTAAGGCATTCATTCCTCCCAGGAAACTGAATGCTAGCTCCCCTAGCTTGACAGGTGTGAGTGTGCCTCTTCCCAATGGCAATATGTGGTTTAGAGATATCGTTGGTTCCCTTCCCGCACTCTAGGTCTAGGTCTGGTGTCGAGTCCTTGTTATCAGTCTTGGTCAATTGTCCATGTTGTTATTGTCATCATGACTTGTGAGTATGTGGTATGGCTAGTTGATCATTCAGTTATTTTGTTTACGTTCCTTGAGTAGTGACTGATTTATTATTTAGCGTATTTAATTCCAGCATTTGATTGACTATGTTGAGTGGTTACTTGATGCTAGTTACGGCCACATTAGTAATTTTGTTATTTTAAAATTATTAAAATTTAACAATTTTCAATTATTTACTATTTTCACGTTATTGACTTTATTGTCAATTAGAGATTTTAAGATTTAATTATTTTATTGCCTTGATTACTTTAACTATATTATTTATTTAATATAGGATTTGATTTTTACTCGGTTGAAAATTGAGGAGTCGATTATTTAATGAAATTAGTTTGTTTGATTTTAAACTAGCATATATATATATATATATATAATGTAATTGGAATGACAAAAAAAAAAGAATAGATTATAATATTTTGCTTATTATACTTTACTACATTTTAATCTGCAGTCTTTCATTTTGAGAGTTGTTTTTAAAACTCAATGAGAGAATAGATATTAAAAATATATATATAATAATCCCATAAAATGAGATATGACAATTTCAACCATTTTATTTTATTTTATTATCCCATATTTGAAGAAGCTAGGGTTTTTTCATTTTGGGGGAAATTTTCTCTTCATTTTTGGGTTTGGATTTCTCATTCAGAAAAAGAGGCATTAGCTGGAGAAGTGGAAGGATTGAAGATTGTTGTTGAAGGATTTTGGTGCTGCCCAAATTTCCTCCTCACCATTTATCTCCAATAAGAGGTAGGGTTTTGCACCTTCTTGTTTCTCTCTTTTCTCTTATTAGCTGGAAATAAAATTTAGAGTAAAATCTCCATTTCTCCCTCTTGGATATCCAAATTGTTTGCATTCTATGCTTTTAAAATCTGATTTTTGTTTCCATGGGTTTTACTTGCTAGAAATTGTAGTTGTTGTTTTCAAATTTTGTTGGGTAGTACTTCCTTCTAAATTCTTAGTCAGAAAAAGGATTTTGCTTGTTGGAATGCAAAGAATTCAACAACAACAAAAAATTTGATTCAAAATTAGAATGGATCAAAACCTCTGTTGCTCCTCCCAGCTAAGAAATTTTGGAAATGCGAATCTATTTCTCCATTTGTGGTTGATGTTGAAACCCCATTCTCCCTCCAGTAGTCTGTTATCATTATGGTATAGTGACTGCCAAATTAGAGTTTGGTATTAAAAAAAAAATCATATAAAAAAAAGTTGAAATCAAAAAAATTGAATCATAAAAAAAATTGTCCACCCCATTACCGTGGGTTGGCTGCTCCCCAACACCCCACAATATGGGGGGTGTTGTTGTACCCACCATATCGTGGCAGTGCTGGTACAACACCACCATGATATGGGTGGGTGCATCACATCACCCACCATATTGTGGGGGGTGATGTGATGCACCTCCCTTCCCCAATGTGGGGTTTTAAAAAAATAACATATTTTATTTTCATTTAATTAAAAATTATTTTATTTTGTTTTGATTAAAATTTATTTTGTTTTGTTTAAATTAAAATTTAATTTACTAAATTTTAAATATATTTTATTTAAATTTATTTTATTTGAAAAAAATTATTTTACTCAAAAAGTATTTTTAATTCATTTTATTTAAAACACAAATTATTTCTAATTAAAATGTATTTTATTTCACGTTGAATAAAACATGTGTGTGTGTGTGTGTTGATAATTCTTTGAGATAAATATATTATATATTTGCGTCGTTGATAAATATTAAGTTAATGGTTTTAATTGGATAAAAGAATTGATAATATTATGATCATGGATATCGTACAACTTATACTTATACACGTGAGTATGTCATTGTAATTGTGGATTGTCCATTGAGTCCACCTTTCCCAATTAGAGTCTTTTTAGTTTGGGTTTTGCATCCGGAGGTCGTTTGTGTCATTTTCTTTTAAACCAATGGTTAATGTGAGTTTTTATTTTACTTGCATATCATGAGATTTATTTGCCATTTTGACATGCCCTTGTGTTGATTTCGCCATGAGCAAGAAATAACCATACTATTGATTTTGTGGCAGCGAGTGTGAAGACCTCGCGATGTTGATATATTTTATTGCAGTGGTATCATGAGTTTGTTATATTTCTTTGGTTGAGAGGCTCGTTCTTCTGTATGTGTTGTTGTTCAATCTTTGGGGTATGTGTGTGTGTCATGGTTTGGCATGGTTGGCATGGTGTTTGACTCCTTTTACTTGTGTAAGAGCCTCTGGTTTTATTGTTTCGGATCCATGTAGAGGGAGTGGGCTCCTTTATGACACCCAAGGGTCATGAGAGATAGACTTCATGAGGTTCCTTGTAAGGATGTGTGAAGTCTAGACCTTTTGGGGCATAAGGGATTTTACCATATTGTAATCAAGTGATAACTAATTAATGAATGGGTATGGGTAGTTAGATAATTTAAAAAGATAATAACTTATCAGTGCCTCATGACTCAGTCCTAGGGAGGATGTTTTAGGATGAGCATGGGAAGACTGTGGAGATGGTAATATAATCTCCCTTGGTCTCTCTCTCAAGGTTGAGATGGCTCTACATACCATAGGCTAGTGCCTTGATCTTGGTTGGCGTGTGATGACACTCCCTCGTACATGTGAGTCATTTGCTTACTTTTGTACTCTTGTTATGATGTTTTATCGACCTCTGGAAACCTCTTGTTCTTTCTTGTTTTCTTGGTGCATGGATATGTGTATGGAGGATGTTGGTGTTAGTCTCTTTGGTAGAGTGTTAACCTTGGTTTAGTGTGTGAGTTGGGACCTAGCGACATTTCCTAGCTCGAGGGGTGGCTCCTTGTAGGTTCCACATTGGATGGGTGGTTGGAGCTTTTTGCCATTGGGGTTTTTCCCTCTTCTTTGGTGTTGTCTTCATACATGGACTTGGAGCCTTCTTCATGTTGACTTTGAACCCTTGGAGCAGATTCATGTATTGATTACCTTATGATAGATAAACTTAAATCATGTATTAATCTAAGAATGTTGTATGGAAGTGAGTGATACTCACGATTGTAATACTATATATAAACAACCTATAAGTATTCATGAGTTACTTTAGTTGGTACATTCAAATGGAAGTAATAATATGAGTTAATCAAATGTAAGTAGAAAGGAAGAAGAAAATGCCATACCCTTGCTAATAATGTCTTATCATTTGTTAATCATGTATTCTTTAATTTGAACTTATAGAACATGATTGAATTATCATGCTTAGCTTATGTGATAGGTTAGTTAATTGTGATTGAGATGTATCTTGTCAAATAGTTAAATCAGCAATATGATTCTTTATGTGGTAATTAAATATTAAATAGTAGATATGTAGATATGATGGACAATGGATGTTGTTACTCCCTTCATGTTATTTCCTTAGCAATGGAATGAATTAATGTTTCTACCTTCCATAATTTTTATATGAATATGGATGTAAAATATGTAGATGTTAGCATACATTTATCAGATCAATGATATGAACAATGACATTAAACAAAGAACTTAAACTATCATTGGTAAAGCATGTGAAATACAAGATCTTTTAAGATGTAGTTAGATGCTTGAAAACTAGAACATCACTAAGGCTGAAAACTATTATGGAACTTAGTAAATAGACAACATTAGGAGCTAAATGAGAATTTATACAATTGTGTTATGGCTGCCGTAAAGCTAATATTGTATAGATACCATTATGAACATGTAGATTGCATAAGAAGGTTAATGAGCATGCCTTTGTAGATGCATTGAAAAATGGACAGCAATAGGAGCATATCATGTGAAGTGTGTGATATAGATTAATATGTATACATGCATTTGTAGTTGTGTTCCATGATAGGATAAATCATTAGAATTATAGGAGTGGACTAATATGATAATGGTAAACTAGACAGATTGACCATAAACCATATTGGCGTAGGACTTAGTAGTGACATCAATACCTTGGGGAAACAATGATGACTTGTAAGTTATTACACCTTGTAAACATGACTTCACTTGTGCTAGTAGCATAATGTATGAGGCAATAGGTAAACATTTAACATTGGATTTCAAACTATTGAACTAAATCTTAAACTTAATGTCTAGATTGTGTTAGATGTAACCTTGTTAGTAAACAAAAAAATATTATTCCACTCTTTTGGATCTAGTTGTAGTAAGTTTCCCTGGGGTTTGTTGGTGGGCGCTACACATTGGCAATAGAGCATAGCTTATGAGTTATGGGTTCTACACTGGGTACTCTAGTTATGTGTGAGCCCATTATGCTAGTTAAATGTTAGTCGGAGTTTAACCAACAGCCTTAAACCTGTTTTTGTTTGTTGTAACTCCTAGTTCAGTGGCTTATAGTCTTCCCTTTGCATTTTGTCTAGTTAGGATGTCTGCTAAGCATAGAGGGCATGGACTAGTTCGTGGATGTGGTCCAGGTGGTCGTATGGGGGCTCGTGAAAGTCCTCACCCCAAGATTTCAGAGAGGTCACATCACAATGAGTCACGCCAGAAGTAGCCTGGTGGTGATGCGATACCTCAATTGGTTGCAGTGTAACAGGAGATTCTTGGCTGCTTAGGGCCAAGGCAGGAGGAGTCTCACTAGTTAGGGCACTAGGAGAGAGAGCGCTCATGCTCCCCTCCCAGGAGGAGGTAGCAGCTAGCCACATGAGGGATTTACTAAGAACTCATCCTCCCACTTTTGATGATTTAGGTACAGGGATGGAGGTTGAGACATGGTTATTGGATATGAGTTAGTGTTTTGCTATGCACCCGTATAGAAGAAACACCAAGGCTAGGTCTGCCATCATGCACCTGAATGACTTAGTTTCCACTTGGTGGCGTATAGAGGAGAGGAATCTAGGGCTAGACATTACCATAGTTTCTTGGGAGTTTGATGCAGTAGCATCCCCAGATCACAACAATCTTGCAACAACCAAAAACATTTTCTTTTATGTTTTATTTTTTGTTTGTAGATTCAATTTTCCTTTTTGTGTCCTGGTTTTGGCTCACTGGATCCTGTGGAGTTGGATTCTACTTGAAGACTTGATCATCTTTCTTGCTTTCAGACCGCATCTCATTTGGATCTCTTACCGACAAGATAGCGCCACCAGTTTCCATGATAGTTTCTTGTTGTCAGTTGCCTGAGACCTATTCTAGTGATCTACCAGAACCCATTCTGAAGCTTGCAAAGTCTTGAGTGTTGATCTTGATGTTCTTGGTGTGTGTTCGACCTTCTTCATTTCATCCTTTGGATTTTTTGGAGGAATCTCTTTGCAGATGCCGACCTTATTCATTTTTGCATGTTAGGTCTTGTTCTTCAGGTTTTGATCCTTTTGGGGCCTACTAGATCCTTTGGATCGATATATATATTTGCAATCATGCTTTAGATTGAAATCAATAAGAATCAATTAGAGTATCAGATAGATAGACTATGCCTAGAAGATAGATCTTTCGATTCAAGGTCTCAGTTGTGACCTATTCTACCAGACCTGTGTGTCGGTATGTTATAACCTAGTTGCTTATTGATTGGATGTAATCAAATTTCATGTAATAAAACTATCTATTCTGCATTGCCTCCATCATATCTATGTGTTTCCATTGTATTTACTCTTGCTGACCAGTCTAGACTAATCTCCTTGAGGTCCCTCCTCACTGGTGACTGCTTCAAGTGGTATTAGAGTGAATTTTCATTCTGGAGGTTGTGTGTCCTAAAATTTTGTTGTAGGGTGGCAGATTGCGGATCCAACCTGCAATTGCAGAGGACTAGCGTGAACCAATGGTGCAAAGAGGAACTAGGAATGGTGGAGCACTTGGGAATGCAGACCCTATTGTGATGAAGATTTTGTGAGGAATAGCAGCCCGATTAGAAGCCATGGAGACAGCCCAAAGAAGAGGTCGACATATTGATGTAAGCAAAGATGAAAGAGAAGAAGCCCCAACAAAACAAGTGAACCTACTGGCAGTTGATCCAGATGAAGAAAGGTTTTTAAGGGTTTTGAGTAGGGCGAACACTAAACCTCATTTTACCCCACCATAATATGATGGGAAGTTAGATTTAGATGAATTGATGGATTGGATCTCAGAGATGGAGAAGTATTTTGATTTTGAAAACACTGCATAAGAGAGGAAGGTGATATATGCTTGTACCTGGTTGAAAGGTCATGCATCTCTTTGGTGGGAGCATTTGCAAGTTGATAGACAAAGAAGAGGTAAAGAAAAGATTAAGACATGGGATCGGATGATTGCTAAGTTAAAATCAAAGTTTATCCTGGCGAATTATCAAGGGGATTTGTTTCGGAATTGCAAAACCTGAGACAGAAGGAATCTAGTGTGAAGGAGTACATTGAAGCATTTTAAAAATTGAACATCAAATTTGAACATGTTGATGATGAAGTTGAAAATATTACAAGATATTTGAATGGATTGCAGATGTCTATACAAGATGAACTCAGTATGATCAAATTGGAGAGTGTTGAAGAGGCTTACCAATATTCACTAATGGTTGAAGAGAAATTGAATAAAAGATATGAGCAGAGACAAAGAGGTAGAGGTGGAAGGTTTACTGGAGAAATATTTCAAGGAGGAAGAGGATATACCGGAGGAAGAGGAACTAGTACAGATCAGAACAAGGACAAGGAAGTGAGCAAAGAAGGTAATTCATACCGGAAGGATGATAGAAATTTCTACCGGGGGAGAGAATCGAATGGTTACCGGAATGAGAACTTTGAAAACCAAGACAAGAGGACATTTAGACGAACTTGATTTAAATATGGAGAAGGACACCATGCATTTGAATGTAAGAAGACAAAGGCCACCGGAAGAGAAATAGTGGTAGAAGAAAACCTCATCAGATCAGATGATAAACTGGAAGATGGAGAACTGTTGATGATGAGGAGAGCTTTGTGTCATACCAGAGGAGATGAAGAACCCTTGCAAAGGAAGAGCCTATTCAAGACCAGATGTAAGGTATTTGGTAAGTGTTGTAAAGTTAATATTGATAGTGGTAGTTCGGATAATCTTGTTTCAGAAGAGATGGTGAATAAGTTGAAATTGGAGAGATTGAAACACCCTAAGCCTTATCAGATAGCATGGATTTAGGATGAAGATAAGTTGTTAGTAAGTGAACAGTGTTTGGTAAAATTAAAAAAAATTGAATTGTCATGATGAAGTTTTGTGTGATATCATGCCTATAGATATTTGTCATCTTTTATTGGGGAGACCTTGGCAGTTTGATAGACAAGCAATACATGATGGGAGGAAGAATACATACACTATTGTGGCCAATGGGATGAAGCAAACCTTGTTACCTTTGGAGGAACCTTTGAAGAGTGAAGTTTGTACAAATGCCAGAATTTTTTTAGTAGATGGAAGGAAATTCATGGATGGACTAAGACATGAGTAGGGATAACTTTAAGAAACCCCCCCGGGCAACTGTGTAAAGTCCTAGCGAATCAAACATTATTTTCAGGGGGAAATTTTCATATCAATAGCGAAATTTTTTTTTTAAATGAGGAAAAAATTATTTTGTATTGGCGATTTTTTTTCTAGGGTATGAAAATGCCATAAATTTCTAGCGAATAATACCTTGTTCTATGGGGAAAATATTTATTGTGGGAGGTGAATAATTATTGTTAAAAGGAACAAATATATAATTGTATGAGCAAAAAAAATTTACTCCAAAGGAAAAATTATTTAAATGTATTGGCAATTTTTATCCACTGCTTGAAAATTATTTAAATGTATTGGCAATTTTTATCCACCGCTTGAAAATTATTTACTTTGTTTTGGTGAATATTTTGTTATTTATGGTACAATATATAATTCATTGGTGATTTCATAAATTCATTGTCATTAATAGACAAGGCACATCACATCACATCACATCACATAATACATTTAGTCCAGACTCTACACAATGTATCAATAAGTGCGGCCTCTTTGATAGGTAAAGGGTGACACATACCTAAAATCTATCAATGATTTTAAACCATTTGATGATCGTAGATCAATGGCTGAAGTTTCATTTCGGCCCAATTTTCTGAAGAGAACATAACTCACTAGAAAGTGCTCGGAATGGAATTGGATTCAATTGACACATATTAAATGTCACGAATCATGATCGATAATTTTGTTCATTTAATATATATCTATTCACTTACGACAATCCACTCTGTCCCCACGACTTCCAATGTGATACTTGCCAATTTGGTACTGGTTCATAGCTATTTCCAATTTCACACACTTGTGCATTTATGGGAAAGATTTGCAGAGATACGAAAGATTTAAAAAAAATTATAGCAGTTAATATTGTTAAAGAAGTAATTATTACAATCAAGAGCTTCAACAATTTATATACGATCTCTACTTCTTTAATCTTCAATTAGCCTTTGCCATTTGGTAGATAAATCGTCAAAGCTCATGGTATTTTAGGTTTATAGGCTCACTACTCAGGTTTGTTTAATTTGTTAATCTATTTTCTCAAGATGGACACTCCCATCTGCTTGAGAAGCATTTCTGCAGAGGACCAGAGGACCTTTCTAGGCTCTGTTAGAGACCCGACCCTCCAATCAGTCTGCAAGGAGGTTGGGTCATTCACCAATGAGGCTGTCTGGATGGTGTTGGGCAGAGAATTTCTGTGAAATGAAAATAGGTACCGTGTTAACACGAACCTTACATCCCACTTCTTAGCATCTCTTCTAGACTTGGGAGGAGACAAGGTGGATATGTTGATGCTGTTGAGGAAGTTTTTTAAGGAAGACTTCCTTGGAGAGGATATTACTCTTGTCCTTCTTGCAGAAGTAGGGGTGGGGTGTAGGTCCCGGGGACAACTGAGGGGGGGGGGGGTGAATCAGTTGTCTAATAAATTCAAACCAAAATCTTATTAACCAACTTATTGCTTAATACCAGTAAGATGGTTAATTGTGCCGGTAAATAATGTTAACAGGAAATGTTGTAACAGTAAGAATTAATGCATGAAACATAAGCACAAAGTCAACCACAACACATGACACAAATATTTGTATGTGGAAACCCTGTAAGGGGAAAAACCATGGTGGGAAACCTTACCCACAATCAGATGATACTACTGTAGATAGTAAGTGTACAAAGAGGGGTCTGCACATGCAGAAAGGCCAACAGCCTAGAGCTCACTGCTCAAACACAAATGGGAGTCACACTGACTACAATTGGATGGTTAAATCCAATGAGAATGTACTGCACAAAATAGCATCTTAATATGCTAGATTCAGTACCGGTGTAATGCTAATATGCTTTTCCAAAAACCTAACTTCACCTTCAAATGATGTCTTTGTGTATATCTCTGCTTGATCTCGCATATACCCTTCCTTAAATCTTTTTGTTTTTCTTTTTCATTACCACATTTGATCTTACAAATAAGATCTTACATTTATACCATACCCTAAGACCAATTTTAGTAGGTCGGCTCTACAAGATATTACAATAAAACATTTTACAAATAATACAATATCCGATGCAATAACCAATTGAACATGTCGGCTTAATGCATTCACAACAATAATAAATCATCTCCATAGCATGCCATGCTGATCTAGAAAAGATAAACCTGCCGGTGTAACCTTAGATAACCTGGACCTATTTGCCAGTAAAAGAAAATATGCAAATAAGAATATACTAATGATATTACTTCAAGGAAAAGTGTCCACATGATGTCTTCGACATTACCAAGTGTCTTCCATGTCATTTCATGTACCGGTGAACATTATATCCTGCCAGTTAACCATATACCGGTGATTGTTTAAGCATTTTATTGATTGCCGGTGAATGTTGTTGGATCTCCAAAGTAGGTGTGTTAGTAGGTGTTGACATCAATGAAAAAACCATACCAAAATACCAACAATCTCCCCTTTTGGCATTGATGGCAACACAAGATGGAAAAACCATCAAAGTGCCAAAATAGAATTGCCAAGTACAAAAACCAATTCTCCCCCTGGGAGTAATATGTGTTTATACAAAGATTTATTTACAATACCGATCTCTCCTCAAAAAGATAATGCATTTTTCCATGTATCTCTCCTTAATGTTTTTCCATATATCTCTCCTCCTTTGACATCAAATGCCAAAGTTCATACAAAATACCAACCAATTCAATATACCAACTACTCCCCTTGAGAAGTAGCTTCCTCATCAAATACTGGAATAAAAGATTTGTCCATTTAATTTTGTCAGTTGATGACAATCATCAACTATCTAAGTCTCTACCAGTGGAGGTAGGACTCCGAGCTGATCTCTAAGATACTCAAAAGTTTCCTTAGGCAAAGGTTTTGTAAAAATATCTACAAGTTGTTCTTTAGTATTCACATAAACCAGTTTTATTTCCTTTTCTTCAACTTTTTCCCTTAGAAAATTCAGTTTGATAGAAACATGTTTTGTTTTAGAATGTAATACTGGATTCTTAGATATATCAATTGCTACAGTGTTATCACAATATATAGTAATAGGTTCTTTGCATTTTACCTTTATGTCTTTCAACATTTGCTTAAGCCAAAGTACCTATGTACAGTTTGTTGCTGCTGCAACATATTATGATGCTGCTGTTGATAAAGATGTACAACTCTGTTTCTTACTTAACCAAGAAACTAATCTCTTTCCAAGAAAGAATTCTCCTCCAGTGGTGCTCTTTCTATCATCCACATCTCCTGCCCAATTTGCATCTATGTATGCATATAGATCAAAATTTTCATCTTTCGGATACCATAATCCAAGATTTGTTGTGCCTTGTAAGTACCAGAAAATCCTTTTTACTGTTGATTCATGATTTTCTTTGGGATTACTCTGAAATCTAGAAACTATACATACTGCATTCATACTATTAGGTCTGGTTTGTGTCAAATACAGTAAACCTCCTATCATAGATTTGTATCTAGTTGGATTAATAGGTGTAGATTCATCCCTTTGAGATAATTTATCATTTGTAGTCATAGGTGTGCTTACCGGTTTAGAGTTGTCCATCCCAAATTTCTTGAGTAGTTCTTTCGAGTACTTAGATTGACTCAAAAATATGCCTTTATCAGTCTGTAAAATCTACAATCCTAAAAAGAATTTTATTTCTCCAATCATAGACATTTCAAATTCATGTTGCATTTTAAGAGAAAATTCTTTGCATAATCCATCTTCTCCTCCAAAGATTATATCATCAACAAATACTTCCATAATCGAAATGTCATCATTAGTTACTTTGTAATATAAATTGCTATCTGCATTTCCTTTAGTAAAACCAATTTTTAAGAGATACTTATCCAATCTTGCATACCAGGCTCTTGGAACTTGTTTTAGTCTATACAGAGCTTTTCTTAATCTGCAAACGATATCATTGTTATCTGTCAAAGAAAATCCATCAGGTTGTTCAATATAAACTTCTTCTTTAAGATCTCCATTTAAAAATGCACATTTAATATCCATTTGATAAACTTTGTAATCCTTGTGAGCTGCAAAGGCTAAGAATAATCTAGCTGCTTCAATTCTGGCTACTGGTGCAAAAGTTTCATTGTAATCAACTCCTTCTTTCTGATAATATCCCTTACACACTAGTCTTTCTTTATTCCTGACAACCTTAACATCTTCATTGAGTTTGTTTCTAAATACCCATTTGGTTCCAATTACATTTTTATTTTCAGGCCAGGGAACTAATGTCCAAGTATTGTTTTTCTCAATTTGTCCTAATTCTTCTTCCATAGCTTTAATCCAAAATTTATCTTCACATGCCTCATTGATAGATAATGGTTCAATTTGAGAAATAAGACATACCTCTTCATTTGTCAATCTTCCTCTTGTCATGACTCCTTTAAATTTGCTTCCAATTATCTGATCTTCAGAATGATTCAGTCTTACATACCGGGGTGTCTTAGTCTGTTGTTGTTCTTTAATTACTGTGGTATCCTCTAATGATACCGGAGTAACTGGGTCATCATTCTGTACTGGTGGATTTACTGTTGGTTCATTTGTCATAATTTTTGTTACTGGTTCAGAGTCTATATACCTTGAAGTTCCTCCGAATTGTTCATCAATCTTTACATTTGTACTCTCAACAATTTTCTGTAATATTTTATTAAAACATCTATAAGCTTTACGCTTAGATGAATAACTAAGAAATATTCCTTCATCACTTCTAGGATCAAACTTGCCAATATACTCATCTCTTCTAATATAACATTTACTTCCAAAAATTTTGAAATACTTAAGAGTAGGAGTATTACCAAACCATAGTTCATGAGGGGTCTTACCAGTTTCACCTTTGATGTGAACTTTGTTGAATGTATAGACAGCAGTGCTTACTACCTCTCTCCAGTACACATGTGGTAGATTTGCTTTTGATAACATACTTCTTGTTGCATCCAAAATAGTTATGTTTTTCCTTTCAACAACTCCATTCTGTTGTGGTGTCTAAGGTGCTGATAACTGTCTTTTGATTCCATTCACTTCATAGAATGTATTAAAATCTCTAGATGTGAATTCTCCTCCTTGATCTGATCTTAAACATTTAATTTTCTTACCGGTTTCATTTTCAAACATTTCTTTGAATAGTTTGAACTTCCCAAGTGCTTCTGACTTTTCTCTGTGAAAAGTAACCCAACACATTCTAGAATAATCATCAATAATTAGCATGAAATATCTATCACCTTGTAAGCTTTTAGTTCTAGCCAGACCACATAAATCAGTGTGAATTAAATCAAGAGCATTATTGGATTTTTCTGGAATACTTTTGAAACTAGCTCTAACCTGTTTTCCAAATTGACATTCCTTGCAAATTGTATTCTGAGGTTTCACAATTTTAGGTAGATCTCTAACTACCTTAGAAGTATTGATTTTTACCATGCAATCAAAATTTATATGACATAGTCTTTTATGCCATAGCCAAATTTCATCTATATGAGCAATTAAGCATGCCTTTTCACTATTATTCAAATGAAAGATATTACCTCTAGTCTGATTATCGGTTGCAATTTCCAAACTAGTTCTATTCATGATTTTCCATTTTCCATTTTTAAATTGTAACTAAAAACCTTTCTCAACTAATTGACCAACACTTAAAAGATTGTGTTTTAATCCTTCAACATAGTAAACATTGTCAGTGTTATGTTTACCATCAAGAGATATTGAACCCTTACGTTTGATTGAACAGGCTTTGTCATCTCCGAATCTTACTAAACCTCCATTGTATTCTTGAAAGTTCAAGAATTTGCCTTTGTCTCCAGTCATGTGATGTGAGCATCCTGAGTCAATAATCCATTCATCCTTTGATTCAACTTTAGCTGCTAGGGCTTGTTCTTCTGGTGGAGCAATAGGTACCGGTTGATCTTCTGTTATAGCAACAAAGACCCATCCATTGTCTGTTAGATCCTCATCAGAATCATCAGTCACACCTTCATCAGCAATGTAACAGGATTTATCTTTGTTTTTCTTAAATTTGTATCTCTAATATTCAAGATTAGGTTTGTATGTCCTTCTAGCTTCTTCTCTTAGTCTAGCATGTCTATCAGGGCATCTTGAAGCCATATGACCAATCTTATTGCAATTGAAACATTTAAAGGGTGCTTTACCTTCATATTTACTTCCAATTGGACCTTTTGGCATTTTTCTTGCAAATAGTGCTTCAAGTTCTTCAAGCTCTTCATTCTCCTTCCTGGTTTCTTCAAGTTCTCTTGCATAAAAGGCTCTCCAATCTGATTTGTCAAAAGATGGAGCAGATGATGTTGATGCTTTGAAGGCCAAATTAGTTTTTATAGCAACAGGACCAAATTCCTCTATTTCAAAAGCTGAAAGTTTTCCAATCAATGTATCCCTAGTTACTGATGTATTAGGCATTGTTCTCAGCTCATTAATAGTAGTAACCTTCATTTTATATGTCAGTGGCAAACCTCTTAAGATTTTTGAAACAATCTCATCTTCACTCAAGGTTCCTCCACAACATTTGATACCTAAAACAATTTCATTTACTCTTTCCATAAAGGCAAAAATTCTTTCATCTTCTTCCATTTTCAGATGTTCATACCTGACTTGGAAGCTTTCAAGTTTTGCAATTTTGACTATGGAATCCCCTTCATTCAGTGTTTCCAAATGATCCCAAATAGCTTTTGCAGTAGATCTATCTGATAATCCCATGATTTGTTGATATGATAATGCGCTCAAAAGTGCTTCTCTTGCTTTGCAATCATTTTCTTCATCTTTACCTAAAGTAATAGGAGCAGGCTGACCAACTATAGCAGTAGTATAACCATTCTTAGTAACTTCCCAAATGTCTTTACCAATGCAATTCAGATGAGTCTCCATTCTGATTTTCCATATTCCATAGTTTGGTCCCATCAAGTTTAGGACTATCCTTCCTGAAATAATTAGACATTGGATCTCCTCAAGTTGTTAAACTTCTGCAAAAATAGGACTATGCTCTGATACCAATTGTAGGTCCCGGGGACAACTGAGAGGGGGGGTGAATCAGTTGTCTAATAAATTCAAGCAAAAATCTTATTAACCAACTTATTGCTTAATACCGGTAAGACAGTTAATTGTGCTGGTAAACAATGTTAATAGGAAATGTTGTACCAATAAGAATTAATGCATGAAACATAAGCACAAAGTCAACCACAACACATGGCACAAATATTTGTACATGGAAACCCTGTAAGGGGAAAAACCACGGTGAGAAACCTTACCCATAATCAGCTGATACTACTGCAGATAGTAAGTGTACAAAGAGGGGTTTGCACATGCAGAAAGGCCAACAGCCTAGAGCTCACTGCTCAAACACAAATGGGAGTCACATTGACTATAGTTGGATGGTTAAATCCAATGAGAATGTACTGAACAAAATAGCATCTTCATATGCTGGATTCAGTACCGGTGTAATGCTGATATGCTTTTCCAAAAACCTAACTTCACCTTCAAATGATGTCTTCGTGTATATCTCTACTTGATCTCGCATATACCCTTCCTTAAATCTTTTTGTTTTTCTTTTTCATTACCACATTTGATCTTACAAATAAGATCTTACATTTATACCATACCCTAAGACCAATTTTAGTAGGTCGTCTCTACAAGATATTACAATAAAACATTTTACAAATAATACAATATCCGATGCAATAACCGATTGAACATGTTGGTTTAATGCATTTACAACAATAATAAATCATCTCCATAGCATGCCATGCTGATCTAGAAAAGATAAACCTGCCGGTGTAACCCTAGATAACCTGGACCTATTTGCAAGTAAAAGCAAATATGCAAATAAGAATATACCAATGATATTACTTCAAGGAAAAGTGTCCACATGATGTATTTGACATTACCAAGTGTCTTCCATGTCATTGCATGTACCGGTGAACATTATATCCTATCGATTAACCATATACCGGTGATTGTTTGAGCATTTTACTGATTGCCGGTGAATGTTGTTGGATCTCCAAAGTAGGCGTGTTAGCAGGTGTTGACATCAATGACAAAACCATACCAAAATACCAACATGGGGATCCCTTGGGCGAGTGATTTATGCAAGCTTCTCCTCCCTGACCAAACACTGCTAGTGGCCAGGCAACCATTTCTCCTGAACCTAAATGCAGAGTAGCTGACGTGAAACAGAAAATGGGTGAGGATTGGTAGGGACTTCCTCCGGAAATGGTTCCTCTTGGACGACTTTCCAAAATACATGTGGCTTGAAGAATTCTCTCAACTTATGTTGTCTGAAGAATTCTACATGGAAGGAGGGCCAGATTCTTAGGGAAAAATTGTAAACAATTCCACTACCTGTGCCCTAGCCCTGCCCCCCTGTAGTTTTTTTTCCTATGTCCTTGAACCCTAACAGGCTGAGTGCCAGTGGCTCACTTATTTTGGCTTTTAAGTTTTTGGGGTACTCGAGTCTCTGACGAAAAAATTGAAAATTTCAAAAGCATAAATATTAATGATAATTTTTCAAATTCCAGTTTGTTTCAGTTTGCCTCTTACAATCTTATGGATATAAAAATGTTTTCTATAATTCTATTTCATTTTTATTAATTAATTTCTTTCAAATGCTTTTTGTATATGAGCTACATTATTTCAATTATTTGTTAAACAATGGAAATAAATTTAATACCGTGATCTTTTTTATGTAATGCTATAAAAAAAAAAAATCAATTTGTTCCATTAATTATTTGTACATTGATTATGGTTGATTATAATTTTATAAATATATACTATATAGTCATTCAAAATACAGAATTTCAAAAGTATCAAGATACAAAAGTTTATCGGTAAAGGTTTTTTCATTCTATTAATTCAAAAGTTTCAAGATACAAAATTTGCCCATGCCTTATAGCAAGCAGACAAAAAAACTAGTTCATTGTCGATAGGCCGCTCACTCAATCTCACTATCCCCCTAGGTCACCTCCTCCCAGCCCCTTCCCTCCTGGAGGGTCGATGCTTTGGCTTTCCCCTTTTCTACTTCAGCTTTCATTTTTGGAATACAGTTTAGGCACCCGAAGTCAGGGTCTCCCTCCAAGCTTGCCAGTAGCTGTATGGCCCTTCCTTCTTTAGCCCTATCTCTTAATGCCCTGCCAACCTCCATCCTTGACACCACATGCAAAGCCTTTAGGAATTCATCCACCCTCATTAATTTCACAAAGAGTTTCATCGCTTCCCACCCCACTCAGGCTCATTCACGGCACTGGTATTTGATTTCATCCTCTAGGCCACGAATAAAAGGAAGCAATTCCTCCTAGTCGTCCCCTTCCTTAATTCGAATGCCAACTCCTGGCACCACCCACTCCAAGATTGAATCCAAGTTAATCAAAAACTCCCCATCAATCAATTTCACCAATGTGAGTTTCACCTTTTCCACCTCCGGTTCGAATTCACGGGCCCACACCATAATTAGAGAGTAAACCTCCATGTTAGTTCAATATTGGTGACTGATATGTGCCACCTCTTCTGCAAGCATTAGTCGAGCTACCGCCCACAACTTCTCCTCCTTAAACCTGAATAGTCCTTGCATTCATTTATCAGATACTTTGCCCAAAAAGGGCACCAACTTCTTGTTTGTTCAAAGTGTGAAATTGGCCTCCATTGTCACCTACAATTTCAAAATCACTTCCTGCAAAAATTGTCTTACAGAAGGTATGATTCTATGAGCTACAGATTTGTTCTGCAGCTTCTTCAAAGCAAAAAGTGGTACACAGATCAAAAGGTAAAAAAATCTACCTCCGTCTTATAGCTCGGGTAATGAATGTGCACGATAAGACATTAATGCCATGAGATCAGAGAAAATATTTCCTGCCATCCTCCCCTTCCTCCGTTCGTGCGACATGCCGCAGGCAACTCCTTCTGCAACAATTAATCACCACCTTGGCATTTGTACTTTCCAAATTTGCTCGCCTTAATAGGTTGAGGACTGCAGTTGCACATTTTTTAAAATTAATACACTAAATTTATGTTGAACTTTTATATATATTTTTAAACTATTTTTCAAAATTATATATCGTAAACATATTTTCAAAGAATTTTGTTAAACTTTAAATTAATATTTTAGATTTAATATTGAATGTTTTCTTTTTAATATTAAACTTTTACCTTTCAAATTGTATATCAAAATTTATATTTTTATTTAGTTATTTGTTTTATTCTAGAAACTAAGTTTCATATTTTATACTATTTTTTAATTTTGATTTTTTACAAATAATATTAACATTATATTTCATAGTTATCTCAAACTATTGCACATCTTTAATTACAAACAATATTAACATTATAATTAATAGTTATCTCAAACTATTGCCCGGAATTGAATATTTTAGATTTAATTAAATAGAATTAAGTCTATAGTCTATAGTCTATAGACTACAAATCTCTTTTTCGAGCGGAATTTTAAAATGATTAAATAGACTTTAAAAACAGACCCGAAAAGTAACACAAGTATGGTGACATGCCAGAAAAATGGGAGAAGTTGTGGGACCCACTTCATCTTAAAACAAGTACCATCGACCCTTGGATGAACAAACATCAACGGTTAGGGTGGATTTCGGCCCGAATGTGGGAAGTGAACACCTTTCTGAGAACTTCACCTAGAATTGGACATTTTAAATTTAATTAAATATAATTAAGTCTATAAAGCTTTTTTTCGGGTGGAGGTTTAAAATGATTAAATAGACAAAATCAAACCGGAAAAGTGACACGAGTATGGTGACGTGCCAGAAAACTGGCAGAAGTCGTGGGACCCACTACATCTTAAAACAGGTACCATCGACCGTTGGATGAACAAAGATCAATGGCTAGGGTGGATTTCGGCCTGAATGTGGGAAGTGAACACCTTTCTGAGAACTTCACCTAGAATTGGACATTTAAAATGTAATTAAATATAATTAAGTCTATAGACTAAATTATATTTAATTATTTTTTGGGCAAAGGTTTAAAATGATTAAATAGACTACAAATCAGACCCAAAAAGTGACACGATTATGGTGACATGCCAGAAAAATGGCAAAAGTCGTGGGACCCACTACATCTTAAAACAGGTACCATCGACCATCAGATGAACAAAGATCAATGGCTTAGGGTGGATTTTGGGGTGAATGTGGGAAGTGAATAGATTTTTGAGAACTTTGCCTAGAAAAGTGACACGAGTATGGTGACGTGCCTGAAAACTGGCAGAAGTCATGGGACCCACGATAACTGACAACAAGTACCATCGTCTGTTGGATGAGCAAAGATCAACGGCTTAAAGTGGAATTCGGTCTGAATGAGAAGCGAACACATTTGGGAGAACTTCGCCTAGAATTGAAATGTTTTAAATTTAATTAAATATAATTAAGTCATTAAAGCACTTTTTCGGGCGAAAGTTTAAAATCATTAAACAGACTTAAAAAATAGACCCGTAAAGTCACAACAGGTACCTTGGTCCCTCTTCTGTTGGATGAGCAAAGATCAATGGCTTAGGGTGGATTTCAGCCTGAATGTGGAAAGTGAACACATTTGGTAGAACTTCGCTTGGAATTGAAACGTTTTAAATTTAATTAAATATAAGTAACTCTATAAAGTACTTTTTCGGGTGGAAGTTTAAAATTATTAAACAAACTCGTAAAGTCACAACAGGTACCTTGGTCCCTCGTCCATTGGATGAGAAAAGATCAACGGCTTAGGGTGGATTTCGGCCCGAATGTGGGAAGTGAACACATTTGGGAGAACTTCACCCGGAATTGAACATATTACATTTAGTGTCCTCATAATTTATACTGAAGTAGTGAATGTTTTGTCCTTCGGCATCGAATAGTTATTAATAATAATTAATAAAATTACAACCTGATTCTTAATGTCCTCAGAATTTATACTGAAATAATGAATGTTTTTTCCTTCGACATCGAATAGTTATTAATAGTAATTAATAAAATTACAACATGATTCTAGATATTTTGCCCTTTAGATTTTACTTTTCTACTTTTCAGAGTTTTCAAAATAAGAGACTCGTAAATCATAATCATCTTTCATTTCTTGGACAAACCTGTAAATCGAGAGAGATTCAGAAACAACTACTAGACTGAGGAATGCAAGTTGCAACAGAGACTGTCTATGCCAATCTAGTGAACTAGAAATTCCAATTTTTGGGTAAAATCTAGAACACCTACATCCCGCCTTTTTGCTTTTGGTAATCTCGTGGTCCAATTTGAGGGTTAACATTTTTAGGTTTTTATCTAGCATTATTTTAAATTATTAACAATAATAGTAATGGAGAAAATGGGAAGCAATAGTTCAACAAGAAGCCAAGTGAAAAACAAAATGCACCTAACCAAACTGGTTAAAACACCAGGTTTCACTGATGAATACCATGATATTAATGACCCTGCTATCCATGGTGAAAAGCGTATCATAGATATTAGATATACATTGTCTAGTAAGGCGGTAGATGCATCCAGGGCAAAATTTATTGTTTTCAACCCAATGTTAAAACAAAAAAAAAAAAAAATCACATCATGGGATGTTGGATTGGGAAGTATGGTGTTACCTAAAGTATTCCCTTGCCCTAATTTTGTCATGGTCTGCACCAAAAATTCTGATGAAGATAAAAAAGCAATTGTCAATAAAAATACAAAAGAGGAAATTATATCCATAAACGAGGGAGAATTTGCTCATTTGTTGAACCTAGGATTTGAAGCCCAAAACTCAAACATCCAAATTGACCTTGAAAAGCTGGCAGGGAATTATGAGAGTCTCAATCCAAGTCGCAGAGATTCATTTATCAAAGCTCTAATAAAGATTGGTACTAGTATTGTGTTGGATCAGAATCATAAGTCTCCTTATGATTCTAACATTTTTGTTCCATGGGTTGGGGATACTATTTCCTTGTTGTCATTTTGCCTGGGATTGGAAAATGATAGGGAAGTGGGTGCAAGCCTTCTTGAAATGATTTATAATATCCATTGTGCAGGTCAACCAGTAAGATATAATTTTATTGAGCACACTGTAAAATCCAAGCAAAAATAATTACTGATGATCAAAAAAGGTTCCTGTAAGACAATTAGGTTCTCATCCTACTTGTGCTATCTCCTCCTAACCAAGTATCATGCTATATTCGAGACCAACAAGCTTCAAATTGTGAGCTATAAGATTGATGAGAAGACTGGGAAGAGAACAGAGTGTCCAATATATGATTGGACCCCAAAGATAAGGATGCATGATAACAAGAAGAACTACAACCATTTTGTAGACTTCTTTTTGGCACCAATGTATAATGAAATTACAAGCACTCCAATGCCTAGTTTGTTAGGATTCCCACAGATACTGAGAGGGGGGGGTGAATCAGTATCTAACCGGTATATTGAATTTCTTAACCTAAAACATGCAGAACATATTAATACTATGTACCGGTAAGCAGAAAGTAATGCGATAAACAGAGATAATAACAACCACATGAAAAACACACCATAACACAAGGATTTAACAAGGAAACCCAGTGTGGGAAAAACCTCGGTGGGATTTGTGACCCACAATATTCACTTATTGGCCAATAAGAGAATATTACTGCTACAAGAGGGGCCTGCACATGCAAGAAGGCCAATTGCCTAGAGCTCACTGCTCAATTACAAAATAGGAAGTCTCACTGACTTACAAAATGGATTATATAAATCCAGTGTCTTGTATTGCTTCAAAATAGCATCTATAATGCCAGATCCAGTATCGGTTTCTGCTCTGCTTCTTGCATAAACCCTTAACCTATATTTCGCATAATAGGTCTGCCTTATTTCTCCTAATTACATTCCTCTTCCTTACTTACAAATGTTCTACAATGATATCTCTTATATAAGAGTCATTTTACAACTTGCCAAGTTGGATTATAATGATTTTACAAATAATAAACAAAATATATTAAAACAAAAATCCTGTCGGCCTTTGTGTCGGTATGCTTCCTTTCACTGTCGATGTCGGTGATCTGTGTGCTGGTGTAGAGTTTGATCTTGCTAGTGTTGGTGGAATACCTTATTGGTGTCATAGGATTGTAAGGTTTCCATCAATGACAAAACCTTCAATCACCTACAATGTCTCATTGGAGTGTGCATATGCCAACAATCTCTCCCTTTGGCATTGATGGCAACACTCATGAGAAAATTTCAAAAGTGTATCCAAAAATTGTTTCCAAAAATGTGTACCAAAAATATATGAGCTCCCCCTGAGCAGATAAGTCTTTTGCAGATTATTTTCTCATACTACTACTCCCCCTTTGGCATCAATGGCAAAAGTTGTCAAGGTGTCAATAGAGTTGTAGTTTTTTCTGTCTCAACCTTGTAACTAGGTGGTTACAATTTGGAAAATATCCACCAAAACCAAATTTATGCTTTCCATAAACTTCTTACTGTCTTTTATTGCTGCCTCTGTTCTTTGAACTGTACCGGTGAGGTGTTGCATATGCTCTGCCAGTGTTTTTTGTCGTTGTACAAGTGCCTCAGATATTTCCTTCCTCAAAGATGCTAGATAGTCCAGTCTTGGACTTAGTCTTAGTCTCAGATTTTTAGCCTTGTTTATTATTCTCTCCTTTTCTCTCTCTAGCTTCAATAATTCTTCCTCAAAACTAGTTATCGTTTTCTCAAAAACTGATAATGTATCAGGTGAATTAACAAAATTGTCCGCAAGTTTATTTATTTCTTCTTGTACCTTTCTCATTTTCTTACCTATATCAACTGTTAAAAAGTTTGTCTTGCAAGTATCTTTGTACAGAGTTTTAAATTCCTTCAATAAGTTGCATAGTTCTAGTAGAAGTGTGTCAAATTTCCTAGTACACTTTTTTATTTGATTCTCAAAGAGTTTTTGTTTTTCAATTTTCAACCTGTCTTTGAATGCATGTTCCTTTATTTGTTCAACTGTCACTATGTTGTTAGTAATATACTTCGACAAAGTGTCAAGTTGACTCAAAGAATCCTTATTATCTATGTTGCATTTTGGAGCTATCATCTTCAAAATTGGGATTGTGTCATCTATAGCTTTATAAGCTTGTGAACTACAATCAGTTATTTTCTTCAAAGAATCTAAAAGAACTTTAGTTACATTGGTTGATTTGTAGCTTGCAGAGAAGGAACCAACATTCTGAATTCCACCGATGGAGGAAGTAACCATGCTTGTAGTGACCTCTGGTAGGTCAGTCTGTGTTTCCATTTCCTTAAGCAAGGGTTTTTGTTTCTCTCCTGTTGTCGGTGGCACTGTTTCCACATGAACTTGTTCTTGTTCTGGAGCCTGTTGCTCTGCTTGTTTCTCTATTTATGTCTCTGTCGATTTCCCTATTCTATCATCTTTCACTTTTCCTTCAGTGTTATCAATGTTATCAGTTGTTGGAGGCTCACTAGCCATGTCAGTGCAATATGTCGGTGTGCAATAGAGAATACTGACTGGTTGGCCTTTGCAATTAGATCATCTATTTCTTTTGGAGAAATGACTGGGTAGACAACAAGTAATTTTTAAATTTTGATTTTCTTGTCAAGTTCTACAATAGATTGTCTTCTTGCTTCCAGTCTCTTGAATAATTCATCTAGTAGTTCATCTACAGCTTGCATTAAAAACTTCTTATAGATATCCAGGTGTAAAATGACATTGTTTTCAACTTGCTCTTTCTCATCAACTGATAGTGAGTCATATAGTTGTTACTACTTATCAAATTGCCATTAGTTTTATATTCAAAGTCATACTATATATTCTAGTTGCTTAGTATTACCGAGTCATGTAGTCGGTACACACAAAGAAGTCGGTATGAAAAGTCTAATCGGTTACAGAAGAAAGCAATCACAAAACGCAATATTCACCAAGTTCTTTACCGAGTATTGTTTCATGGCTACTGAGCAGTAAAGTTAACTCACCAAGTTGATATTCACCGAGTGAAACATTTTACTAGATACATTCAACCTGGACATGCACATGAAAACGTGTTACAAGATCGAGGCACATCTAACCGTTTTTCATTGGAAATTGCACTAAAAGATTGTGTATGATTGCAAGGTCAATCTAACCAATGAAATATTTTGTTTAGTTATTCATTCGAGGAATCTTTTTGCAAGATCGAAGCAATGAATTAGATCACCGCTATAAGAGATCTATTTATACAGCATAGGAAGAGAGAAATGAGTGTGGATAAATATGTATGAATGCATGTGTGTGTATGCATGAAGGAAGACTGTTACAGAGACACAGAGAGGTCACCAAGAAGGTTATCAGTGAATAGTCGAAGAATGGAGTAAACAAAAGGGTTTACAGAGTTACAATATGAGTTATCGAGGTATGCTACAAGCTAGGTAATCTTATTCTGAGCACATAGAATTTGCTATAGCATTTCAGATGTAAAGTTGCAAATATTTGTAATGATTCTATTGTAACATTTTGAAGTTGTAAGAGAAACTTTTAACAGGGTAAAGGACTCTAACCAAGTCTATAAATTGTAAATCCTTTAACCAGGTGCAGCATTTATATAGTGTTGTAAAATCCTTTAGTAAGGTAGATCTAACAGATCTTGTTACTCCTAACAGGGTAAGCTATCAGAAATAGCTAAATGTAGCTCTAACCGAGCAATCTTTATTATTGCAGTAGTGTAGTTGTGGCTGTCATCCCCACCGCAGTTTTTCTCTCTAACCAAGAGTTTCTACGTGACCAAAATATATGTGTTATGGAGTGAATCATGTATGATTGTTATCTGTTTGTTTTAACTTTATTTTATGTTACTGCACTATTATGTTTATGCATAACAGTAAGGTTATTAGTAAAGAAAAGTTTTGGAGTACTGATTCACCCCTCCCCTCTCAGTACATTAGCTTTCCATATTGGGCCTAACAATAGTTTGTTGATGTTTTTCAACTGTCCTTCTTTTGTGATTTCATCCAATAGTCTGTCAATCAGAGAAATATTTTGTTGAGTCCTTTTCTTCTTAGGTGTTAGCTTTTTCTTTGGGGTTGTCTTCTTTATTGGAGACCTCACAGCCTGTTGTTTTTGTCTAGTTCTTCTAGGCAAGGGTGTGGATATCGGTGAAGGTTGTCTTTTCCTTACAACTCTTTTTGTAGGATTTTGCCAAGATCAAGAGGCAATGGAAAGCACAAATAAGAGAGACAATAGAATGACAAGAACAAACTGTATTCTCATCAATATGCAAAATGATCAACTGGATTCACCAATACAATGAATATAGGCCTGCTTATATAGGCAAGGCCATATGGATGTATGAGCACACAAATATGACATGTGGCTCAATGAGAAACAAGGGTAGGTAAGAAATAGTAGGGGTAGGTAGGAGAAATAATATAATATTCCACAAGAGGTGGATGACCTACCGAATGTGGAGTGTAACAGCAAAATAAGACCACAAAAGGTGGAATTTCTCCTACAAGCTCTATCCCTATGTGCACACTTCCCTAAGTGTCTCAAATCCAAACTACGAAGAGATGCATTATCCTAAGTTAACTTAAGTAAAGTGTAATAATATCCAAAATGAATATTTATTTACACCAACACCCCCCCTTAAGTGCAACTCAGGGGAATGAAGACTCAAGTCAACAATGCAACTAAGCAATGCAAGATGGGTCCCGACTACTAGGCCATGTTAGGTACCCATGTACAAATGCAAATGCAATCTCCCATAAAGTGGGGAAAGAAAGAAAAACCCAATGGGAAAAAACCCTCCCCCAAAAGAGAGATGATGAAAGCACACAATGCTCTCAATGATGAATGAGAAGAACAAACTATGTCCCCCCCATAAGAGAAAAGAAGAGACCATGAAGCCCCCCCCTCAATGTTGAATCTCCTGCAAAGATGACTTATTAAATGATGTTTGTGTTTTTAAAAGATTTTAAAAATCTAAATAAAAACAATTATTATGCCATGCAAAAAAAACTTTACAAAAAAATAAAGAAAAAAGCGATAGCCATTTTTTGATTTAAAAAAAAGATATTAAACAAAACTTTAATAAAAATTTATTAAAGAAAAAAAACTTTTATAAAAAAGTTTATTTTTTTAGTATTAAAAAAAACTTATTTAAAAAAATTTATAAAAAAAATGAAAGAAAGAAAAAGACCTACCCGCAGGTAGCCTGCGGTACACTCAGGGACTACCTGTGGGACCCGCAGGTACCCTGTGGTACTGCAGGGCCTGCGGAGCCGCAGGTGGCCTGCAGTCACCGCAGGTACACCTACAATCACCATAGGTACACCTGCAAGCCGCAGGTTGCCTGCGGTACCTGCAGGTACACCTGCGAGCCGCAGGTGGCCTGCGGGCCAATAAAGAGCCCCCCAAAAATTTTTTCGTTAAAATGAAAAAACAAAAAAATTCCCCCCCCCCCCCCCCCCAAATGATAAAAATTAAAATTTTTAATTTTTTTTTTTTTTTAATTTTCCGAAAATAAAAAATGGAAAAAAAATAAAAAAATTTCAGACCTGTACCTGCGAGTTAGTACGGCGGGCTGGGAGGAAAGATTTTTTCAACTCGGGGTGACGGAGGCCGATTTCGATGAATTGACAGTCAATCTTGGGGTTTCTGGGCCTTCTGAGCGCAATGGTGATGACGGATTTGACCAAAAATGCTCCAAAATTACAGATCATTGCCGGGACAAGTCACCACCCTCCACCTTCAAACGGCTCTAGATTTGGCCTCGGATGTTAGATTTGGATAAAATAAAAGGCAATTCTTACTTTCTCAAACCTCCTCAATCCAATGGTGACCTTAGATCTGATCCAACAAGCTCCAATAATAACCTACAATAGAAAGCTCCAAAATGCAAACCCCAAAATTCTCTCAATTGGCAAACCAATGGCACTCTAATGGCTCTAATACCATGTAGGATTTTGCCAAGATCAAGAGGCAATGGAAAGAACAAATAAGAGAGACAATAGAATGACAAGAATAAAATTGTATTCTCATCAATATGCAAAATGATCAACTGGATTAATCTATACAATGAATAGAGGCCTGTTTATATAGGCAAGGCCATATGGATGTATGAGCACACAAATATGACATGTGGCTCAATGAAAAACAAGGGTAGGTAAGAAATACTAAGGGTAGGTAGGAGAAATAATATAATATTCCACAAGAGGTGGATGACCCACCGAATGTGGAGTGTAACAGCAAAATAAGACCACAAAAGGTGGAATTTCTCCTACAAGCTCTATCCCTATGTGCACACTTCCCTAAGTGTCTCAAATCCAAACTACGAAGAGATGCATTATCCTAAGTTAACTTAAGTAAAGTGTAATAATATCCAAAATAAATATTTATTTACACCAACACTTTTAAATTCAGCTAGCTTGTCACTCTCTGAAGAAGTTGCTACCGGTGACAGGTGAGTTTCTGGTTGTTGTTCCTGTAACTCATCTTCAGTGATACCGGTTTGTTTCAGTACATCTTCTTTTATAGCCTTAGCCTGCCTGAAACCTCTTCTTACAGTCGCTTCTACTATCTTTACTCTCTTTTTAGATTGAATTGGGCTTTCAATGGTCTCAGCACTACCAAATACCTCTTCCTTAGGTTCATTTGGTGCTTCCAGAAGGGCTTTAGCATATGTTTCAATGATGTGGTCATCAGTCTCATAGCCCATTTCAGTAACCTAAATTGTTCTTGGGATAACTACTTCCATCCAGATCTAATCCTTTTTAATCACAAAACATATATCATCTTTGTATTTGTTAACAATTTCTTGTGACAGTCTGATTCTTTTGTTCATTCAGGCCTTTAGTGCTTGAAAATACTCATCAATATTATTTTCCTTGTTTTCACCCATGTTGTTGAATAAATCTGATAATTGTTTCCCTACCGATATGTCAAATCCAAGGTTCTTGTTGCCTATACTGGGCACCTGTTTGTGTTGAAATGTGGCGACTGATCAGCAAAGTACTGTACACTTAGCATATATCCTCACCAGGGTCCGGCGCCAAGCCGGTTCCCGGGCAGGGGTTCGGGGGCGGCAGCCCCCGAGAAAAACGGGGGTTCGAGGGTGGTAGCCCTCGAGAAAAAAAATTTTGCCATTTTTTTTTATGAAAACCGACATTGTAATAAAACCCTAAAAAAGGCCGACTTTGTTTGTTGCCCTAAAAACGCATGTTATAAGTGGCTGGGATGCTTAAGGCATTGTAAGGTTGATGTACTGTTTTTGCTGGATAATAAGAAAGATTGGACGGTTGTGTATGGTGGACGTAACCCATTCTGGGTGAACCACGTTAAATCTCTGTGTTATCTGTGTCCTGTTTTATTTCTTTATCTTTTGTATTTAAATCTGCATATAATTGTTAGTTCATATTTGCTTCGGATCTGCTTGAAACCCTAACAATTGGTATCAGAGCGAGGTTTTCTGTAAATTGGCAAGACTTTCAAATTTGAGTGGGAGCAATGGAGGATTCCAAATTCAAGGTCAAAAAGTTTAACAGCCAGAATTATCAGTTATGGAAAATGCAGATGGAGGATTACCTGTATCAAAAGGATTTGTGGCGGCCATTGGAAGGAAAGGCAAAAAAACTGACCACAATATCAGATGAAGAGTGGGACATTTTAGATAGAAAGGCACTAGGATCCATTCGATTGTGTCTTGCGTCATCTGTAGCATTCAATATAATAGAAGCAAAAACGACTATAGATTTGATGGCAACATTGGCTAAGCTGTATGAGAAACCCTCGGCTTCGAATAAGGTATTTCTTATGAAGCGTTTGTTTAATTTAAAAATGAGTGAGGGAGGATCTGTAGCGGAACACTTAAATGAATTTAATACAATTACCAGTCAATTGTCTTCAGTAAAAATTACCTTTGCAGAAGAGGTTAGGGCTCTCTTGATTTTATGTTCTTTGCCAGAAAGCTGGAATAGCTTGGTTATGGTTGTAAGTAACTCTATCTCTGGTAAAAATACTTTGGTATTTGATGATATTATTGGTGTTATCCTAAGCGAGAAAATGCAAAGGAAAAGCACAGGTGAGACTCCAACATCATCGGGTAGTGTTTTGAATGTGGAGAACAGAGGAAGATCAAAGGAAAGAGGAAAAGGCCCTGGAAATGAGAAGTCATGAGGGAAGTCAAAGAAAGGATGCTCTCAATCTAGAGGAAAGAAAGATTGTTGGTACTAAGGAAAGCCTGGTCATTTAAAGAAAGACTATTGGTCTCGGAAAAACAAAGAAGGAGACAAAAATGAAAATGACAGTAAGGAAGCTAATATTGCAAGTAATAATTTACAAGATGCTTTAATCTTATGTTTGGATAATGTTAATGATTCCTGGGTAATAGATTCTGGGGCTTCATTTCATGCTAGACTCCATAGAAAATATTTTCTAGATTATGTTCAAGGTGATTTTGGACAGGTATATTTGGCTGATGATGAGCCCTGTCAAATTGTTGAAAAAGGAAAGATAAAGATCAAGTTGCAGAATGGTAATGACTGGTTTCTGCAGGAGGTAAGACATGTTCCTAATTTAAGAAGAAATTTAATTTCTGCAGGGCAACTAGGTAGTGAAGGTTGCATAGTTACCTTCTCAGACAGTATGTGGAAGGTCACTAAAGGATTATTAGTAGTAGCTAAAGGTGCGAAGGTAGGCACATTATATCTATGTACTGGTAACACTTACTCTACCTTAGCTGCTATAGATAAAGTTACTACAGGGACAACAACAATAAATGTTGCAAGAACAGATTCGATAATGTGGCACCATAGGCTTGGGCACATGAGTGAGAAAGGGATGAAAATCCTTCACTCCAAAAATCTATTGCCAGGACTAAAGAAGATTGATTTAGAGTTCTGTGAAAACTATGTTTATGGTAAACAGAAAAGAGTCAGATTTCTCAAGGTTGGGAAAGAGAAGAAGAGTGAGAAGTTAGAGCTTGTACATTCAGATGTATGGGGACTGGCTCAGGTATCATCTCTTGGTGGCTCTTGTTATTATGTTATTTTTATTGATGACTCAACCAAAAAAACATGGGTATATTTCCTAAAACAAAAATTAGATGTTTTTGAAACTTTTAAGAAATGGAAAGCTTTGGTTGAGAATGAGACAGGAAAAAAGTTGAAGTGTCTCAGATCGGATAATGGAGGTGAGTATTGTAGCAAAGCATTTGAAGATTACTGCTCCTTAAATGGGATTCGAAAGCAAAAGATAGTTCCAGGAACTCCATAGGAAAATGGTGTGTCAGAGAGAATGAATAGGACCATCATGGAACGTGCGAGGAGCATGAGATTGCATGCTGGATTACCCTTACATTTTTGGGCAGATGTTGTACATACTGCTATCTATTTGATAAATAGAGGACCTTCAACCCTTTTGGATGGTGGTATTCCAGAGGAGGCATGGACTGGTAAAAAGGTAAATTATTATTTTCTAAAAATTTTTGGTTGTGAAGCTTTTGTCCATGTTGATAAAGAAAACAGAACCAAGCTTGATGCTAAATCTCATAAATGTACCTTCATTGGATATGGGATAGATGAATATGGATATCGGTTATGGGATTTTGAAAATAAGAAAATAATTAGAAGTAGAGATGTTATATTCAATCAGAAGGTTATGTATAAAGAACAGATGCAGGAAAAGAAGCATGAACAGGACAAACAAGAATATGTGGTGTTGGATGAGATTCCTGAAAATGAAATGCCACAGGTACCTGATGCTTAGCAACAATAGATTGTACCACAAACTCCTGCAAGTGTTAGACATTCTACGAGGACAAGTAGACCCCCTGAAAGATTTTCTCCTTCTTTGTATTCTATTTTATTAACGGATTCTGGTGAACCAGAAGAATATGAAGAAGCAATGCAGGTGGATGCCAAACAATAGTGGCAGCTAGGCATGAAAGAGGAGATGGACTCCTTGATGAAAAATAAGACTTGGGACTTAGTCCCTTTACCTGTAGAAAAAAGAGTCTTGCCTAACAAATGGGTTTATCGGCTAAAGGAGGAGGAAGGAGGTCAGAAAATATATAAGGCTAGACTTGTGGTAAAAGGTTTTGCACAGAAAAAGGGTATAGATTATGATGAAATATTTTCTCCAGTTGTAAAAATGACTTCAATTAGAACTGTACTTAGTCTTGTGGCTGCAGATGATTTACATATTGAACAATTAGATGTCAAAACAGATTTTCTCCATGGAGATTTGGAGGAGGAAATTTACATGTTGCAACCACAGGGATATGAGGTCAAAGGTAAGGAGAACTTGGTGTGCAGGTTGAATAAAAGTTTGTATGGCCTAAAGCAAGCACCCCAACAATGGTATTTAAAATTTGATAGTTTCATGGCTGAACACGGTTATCATAGATGTCATTCTGATCATTGTGTATATTTTAAGAGATTTGATAATGGTAGTTATATTATCCTGTTGCTTTATGTTGATGACATGCTTGTTGTTGGGTCTAACATGCAACATATAAATGATCTTAAACAGAATTTAGCCAGGTCATTTGCTATGAAGGATTTGGGTGCAGCTAAGCAAATTCTCGGTATGAGGATTACATGGGACAAGAAAAATAGAACCTTGAATTTGTCCCAAAGTGAGTATAAAGAAGGTGTTGAAAAGATTTAACATGCAGGATGCAAATGCAGTTAGTACACCTTTGGCTAGTCATTTCAAATTGACTAAGGAGATGTGCCCAAAGGCACAAGAAGAGGTTAATAAAATGTCTAACATCTCGTATTCATCAGTTGTTGGTAGTCTGATGTATGCAATGGTATGCACAAGGCTAGATATTGCACATGCAGTGGGAGTTGTGAGCAGGTTTATGAGTAATCCGGGTATGGAACATTGGAATGTTGTGAAATAGATTCTTCGGTATTTGAAAGGAACTACTACGAAGGCATTATGTTTCAAAGGATCTAATGCTTCTCTACGTGGATTTGTTGACTCTGATCTGGCGGGTGATATTGATTCACGGAGGAGTACTATAGGGTATGTTTTTACTATAGGGTATGTTTTTACTATAGGGGGAACTGCAGTCAGTTGGATTTCTAGGCTGCAAAAGGTTGTTGCACTTTCAACCACTGAAGCTGAGTATGTTGCTGCTATAGAAGCCAGCAAAGAGATTATTTAGTTGCAATGTTTTCTGAAGGAATTGGGTCAGACACAAGAGGATAGCCCATTGTATACTGATAGCTAGAGTGTCATTCATCTTACGAAGAACTCTGCTTTTCATTCAAGGACAAAGCACATTCAGCTTAGGTACCACTTCATCCGGACTATTTTGGAGGAGGGTCAGTTACGGCTTGAGAAGATTCACACAAGTGAGAATCATGCTGATATGTTCACAAAGGCAGTTCCACAGGAGAAGCTGATTTCTTCATCAGTTTCTGTTGGTCTTCTTGATTGATAATTGTGGAATTTATACTAGTCAAGTCCAAGTGTTTTATCCAGCGGATGTTGCATGTACAGTGGTGTCGTGTAGTATTAGTCTCCAAGTGGGAGATTGTTCGGTGTGGAGCCTGATCAGTCTCCAAGTGGGAGATTGTTGAAATGTGGCGACTGATCAGCAAAGTACTGTACACTTAGCACGTATCCTCGCCGAGGGCTGGGGCCGGGCAGGGGTTCGGGGGTGGTAGCCCCTGAGAAAAAAAATTTTGCCATTTTTTTGTTGATGAAAACCGACATTGTAATAAAACCCTAAAAAAGGCCGACTTTGTTTGTTGCCCTAAAAATGCATGTTATAAGCGGCTGGGATGCTTAAGGCATTGTAAGGTTGATGTACTATTTTTGCTGGATAATAAGAAAGATTGGACGGCTGTGTATGGTGGACATAACCCATTCTGGGTGAACCACGTTAAATCTCTGTGTTATCTATGTCCTGTTTTATTTCTTTATCTTTTGTATTTAAATTTGCATATAATTGTTAGTTCATATTTGCTTTGGATCTGCTTGAAACCCTAACAGTTTGGTTATGTGTAGCATTAAGCATACAAGTAAATTACCAAATCTAAAAGTTCCTTTCTTATCCTTCTTAATCTTCCCTAAATTATCAATCAATTCATCCTTTAACCATTCACATACATCAATTTTTACATTCTCTTTTACCATATCATGTGCACTTTTTATGCATAAACTTGAAGCTGAATTAAGTTTGTTTGCATGTGTTGCTTTGTATCCTAAAATCATGCTAACAAATCTCACATTTATATCAGTCACATCATTAACCCTTAGAGACCTTTTGTCAGATGTTGCACCAATTAAGTTCATTACCAGGTCATTTGAGACCTTCTTTGTTTTGTCTAGTCTGCTACTGGTGGAGGGTAACCCTATTACAGATTTCACAGCTTCCATAGTAATTTTATGGATGGATTCAAGCCAAAAGAATGCACCACGTACTCTACTTAACACTATCCTAATAACTTCCTTGGGGAAATCCAAAATGCTAAGAATTTCTATGAATCCTAGGGTTTCAATAATTTGGTGTTCAGGTTTTACTTTACCGGAATCATCACAAATAATACATTTGTACATGTTTTTGATTTCTTCATCTCCTAATTCTTCTATATGGCAATGGATATAGATTCTAGGGTCTTCTGCATAAACAACTCATTTGGGAATTTGGGAAAAAGCACCTACATTGTCATCCTTTTTAGCTATCTCAGGAACTAGCTGAAATACGGGCCTAGGGAATTTGATTAGCTCGACTATAGTAGGGTTTGCTATGAATTCAGGTGCAGAGGAGGATGCCATCATTATAAATACATTTTTCTACCTTTGGAAGGATAGATTGCTGAAATGTCTTGCCTCTTTGCTCGAAATGATTTAGCTCTGGAGATTTCCCGCTCTTCGAATGTTTAAATGCTTGGTGAAGTGAAATGGAGCCAAAAACATTAATTTATAATGTCAATTTGCCAACTACCACATTTAATTCTTGTCGGTTAAGTAATCACTTAACATATCTACCGGTATAGAAGTAAATTTAAGTTCTTACCATCAACCGAGGGAATAATAGCATATGTCTCATTGATTGCCAAACCCTCAAGGAAATTTCTTCAATTTGATGAAGAGACTCCTATTGGTGGAGTGCTACTCTGTTCTACCGGTGGAGTGTTGCTTGGTTCTATCGGTGGAGGAGTATTCCTATCCACATTCTGTTCTAATTTCCTGATCCATTGTTTTGAGAATTCTTGCTTAACCTCTTCAACTTTTTCTTTACCCTTCAAACTAGAACCTTTGTTGTCTGTCGGTGATCCTTTACTTCTGCAGAATTTTGCAATATGCCCAATCTTGTTACAAGCATAACAAGTCACATTATTTTTCTAAATATCCTTTCCACAACCTATGCTAGTTTGTGTTCTGCATTGATTAGATAGGTGTCCAAATCTTCCACAAACATAACATCTCACATTCATTCTGCAATTCTCAAAGTTATGACCAACTTTGTTGCATTTTGAACATTGACCGGTGGATGTGTTGATATTCTGATAATTTCTAGATCTACATTGATTTGTTCTATGACCATACTTATTACAGTTAAAGCATTTGCCACTGAATTTCTAAGCAATAGGTTGTCTTACCAGTTTGCTATGATCCTGTGTGTTTACAGTATCAGAGCTTTCACCAACTTCAAAGCCAACTCCACAAGTGTCACCTTTAGGTTTTTGATTCTTCGGCAAGTTACCAAGTTCTCCTGAGCTTTTATTGAATTTCTCTTTATGTTGATTTGCAGTATCTAGTTCTCTTTCTAAGACTTCTTTTTGCCTCATTAGTTCATTGGAGTCATTCTGAGTGTGCATCGGATCTATTTTCAACAAATCATTTTCATAGCTGAATCTTGTGTTTTCATTTGCAACATCACTTAGTCTTCTAGTCAAATCTTTTTCATTCTTCTTTCTATCTTCAATTTCTTTACAAAATCTCATAGTCATATCCTGCATCTCATTCTTTGTTCTCATGTTCTCTTGTTTCAGCTTGTTTATCATATCATTAAGAGTTTCCTTTTCATCATTCTCATTTTGCATCTTTTCACAAAGTTCTCCTCTTGTTTCTTGAAATAGTAAGATTTTCTTGAAGTGCTTGAATAATATCCTGAGTAGCCTTTAGATCATCTTCAAGTTTGATATTTTTCAAATTTTCTGCATCATAGTCTGAGAGAGCTCCTTCAACTTGCTTCATCAAGTTTTCCATCTCTACCAGTGTCAAGATCTTCCTCAAGTTGTTAGGCTTCTGAAAATAGAGGACCAAGCTCCGATACCAATTGTTAGGATTTCCACAAATACTAAGGGGGGGGGGGGGGGGGGGGTGAATCAGTATTTAACCGGTATATTGAATTTCTTAACTTAAAACATGCAGAACATATTAATACTATGTACCGGTAAGCAAAAAGTAATGCAATAAACAGAGATAATAACAACCACATGAAAAACACACCATAACACAAAGATTTAACGAAGAAACCCGGTGTGGGAAAAACCTCAGTGGGATTTGTGACCCACAATATTCACTTACTGGCCAATAAGAGAATATTACTGCTACAAGAGGGGCCTGCACATGCAGGAAGGCCAATTGCCTAGAGCTCACTACTCAAATACAAAATAGAAAGTCTCACTAACTTACAAAATGGATTATATAAATTCAATGTCTTGTACTGCTTCAAAATAGCATCTATAATGCCAGATCCAGTACCGATTTTTGCTTTGCTTCTTGCATAAACCCTTAACCTATATTTCGCATAATTGGTCTACCTTATTTCGCCTAATTACATTCCTCTTCCTTACTTACAAATGTTCTACAATGATCTCTCTTATATAAGAGTCATTTTACAACTTGCCAAGTCGGCTTATAATGATTTTACAAATAATAAACAAAATGTATTAAAACAAAAATCTTGTCGGCCTCTGTGTCGGTATGCTTCCTTTCACTACCGGTGTCGATGTTCTGTGTGTCGGTGTAGAGTCTGATCTTGCTAGTGCCGATGGAATGCCTTGATGGTGTCATAGGATTGTAAGGTTGCCATCAATGACAAAACCTTCAATCACCTACAATGTCTCATTGGAGTGTGCATATGCCAATATAGGTTGTCTGTGTCTTGTAGAGATTGCATTCAACTCGAAATTCAAATAGAATTGGCTGACTGGTTCTTCATGGAATAATTCACTGTGTTAAGGTTTTACGGATCGACAGTAAAACCATACAGACTTCCAATACATGTGACAGACAGGGTATTTGCATTAGAGTGTGTACAGCAATTGGAGACCACAGATAGGCACTTCCATGGTGAGAAAAAGAAGAGCATATTTCCTTCCTTGCCTTTCTCATGTGAAGGGTTCACATTTGAGAGAAAAGCATTCAATGTGGCAAATGATTTTTTGATAGTTTTTAACTTTGGTGATGAGGGTCTCTGGCAGTATGATCCAATCAGTGTAGTTCAAGCAAGGCTTAAGAAAAATGGGAACTCTTCAGCATTATGTCAACATGAGAGTAAACCATTGCTAGAAAAGCTTAGAAACATGGACTCCTGGGATGAGGTTAAACAAGAGATGGAGAAAATTGCAGCTGACAAAAACATTTCAACAGAAGAAATTTGTTCACAAATTATGGCATTGCAAATGCACACACAGAGGACAACAGAGGAGGGCCAGGGTTGATAGTTCTGATACTTAATATAAGTACAAATCCAATAGCCAACAAGATGAGGGGGGGGGTGAATCATACAAAATTAATCATCCATAAAAACATTAGATTCAACCTCGGTAACATATACTTTAGTAATATAACCAAAACTGTCAAACATGCAAACTCAAAAGCATATAAACATCATAAACCTCATAACACCAGATTTAACGTGGAAACCCAAATAGGGAAAAACCACTGTAGGATTTCAGACCCACTAAGAAATATACTCTTCTAGAGTATGCTCGGTTAAAAGCAAATCCTATTAAAGATTACAAACACATTGCTAGATGTGACCCGGTTAAGGGATTTCCCTCAGATCTGTTAGGATCTTCACCTTGTTAGAAGTGACCTTGTTAAAGGATTTCAAACACTCAATTAGAATGTCACCTTGCTAGAGGGTTTTACAAATAAGACTGTTAAGTCCACTCGGTTAAGAGATTTTCTATCACTTTCACAAAATAACAGTAATAAAAATATATCTGCAACTTCACATCTAAAATGCTAAAGCAGATTCCTATTTGTTCAATACAATCTAGACATAGAACTAATCTTGTCTATCTGTTGGGCATCTATACTCTGTTATTCTAACAGGTCTTCAAGCTTCTATGCTTGGTAATCACTATATAGCATCCATGTACATAAACTTGCCTGCATACATCGTTTATCAACAGTTCTCTATTTATAAACAATTAGGTAACCGCTTAATCTCCTTGATAACATTTCCCATGATCAATCATAGACATCAGATATTCAATCTTGTCCAGGTTCAATGCATCTTTTGATCTGAAAACATTTTACCCCGCCTTGGAACTTATTCTAGGGTATTGCAGTTCAATCTAAGCTGTAAATCTCCATGCCAACTTTCCTTTGCCTTAGATTCATTAACAAACTTCTTCCACAACTCACCAATCATTTAATCCATTCTAGCTCATCAACTTTCTTCATTAAATAACGCATGTAAACATTTAATGCATTCTGTTATAGCTCGATTACAACTCAATAACAACTCAGTTACAACTCGGTATATACTAAGCTTCACTTGGTAGACATTCCACCTTCATTAACCGATAGCGATAACCTTAGGGTTTACCGACTAGGTTCCTTAGGGTTTACCGACTAGGTTTCTTGTTTGGTAACATAGTATAGTATTAACCTTTACAATTTACAACATATGTATGATGTTAAAACAATCTAAACATCATGATCTCATCATTGTCTAACTCAGTAATAATTACCCATTGAATACCTTATTCATCCCCTTATTCATCATATTCTTTCCTGTGTCTTTTACCAACATCTTTATACTCTTCAAATCATACTTCTCAAGATATGGCAACATCATACTGAATTAGAAAATCAATTTCTTGACATCAATGACAAAATAATAATATCAAGACAGTAAACATCTTTAATCAGTTATATCCATAATCATCAACAACCTTCTCAATATCCCTATGAAATGTCAACAATCTTTCATTGTCTACTATAATGTTATATTGCCAACTTCTCTTGGTTTCTTCAATCTCTTTTTTTTCAATCTGTAGTCTGCTCAATTTTTCTTTTAGTCTTCTCCCCCTATATTAGTCTTGTCCCCCTTTGACAACAATGCCAAAAAGTAAAGAATTAAAACATAATTACTTTCTGTATGAAGTGATTTACTGCGGTTGTGTATCAACTAAGTCTCGATCAGAGCATTTTTTCTTTAATTCCTGCCCCTTGTAATATTTCCTGTACACCTTTAGAAAACATCCTAAAGTGTATAAATCAGCATCACCTCCTAAAAGATATTTGATAGAGTCATCGGATTGATACTTTCACCGAACTCGGTCAGTGAGTAGAAGATAGGGGTAGGACCCCTAACTTACTTCTGAGATATTCAAAAGTGACCATTAGTAGTATCTTGGTGAAAATATCTGCTATTTGTTTCTTTGTGCTAATATACTCCAACACCACTTTCTTCTCTTGAGCTTCTTCTCTAAGATAATGATATTTGATAGAGATGTGCTTTGTCTTAGAGTGCATAACAGGATTTTTTGAAATATTAATGGCACTAGTATTGTCACAGAATATAGTTACTGGCTCGGTAACTTTCTCATTTATCCCTTCCAACAGTTGTTTGATCCATGCAATGTTGGTACAATTTAGTGCTGTAGCAACGTATTCAGCTTCTATTGTTGGCTGTGAAACACATCCTTGTTTCTTGCTAAGCCAACTCACTAGTCTTTCTCCTAAAAATAAAGCTCCTCCACTTGTTCTCTTTCTATCATCAATGTTGTCTACCCAATCAACATCAGTATAAACTTTTAAATCAAAATCATTTCCTTTCTGATATACTAAGCCATAATCCTTTGTGCCTTTCAAGTATCTAAAAATTCTTTTGATTGTTGTCATGTGTGTTCCCTTAGGATCTGCAGAGAATCTTGCAACTATACCTACTGCATGTGCTATGTCTGGTCTGTTGTGAACAACATATTGTAGTTTTCCAATCATGGATCGCTAAAGTGTCTCATCAATAGATGCAGATTCATCATTCTTTGATAGTTTACAGTTGGTAGTCATAGGAGTACTTACTGGTTTTGAATCCTCCATTCCAAATTTCTTCAAGATTTCCTTTATGTACTTGGATTGAGTAATGAAAATCTCATTGTTCTTTTGCAGTATCTGTAAACCTATAAAATACTTTATCTCACCGATTAATGACATCTCAAATTCTTTGCTCATTTCATTACCAAAGTTCTTGCATAAAGAGTTATTTCCACAAAATATAATATCATCAACAAATATGGCTGAGATCAGTATTCCATTTTCATCATTCTTCATATACATGTTGTTGTTCTCACTTGTCCTTATAAAACCAATCTTAATTAAATAAGAGTGCAATCTTTCGTACCATGCTCTAGGTGCTTGTTTCAAACCATATAAAGTTTTGTTCAATTTACATACCTGATCTTTATTATTGTCTTCAACAAATCCTTCAAGTTGTTCAATAAAAACTACTTCTTCTAATATTCCATTCAAGAATGCAGATTTAACATCCATTTGATATACCTTGAAGTTTTTGAAAGTAGCATAGGCCAACAATGTTCTTACTCCTTCAAGTCTAGAAACAGGTGCAAAAATTTCACCATAATCAATTCCTTCTTCTTGAGCATAACCTTTGCAAAATAGTCTTGCTTTGTTTCGAATGACCTCTCCTTTTTCATTTAGCTTGTTCCTAAAAATCCACTTTGTACCGATTACATTCTTGTCCTTCGGTCTTGGGATTAGTGTCCATGTGTCATTCTTCTTGATTTGATCAATCTCTTCTGTCATAGCATTTATCCAATCTTCACTGTTGAATGCCTCTTTCACTATTCTCAGTTCAAATTTAGATATCAAACATGTGTTTTGTCTCAGTTTGTTCCTTGTCATCACTGGATCATCCTTATCTCCTATAATCTGACTTGGTGCATGATGTATTCTGACATACTTGGCTAATACAGGCTCGATAGGCTCTGTATGATCTTCTTCATCACTCAATAATTGGATATTCTCTTCATTTTCTTCAATAGTCTTCTCGGTAAGACTTCTCGATTGAACATAGACAAATTCATCATAGTGTTCTGGTTCCTTGGAATTTCCTTCATCATTTCTTTCTGCAAATTCATCAATTTTCACATTTGCACTTTCTACTATTTTATTAGATGATTTGATCAAACATTTAAATGCTTTGCTTCTAGAAGAATAACCTAGAAATGTTTCTTCTTCACTTTTCTGATCAAACTTGCCATTTCTATCATCTTTGTGAACATAGCATCTACTTCCAAAGATTTTAAAATAACTTACATTAGGTTTCTTATCATACCATATTTCATATGGTGTCTTCAAAGTACCTTTCTTCAATTGAACTTGGTTCAAGGTGTAAACAACTATGCTTATTGCTTCTCTCCAAAATGTTTGTGGCACCTTCTTTTCAATCATCAGTGTTCTAGCACAATCCACAATAAATCCATTTCTTCTCTCACTATTCCATTCTGTTGTGGAGTTCTCGGTGCAGAGACTTGTCTTTTAATACCATGATCATTGCAAAATAAGTTGAACTCACCAGATGTGAACTCTCCTCCTCTATCTGATCTAAGACATTTTAGTTGTCTTCTTGTTTCATTTTTAACTCTTGCCTTGTACCATTTAAACATTTGAAAAACTTATGATTTTTCTTTTAAAAACATTACTGACATCATCCCTGAATAGTCATCCACAAATAATATGAAATATTTATCACCATAATAACTTTGAACTTTCATAGGACCACAAAGATCAGTGTGCACTAGATCTAAAATTCCCTTAGAAGTGTAAGACTTTCTTGTAAAGCTTGATCTTATCATCTTACCCATCTGGCATCCTCAGCACATAGCATTCTCAGGTTTTTTAAGACTCAGTAGACCTCTTACTCAGTGCTTCTTACTTATTTTGATCAAATTATCAAAATTTACATGACAAAACCTTTTATGCCATAACCAGGTATCATCAATCTTTGGATACAAACACTTATTCTGAGTTGAGTCAAGGTGAAATGTATTACCTTTTGTTTGTGTCCCGATAGCAGCTAACTTTCCATTCTTGTCATGAACTTTGACAATTCCTTTCTGAAATTCTATTCGGTAACTTGTGTTGTTTAGTTGTGCTACACTCAACAAATTATATTTCAAACCTTCAACCCAATAAACATCATTGCATCTTGCATTATCAAGATGTGTTATAGATCCTTTACCTCTTACCGGACATGGTGCATCATTACCAAATCTAATATAGCCTCCATCATAATCTTCTAATATAACAAACTTGTGTTTATCTCCTGTCATATGATGTGAACATCCACTATCTATGATCCAAGAATCATTAGTGTTTATGTGAGATATTAGGGTTTTTTCTTCATACCTTTCTTCATCTGATCCATCTTTGATAGCCACATAAACTACTTCCTTTGTATCAGTTTCATCTAATTTATCATCATTGGATTCCTCATCAACTATTAAGCATGTCTTTCTATCTCTTCTTCTGAAGTCTCGATGTCCTCTGTAATGATTATCTTTCTGTCTGTCATCTCGGTAATCTTTCTTTTCAGTAAAATCTTTGTCAGGACAGTTAGAAGCCATATGTCCTATCTTATCACAATTGAAACATTTCAAAGGTAGTTTTACTTTATACTTACCTTTGCCTCTCGGTAACCTTTTGGCTAGTAATGCTTCAAGCTCTTCCTGCTTTCCGATTTCCTCATACAGTTTGTGTACTTCTTCCATGTTCTTACAAAATCTTTAACTTGTTCCACTGTGATCTCCTTCAGAGTGCTTATACTTTCTTTCATTGTAATCATTATATTCATCAAGATGAAAATAACTAAATGCAGATTCAACTTTATTTACCGAAGATAATGCATGTAGCTTACCAATAGTAGCATCTAAAGAAAATGGCATATTAGGTACAGACCTCAATTCATTGATTGCAAAGACTCAGATTGCATAAGTTGGTAGAAAGGTTCTCAACAACTTACTTGTTATATCCTTTTCTTTAATAGTTCCACCTGCTCCTTTGATTTGATTGACAATCTCCTTTAGTCTTGTACTGTACTGAGTTATGTTCTCACCTTCATTCATCCTCATAGATTCAAGTTTTCCTCTTAGACTATCTACTTTTTCTCTTTGAACATGTTCATCTCCTCCATATACTAAAATGAGCTTATCCCACATTGCCTTTGCATCATTGCAGCCTTCTAGATCATTAAACTCTGAATCGGTCAATGCAGATGTTATTTCAATCATTGCTTGAATATGTTCTTTCTTTGCCTTTATCTCTTCCATAGTCAATGGATAGGTGCTTGGTGTAACAAAATCATTCTCCAGATAGTATACAGCATATTCTCCAACTCCTGATAGATGTAACTTCATTCTTTTCTACCATGTAGATAAACTTGAGTTGTTCAGCTTCGGTGCATCCCTCTTATACATCTTTGGATCTTTAACTCAAGTGCCTTTAAACTTTTCTTCTAGAGTCCAAAGCTCTGATACCAATTGATAGTTTTGATACTTAATATAAGTATAGATCCAATAGCCAACAAGATGAGGGGGGGGGTGAATCATACAAACTTAATCATCCATAAAAACATCATATTCAACCTCAGTAACATATACTTCAGTAATATAACCAAAACTATCAAACATGCAAACTCAAAAGCATATAAACATCATAAACCTCATAACACCAGATTTAACGTGGAAACCCAAATAGGGAAAAACCACTATGGGATTTCAGACCCACTAAGAAATATACTCTTCTAGAGTATGCTCGGTTAAAAGTAAATCCTGTTAAAGATTACAAACACATTGCTAGATGTGACCCGGTTAAGGGATTTCCCTCAAATCTATTTGGATCTTCACCTTGTTAGAAGTGACCTTGTTAAAGGATCTCAAACACTCGATCAGAATGTCGCCTTGCTAGAGGGTTTTACAAATAAGACTGTTAAGTCCACTCGGTTAGGAGATTTTCTGTCACTTTCACAAAATAATAGTAATAAAAATCTATCTGCAACTTCACATCTAAAATGCTAAAGCAGATTCCTATTTGTTCAATATAATCTAGACATAGAACTAGTCTTGTCTATCTGCTAGGCATCTATAGTATGTTATTTTAACAGGTCTTCAAGCTTCTATGCTTGGTAATCACTATGTAGCATCCCTGTGCATACACTTGCCCCCATACATTGTTTATCAATAGTTCTCTATTTATAAACAATTAGGAAACCACTTAATCTCCTTGATCACATTTCCCATGATCAATCATAGCCATCAAATATTCAATCTTGTCTAGGTTCAATGCATCTTTCGATCTGAAAATGTTTTACCCCACCTTGGAACTTGCATACATTTCTTGGAACTTGTGCCAGGGTATTGCAGTTCAATATGAGCTATAGATCTCCATGTCGACTTTCCTTTGCCTTAGATTCATTAACAAACTTCTTCCATGGCTCACCAATCATTTAATCCATTCCAGCTCATCAGCTTCCTTCATTAAATAACGCATGTAAACATTTAATGCATTCTGTTATAGCTCGGTTACAACTTGGTAATAACTCGGTTATAACTCGATAAATACTAAGCTTCACTTGGTAGACATTCTGCCTTCATTAACCGATAGCGATAACCTTAGGGTTTACCGACTAGGTTTCTTGTTTGGTAACATAGTATAGTATTAACCTTTACAATTTACAACATATGCATGATATTAAAATAGTCTAAACATCATGATCTCATCATTTTCTGACTCAGTAATAGTTGCCCATTGAATACCTTATTCATCCCTTTATTCATCATATTCTTTCCTATGTCTTTTACCGACATCTTTATACTCTTCAAATCATACTTCTCAAGATATGGTAGCATCATACTGAATTAGAAAATCAATTTCTTGACATCAATGACAAAATAATAATATCAAGACAGTAAACATCTTTAATCAGTTATATCCATAATCATCAACAACCTTCTCAATATCCTTCTGAAATGTCAGTAATCTTTCATTGTCTGTTATAATGCTATATTGCCAACACATGGCATCCAAAATAGGAGGTCCTACAATTTCTACCTAAAATCTGCTAATCCATCTAACAAATCTATTCCCAAATCAATTATGTATGAATGTAAAGAGAATTATTTCACTCAAACCAAAATAAATAATTTTTGGACTATGAGGAGGAATCTTGGTGAACAAAAGACAAGTGCAGAATTTGAGAGCATCGAAGAGGATGCAAAGTTTAGCAAATTGTGGGATATGGAGCATGGCGGGACTGAAGGTGATGATGATGAGCATGAGGTTGTTGTTGAGCCCCCTTCAACAACTACTACAGTCCCGAAAATATTAGGTGGAGTTGGTGAGTCCATGAAAGAAAAATATAGCAAAGGGGCAAACCTTGTGGAAAAAATGGGTTTTGAAGGTGGTGGTCGAGGTCCCAGAGGAGAGGGTATTTGGTATCCACTCCAGATACAACTTCCATCACAGTCAAAATCAAATGGTCCTTATAAACCAATCATTGGACTTGATTCTTCAGATTCATCACGGATAGGTACTACTCATTACCCTCAGGGTCCACCTACATTTGTTTCAGGTTCAAATCCACAACCACCACCACATAATGGTACTCCCATTGGTGGTCAATCAAGTGCCATTGCCACTGGTGGGGAATCTGGGGATAGTATTCCTATTATTGTTCAGTCAAGTGTCATTGTGATTAGTGGGGTTGGCATGGGTACTACTACTAATACTAGTTGTCTTGGTGTTGGACAAGGGCAACAACAAAATATCTCTCGCAAGAGGCCACTAGAGGTAAATACTCAATCTCATACTATTGAGAATCCTATATCAAGTGCCACTGACACTACAAATCAATCATTTGTAGCTTCAGATCACACACCTCAAAAGACTATGAAAACTACACATGAAAGTGTCAGTGGGAATGGGATAGAATCAGGAACTATTGTTCGTAATCCTAGTCAAGCATTAGTTAAAACCACGGGAATAAGTGGAACTAGAGCCTATGGCATTCCTATGTCACCTTTCAAACATTCAATTGCTTCAGCAAGCCCATATTTTCAATTTCATGATTACTATGAAAAATATGAACACACAACAAAAGCAAATAAAGAAAAAAAGAAAGTATTTCATAGGAATTTTGTGTCTGAAGTTGTAAACGAACAGCTTGCAAGGAACAGGGTATTTCCAACATATGAGCCACAGAAAGATATGATGGAGTTCATGGTTGTTATGCCCCCGAGCCCGTCTAAAGATAAAAATCCACCACACAGTCAGATAGATCCCTCTCAATTTCAAGTTAGCACCCTCCAAATGGATTTTTCCAAAGTAAATAATGTGGAAAAAATTAGTGTGTCAAAAAGTACTAATGAAGTGGTCTACACTTCACTGCTAAAGGTGGAGAAAGAAAAAAATAAAATGGAGAAACAAATAGAAAAGTTACAAGCAGACTTGAAAAATGAAAAAATCAAGGAGGAAAGCAGCAGATAGCAAGAGCAATGATTTACAGAAAAGGATAAAAAATTTGGGCTCTGCAGTAGAAATTGCAGAGCAGGAGAAGAAGGATGCAGGATTGAAGGACCTGACAAAAAAACTGGCTAAAAGCAGTAAAAAAATTGTTGAGGAAAAAGCCAGTTTTCAAAAATTATACAAAAGTTATGAGTTTGTTGCCATCGAAATGAGAAAATTACAGGACCTATTGAATCATGGGAAGGAAAAAGAAAAACATTTGCAAGAGGAAGTAGAGGAAGAAAGAAAAAAAGGTGCAAAAATGAAAGAAGACCTGCACAATGCAAATGATAAAATAAGAACTTTGGAGGATAGATTGAAAGATAATATGAAAAATACAACAAAGTATATACAAGAAAACATTTGGTGGCAAATAATGCAGAGGAGTGAGAAGTTGTCTCAATAGTTTCTGTAGTCACATAAATCTGTCTAGTTTAATTAAATGAATATTTGCTATTTATTTGATAACCCACTAGCCATTAGTTAATTAAATTAATATTTAATTAATTCATCTTCAAACATTCTCCTATTAATTAAATAAATTATTTAATTTATTTTAATTAATTCATTATACGAAATTCACAAATCAATTAAATGAATAAATCATATTTATTTCATTAAATCCCCTTTTCCTCTTTTAAATAAATTAAATAAAACATTTATTTAAATCATTTATTCCCCCCACTTGCATTTTCCTACAAATGGAAGTTGCAACCACAAGTTGAAATAAATTAATTTTATTTTAATTAAAATCCTATTTTCCCTCACCCACCAAATCCACTTGCACTCCTAAACCACCTTCTAGATTCTTCTAACCCCTTCCTAATTAACTTAATTCATCCCCTAATTATTGTCACAATCCTAAGCAACTTTAAGTCACTTCTCAAAGACTCCAAAGTCTTTGAAAAGCATTAAATGCTTTTTGTGTTCAACAATTTAACCTCTAAAGTCTTCCAAACCACTAATGACTCTTACATGACCATTAATGGCTCTTACATAACCATTTATGGTTAATTCAACTTGCATCCATGTGTCTCCTCAAGCATTTATTTCTTTGACCATGGTTATCCCTTTTTCCTTTGCACAAGAGTTTATCCATTGGATAAAAGTTTTATTCTTTGAATAAAAAATTTATTCACTCAACCCAACCTTGATCTTAAGTCCCAAGTTAACTCTCAGGTCATGTCAAGCATTTAATGCTTATTCCCTCTCCTCTCAAATTGACACTTGTCATCCTGGGATTGGGTTGAAAGTCATCATATGGATTGAATATCATTCAATCCTGACCCTTGTTGAGATTACTCAATCTCAACCATCCATTGCTCCATTTTCCCTATAAATAAAGCCCATTTCTTCATAATCCAGATCCTGAAAACTTGTATGCATCTAAGTTATAGTGATTTCTAGAGAGTATTTAGCATTTACATTTACTCTTTTTGATTAAAATCAACTTTAGACTAGATAATAATCTCATTTCTAGCTTGTTCATATTTGCATAGCATTTGGAGTAATCATCTACAATCTTGAACCTCCATAATCATCCATAGTGCAAAAAGTTGTTGAGAGCTACACTAATTTGGAACTTGGAGAGGAGAGGAACAAAGGAGAAGGAGCTAAGAGCATGGTAGAAGGCATTTGGAGATGTCTTCTTGCATTTACATTCGTAGTTAAATGCTTTACTTTGTTTTTGGTGTCTCTTTTGATATGCCTGCTTAGATTAGTCTTATGTTGAATAACACTAACTTTGATCATTGTTTCTTCTTGTTTTTGTGTGTTACATGACCACAAGCTTTAATCTAACACTTGTCCATTTTGCAGAGCATCATTTGGTGAACCTGACGTGAATCCAATAGCTTTTTTTTTTTTAATTAATTTTTTGACTGTTTATCTTGACACACAGGTCGCACGTTTGTTTTGCTTCTAGCGCTATTGTCATGTAGTAGTTTAGTGCTTTTGTTTATACAATAGCGCTATTATCCAAAGTTTAGCACTTTTGCATATATTCTAGCACTTTTGTCTTTTAATTAGCACTTTTGTTTAGGTTTTAGCGCTTTTGTCTTGCTACACAAATATCCTACTTTAGTGCTTTTGTCTTCCTTTTAGCGCATTTGTGTTAAGTGCGCTTTTGTTTGCACACAGAGTAGCACTATTGTAACAGAACGTTGTAAAAAATGTCATGTAACCGATAAAATAAATTTTCTTAGGCTTGTAGAAGCCTACCATGTTTTCGGTTTTTTTTCTAAGTATTTGCTTCATGTGCAGGTTTTAAACTAACTTTTTTTTAGCTTAAAAATAAAAAACACTTCTTTTTGGTGCTTTAAAAACTCAACAAACTCTATTTTCTTGGAAGTTAGGGTCCATCTTGTTTTGGTGCTTTAAAACCCACACAAATTTGCTTTCATGGCAAGTTAGGATACACTCTATTTTTGGTGCTTAAAACAAGACAAGACAAAATTCATTTTATTGCATCAAACTTAAGCAAAAACTCACAATCAACACTTCAAATTTTTGGTGCAACTAAAAAGAACAATCAATTTGTCTTATTTTGCAAAATGATTTACTTCATGCATACGTGCTCTTATTTCAGTTGACCAGGATTTCAAATTCTAGTTTACTCAAACACGTTGCTTTTGAAGTTAAAAAGAACATCATGGTTGTTGGAGCAACATCTCCAAATAGATAAAACATCATTGCAATGACAAGTTAAAAAGAACAAGTGTATTTTATGTTTGGCACACTTGTGCAAAAGAGTTTGTCGAGTGGTCCTACTTCTAACACACACTATCCTCTCCCTTGGCTTTCGTGGTCCTAGGTGCAAGAGAAAAGTGTTAGTAATACTCAAGTTTTATCTTTTTAAGAGAGGTCTGCCAAGAGACACATCACTCTTGGGAACGACCTCGCGCAGTAAATGCTTCGAGCTGCTATAGAAATCAGGTGAGAATGAAAGTTGTAGCCTTGGGTATAGTTGTTCCTACAGTGTAACTTTTCGAAAGGACAAATGGACCCCACCACAAGTTACAAGGCTCTTAAGTGAGTCACTGTAGAATGAACTTATGTCCAAAAATATGGAACGTTACTAAACACCTTTAAGTAGTAGCCCACTTGTTCTATTGATTGAGGATATTTTTGATACAATTCAGCGCAAGAGCATAGATGCTTTTGCTCCCAAGATACTCACCATACATATTTCCTTGAGTAGAAACATAGCTTTGTGAAAAGTCACTTATGGCTTGATGAAAATGGTGACTCCCCCATCATAGGGATCATCTATTTGTTATGCTCATGCAAGACTTAGTATATTGCATCCTTACCTGCCACGGCGGGATTCATAAGGTATGTAGTACCAAAGTCGAAGAAATATCAATATGTGGGCTGAATTTATCGCAACTGGCCATTTGACCTTAGGGATAAAAAGTGTTTGAAGTGTTTTCATTTTTTAGTCAAGACCAGTGCAAATTGAGCCGACTTCAGGCTTTGGAAAACACCTAAAAATACACTTAAAGGAAAAGGGTCATAAAAAGTCCAAGGATTGGGTTGATCTAAACCCACACCTATTTGTGCCCTTTGAGGTAGCATTCTTGTGTTTGTGTGCTTGCTTTGTTTTCTTGTCAAAGAAAAATCAGAAAATCCAATTCCAAAACAAATATTCATCCAACACCAGCATTTTCAAAAACACAAAAGATCAAAAACCAAGAGCAACAAACAAAGAGTATCAACTATATGACCATTCTTCACATCTTGAGAAAGAAAAATCTTCATCAACACATCAACTTGAAGAAAAGACCATTGAGCTCAAAGAATCTTATCAAAAGGAGGAAATTCTTCTATCTTAATAGACAAATATTTGTCTCTCATAGAACCTTCCTACGTCGCATGCATCTATATCTTCAAGAGAAATCAAACGAATTTGATCAAGAGTCATTGAACCACAAAGCTTTTATGCAATATTGAGCTTTGAGTTATCACAAAAACAAAGGAGGCAAAATCAACCCTAACTTCTTTCCAGACATTTGTATCACCTACAACATAGCTCGAGAAGAACCACAAACCCCTGAACAATAAGAGGAAGAGTTTGTTCCTTTTGTAACACAAAGTTTCTATTGAAGTTAAACATTTCATCCATTATCTCATTCACACATCATCTCATCCATTTCAACTCTCAAAACATCAAGAGGTTTTTGTCCTAAGTTTTGTTTTCAAAATTGCTTGAATCAAACACAAACAAATCACTTTTAGATTGTCTCTACATCTAGGATAAACTCATCCTAAGAGGCATTTCTGCGCACGTTAAAACTAGTCTATGAGTGAATCCTCTCATTACTAGGTACTTGAGTCTGTAACACATCTCAGATTTCTCTAAGCCTTATCACATCAAACCTTATCAAAAACAACAAGCAATTAAAGAAAGAACTTTGGTAGCATTTACCTTTAGTGCTAGAGATCCGTATGCAATGAACTTCACCAAACATCAAACTTTCATTTCATCGCCAACTCATCATCATTTTCATCAAAATTCAAACAAAAACTTGTAAACAACATGGCTCATACCAAATCACGATCTAGACAACAAAAAATTGAAGATGAAGAGGGGGAAAATATCAATGAGTTCCAAGAAGCCATTGGAGGAAATATAAATGATGAAAATCCCGACACTCCTACTCCAGCGGTAATAGAAAGGGAACAACACAACCCTCTCTTTAATAGACTTTTTGATGAAATACTCAGGAGCAATGTTGATGCTCACTTTTTAAAACTTGTTCAAGAAGGGGCTAAACTACCTTCTGACTTTGATGTTGCACAACTAAGACAAGCATCAGAATGACAAAGTCATAATGAGGAAGAAAGAGGTCGAGATCACATCAGATATAGCATTCATCAAGGTAATCCCCCTCCTCCTCCTCTAAATGAAATAGACATGTTGTGGCAACAAGTTGAAAATCTAGCCCAACAACATCATAGTGGTGTGAAAACTAATGAATTTTCACTCAATGACATTTGTCCCTATTCCTTTCATAGAATCTTCATATGCCACCTTTTCCACGAGGCTTTGAAACACCCAGGTTTGAAAAGTATAGAGGAAAAGGAGATCCTCGTGATCATGTCAGAGAATTCCATTCAGCTTTCCTCGAAGTGGCATACGACGATACGTACCTCATGTGCCTTTTTCCCCAAATCTTGGGAGGAGCAACCACATCATGGTTTTCCTGATTACCAGGTGGCATTAGGACATTTGAAAAACTCATCTAGAAATTCCTGGCACATTACTCCCACAACATTGAACGTGACATCACAATGGCTGATCTATGTAACACTAAACAAAAACTGGGTGAGCTATTTTTAGTCTTTCTGCAATGATAGCATCAAATGTCTAGCAGACGTTCTCTTCAGTTACCTGAACAAGAACTGGTGGAAATATTTGTTTCCAACTTAAACGAAGAAATGGAATTTCACCTAGACGTAAAAGACACAAATTCTTTCAATGACATGATCACCAAAGGCTTAAAAATGTGAGCAGGCTCTCATCAAGAAAAGACTTATCAAAATCTACAATGAACCAAAGGATGGCCCTCATCCACGCTTCAATAGTGAAAAACCAAACTTCTGGAACAAAAACAAAAATATCATCAACGACAGGGTTGTGGATGCAAGAACTATCAAAAGTGCACAACCTATGGTTCGATTTGCAGGACAGGACCCCCCACCCAAGAATAACGTAGTTGCTCCTCCAAATCAAGATCGCATCACATATCAAGATGAACCCAGACAGTGTCTACAAAATTTTAAACCAAAGTGAACATACACTCCCTTAGGGGAACCCATCGAAACAATGTTATGACAGTTGGTTTCTCAAAATCTGGTAACCTTACCCAAAACATCAAATTATGAACCTTAAGTCAAACCTTCATGGTGGAGGGATATTGAACATTGCGATTTCCATCAAGGGAAAGGGCATAAGACAAGCAATTGTCACATATTGAAAGATCTTATTTAAGATCTTATTAACCGAGGTGAAATTGAAATTGAAGGACATGACCCAAAGACAACAAACAATGATCATCTCATGTTTAAAAATCCACTTCCATCACAAGATCAAAGGGGTCCTTCCATTTTAGGGAGAAACACAGATACCACAAACTATACGCAAGCCGCATATAATTACACTATGAATCACCTATATGATGCTAGTGAATAGGTTGCAACTATAACCATCAAAAATCCTAGCTCCACTTGCAATGTTGTTACATGTCGCAGCAAGATTACCATAAAAGTAGCTCCATAAGGCGCCCCATCTATCCCAAAGCAGTATAATCTTGTGGAACAGTTAGACAAAACACCCGCACTGATATCTATCTTAGAGCTATTGTGCCTATCTCCATCCCATAAAACAATCTTGGATCAAGCTCTCCAAGAGGTGTCAGTCCCTACAAACCTAAATACAGATCAGTTCCAAGCCATGGTTGGAAATCTAAGGTCATCACCTTGTCTCACTTTCTCTGAAAGTGACAACACATCCTTCTAGCAACCTCATAACACCTCACTTCACATTGAAGGGTTTATCAACCAACACAGGATCAAGTGAGTCTTGATTGATAATGGAGCAGGCCTGAATATCTCTACTCTACAATTAGTCACAACATTGCGATATGCAATTGAATCAGTGGATCCCTGCAAGAAGATAACAATCAAAGCCTATGATGATGCAGAGCATTCATCCAAAGGAGCTGTGGTGCTATGAATCTGAGTGGGCCCTATGGTGAAACACATCATCTATCAAGTTCTGGACCTTCCTCTGCCATACAATTTATTGTTAGGAAGACCTTGGATACACGCCATGCAAGTCGTTCCATCCACCTACCATTAGTGTATCAAGTTCTCGCATAATGGTGTAGAAATCACAATCCTGGGCGATGCAAACCCCTTTGCATATTGTCATAATATAAGTCATCAACCAGAGATTACCACTCCCAACAATAGAGAAGCCATCTCATCCACATCATATGTAAGTCCTGCCTCTCTTTCCAATTCAAACACCACTATACCCAAGAAAGAGAAGCTTAAGATGAAGATAGCAGAGGAAGGTCCTAGGGAATACAATTTGAGTCAACTCTTTTGTGTGGGACAAATGCCTACTTCTCCTAAAACTCACGGTAAACCTCAATGGTTACTTCAACAACTACTGGTCAAACCAGCATGTACTTTGACACCTTTTATCCTTGGAAAGAATCAAGAAGAGGAAACCAGAGATGAAGACTTAGCAAAATGGATCTATAAAGATCCCATCACCACCGATATTCTGAAGCTTAGCTTCCCACAAATTAGTATGCCAAAGGCCTTCTCATTATGCAAAGAATGGGTTATGATGGTCAGAGTTCTTTGGGACCTTGCAAACAAGGATGACATGAACCACTGCAGCTGGAATTAAAGCCCAAAGATAACACTGGCCTAGGCTTTCAAAAAGAGATTCTTCCTAAGCTCAGATTCAAAGGAAAACCCAGCAAACCACTATATCAGCCTATTACAAAGAGGTATTGAGGCTAAAAATACCAGAAAAACCATCTACAACACCCATCATCCTACCAATCAAACCAGCAATCCCATCAACAGCAACAATAACATCAATAGCACCATTAGCAGCAGCGACTATATCAGAATTCCCAGCAATATCGACAACACTAGCAATTCCAATAGAAGCAGTAGAGTCAACACTACCGATACTCCCCATATCAGATTCATTGATCCCCATAACCCTTCTTGCAGCACTGATCCTTTCATCTGCAATGGTACATTAGCCGATCACACCTATAGTGTTTAACTCAAAGGATATCCCAGTATGGTACAGTAACCAGCTACTAGAAAGTGACTCAGAGACAGACTCACATGAATGGGAATTTGATTCCATATGGCTTAATACTTCAAATAAGGAAGACACATCACCACCTCCACCCTGCAAAGACATCTCTGTTTATAGAGAAGCACAGATAAAGACCTCTTGGGTTCTTGAACTGGAAACTTCTTCCACGGACCCTACGTCTCATCCTACGCCTGATTCTAATAGGGAGAGTACCATCAACTACCTTCACCACAATGTCTTAACCCTCAATGACACATCTAACAAAATTAACCTAATCGATGAGGTAACACCCATTATCCATCCTAAACTCATCAAATGGAACTAGCCTAATCCCCCATGTCTTGAGCATTTCCAAAATGATGAGGCGATCATTGACTTCTTTGAATTATGGGATAAAATACCAAGTGGGGATCACAAAGCTAGATTCGATATAGAACTTAATAGTGTAGCATACTTTGGGGTGGATGCTAAACCTTTTAGCTACAAAAATGTAACAATAAAACATGGATCTTCCAGTGAAAACCATGTTGTGGCACTGTTGGATCCCACAAAAGTAAAAAGAAAGAGTGTATCCAATGGTGAAAACCTCTTTGAGGCACCCAAGGATGAAAGGTTTGACATCCTTCCCTCTAGTATAGGGTAGGAATGATCAATGATTCTCATCAAGGAAACAAAAGAATACAATGTGGGACCACCTAAAACTCCTCACCACATACATCTGGCATCTCTTTTGACTCCAGAGGAACAACCCAAGTTTGTCAAATTCTTCCAGAAATGCCAGATCAACTTTGCATGGTCATATGCAGACATGACTGGTCTTGATCCAGATTTAGTCATGCATCACCTCACAGTAGTAGAAGGAGCTAATCCTGTCAAGCAAAAGCTTCGCAACATGCATCCTTAGATTGCAGTCCTAGTCAAAGCAGAACTTAAGAATCTTCTGGATGTTGGTTTCATTAGACCCATTGATTATGCGGATTGGATATCCAACATTGTGCCTGTTGGCAAACCAAATGGGGGCATCCGTATTTATACTGACTTCAGAGATCTGAACAAGGCATGTCCTAAGGAAGACTTCCCCCTACCAAATATTGACATCATAGTAGACCTAACCGCAGGACATGCCATGCTTTCACTCATGGATGGATTTTCAGGGTACAATCAGATGAAAATCACACCAGAGGATCAACATAGGATAGCCTTCACATGTCCATGGGGCACATACTACTGGAATGCAATGCCTTTTGGTCTCAAGAATGTAGGAGCAACCTACCAATGAGCAATGACCACTATCTTCCATGATATGATACATACCATAATGGAAGATTATGTTGATGACTTACTAGAAAAATCACTCACAAGAGAAGGTCATCTAGAAATATTAGAGAAGATCTTTGACAAACTGGAACAATATCATGTGTGACTCAACCCAAAGAAATGTGTCTTTGGAGTAACCTCAAGGAAACTTCTAGGATACATTGTCTCAAGAAAAGGCATTGAGGTCGACCCAGCAAAGGTCAAAGAAATCATGGACATGCCACCTCTGAAGAACATCAGTCAACTAAGGACATTACAAGGGTGGCTACAGTCCATCCAAAGATTCATTGCACAACTGGCAGATAAGTGCCATCCTTTTACACACCTGCTACACAAAAATATCTGCTTTTAGTGGGATGCTAGATGCCAGCAAGCATTCCAGATGCTTAAAGATTATCTCATGAATACAACATTGCTTATCCCACCAGATTTGAGTAAGCCTCTACTGCTTTATATATCAGCAACAAATACAACATTAGGAGTGCTATTGGCTCAACACAATGCAGAAGGGAAAGAGTGTGTTGTTTACTACATTTCTCGCACACTGGTTGGCTATGAACTCAATTACACACCTATTGAGCAAGCTTGCCTAGCAGTAATCTTGGTGGCCACTAAACTGAGGCACCATCTATTAACACACAAAGTACAGATCATTGCAAAGATCAATCCATTCAAGTACTTACTCAACAAATCTGCATTGATAGGCCGCTTGGCCAAATGGGTAATGATTCTTAGTGAATTTGACATCAAGTATGTGGACCATAAGGCTATCAAAGGACAAGTTATTGCAAATCAGTTGGTTGTTGCACCACTCATAGGGTATCATCCTCTCATTTCCAATGTCCTAGATGAAGAGATATTCATGATCACAACAGCACAACCATGGAAACTATACTTTGATGGTTCATACACTAGGCATGGCTTAGGGGCAAGCATTCTGTTTATCACACCTCAAGGTGACAGTATCCCGAAGTCTTATAGGCTCACATTTCCATGCACAAACAACAAAGGTGAATGTGAGGCGTTGATCACAGGACTCAGGCTAGCCATACAGCGGAAGTTACAAGAACTACAAGTATATGGCGACTCCCAACTGGTCATTCAACAAGCAACAGATGAATATCAAACCAAGGATGACAAACTCATATTGTACAAACAAATGGTGGAAAAATTAAAAACATCATTCACTACTATCACCTTTGAGTAGATACCCAGAGATCAGAATTGAGTTGCTAATGCTATGGCTACCATTGCATTGCATCTCTCCTAGATCTTCCATAGAATTCAACACGCTATGAGTTCTTGGTAGAATAGCTTTGGATTCCAACTTATGATATCCCCGAATACGAGATGCTATGTCACCTTATCAGTTCTAAATCCCCATGGTATAGTGAGTTCTACACCTATCTCTGTGATCACACACTTCCTCCTAACCAATTGAATAACCAATGTAAAACCTTCATTCGCCAAACTGCTTGATATACCATTATTGTTGAAACCCTATACTGACGCAGTCTTGATGGTACTCTCCTTTGATGTCTGGAACAAGATGAGATAACAAAGGCCTTGGAAGAGGTACATGAAGTAATTTGTGGAACTCATGCAAGTGGTCTGTCACTAGCCAAGAAAATCCTCAGCACTGGATACTATTGGCCATCAATGGAAAAAGACTCCTACTACTTTGTCAAAAAATGCAAGAAATGCCAAGTTCATGGAGACCTAATACATGCACCTGCACAGGAATTACAACCAATCACAACACCATGGCCTTTTTGTCAATGGGGACTTGACCTTGTGGGTAAAATCCATCCATCTTCATCCAACGGCCACAAAATTCATTATTACCGCCACCGAATACTTCACAAAGTGGATCAAAGTTGTTCCACTTACCCAAGTCACCGGCAAGCAGATTGCCTCATTCATCCTTAATTACATCATCTACCAGTATGGTGTACCCATGTCCATCATCATAGATAACGGTCTTCCATTCAAAAATCAAGATGTTTGTGAGCTCTGTGAGAAGTTTCACATCCAACACCGCTTTTCCATACCCTATTACCCATAAGGCAATGGTCAAGCCGAAGCATCAAACAAAAACATATTGAGAATCCTCAAGAAGATAGTCAATGATGTCGGTTGTGATTGGCACATTCAATTGAATCCAACACTATGGGCATATCGAACTAGCATTCAAACCCCTACAGGCACAACTGCCTACTCACTGGTCTATGGTGCAGAAGTTATCCTTCCTATCAAGGTCAAGATACCATCTATATGGGTTTCATTGCATAACCTAATATATGATGAAGCCTATAGGGTATCACGTCTTCATGACTTAGAGCTACTTGATGAGAAATGACAAGCTACATACAATCACCTAAAAGCCTTTCCGCAGCGCATGAGCAGAAGTTATAATCATCGGGTTAGACCTCGTACATTTGAGGTAGGTGATCTTGTTCTTTGAAAATAGAGAACATCAAGGAAAGTTTGAATCAAACTGGCTGGGTCCATATGTTATCAATGTTGTATTTGGATTCGGGGCATATCAGTTGGCTACTTTAGAAGGAGAACTGCTAGCAGATCTGATCAACAACATGCACCTCAAACGGTTTTATACATAAGCTATGCAGAGCATCAGGCTCCCCTACATACCAGAAAAACACCAAAAACATTTTGAAAAATGTCCTACAGAAAATAAAAAAAACATAAAAATAGTAAAAAGAAAAAAGAAAAAAATAAAAATAAAAAAAAATCATGCATCTAAATGGTGAACAACCACTCCAGTGGCACCTTGGGTAAGTACGATGGTGAAAACCTGGCAAATAGGTGCCACTCATAAAGGCTATGGCTCCATTGTCTTTTAGACTTGTTGTGATCACATTCATTACATGCACACATCCATCCATCCAAACCATGGCTGGTTATTGATCTGCAATCTAGGATAATACTTCATGCGTCTTGCATCCCACCTTTTTTTTTCATAGTCATGTCTAAACTAGGGGCAATGCCCTTAATCTGTTTGATGGAAGTGGATTATACATTATTTTTTTGATTTATTGAGTTCTTCATTCAAAACTATCTCGCAAAATATCAAAAACATTGAAAAATTATCTCACAAAAATCCAAAAACATTCAAAACAATCACCAAAATATCAAAAACATTGGAAAACTATCTCACACAATCCAAAAACATCGGAAAACATCGAAAATCAAACAAAAACATGGCAACACTTACACATACTCATCCAAGAAGATAACACGCAAACATTGAAAAATATTCACATGATGATCACTTATCAAATCAACCAAACAATCAACATCAACACACAAACTATCTTCAACAAGGATGCATCCTTCCTTACCAAAACCAAGACAAGATGACGTTTTCTTTGATGAGAAAATTTTGTTTAAGCTATCAAATACTTGGTTGGATTTATATGTTATTCATTCATATATATATCTCAGGTTCCTACACTACTCCAGGATATCCATAAGTGATTAGAGTGGTCGTGATGGTTCCTACAGCATTGTTTGTATGTTTTCTATGAATTATTCCGATGAAGTATTGGGGCGTGTCCTAATGGTGTCTACGTGGGAAGTTCACTAAGCTACGTGATCTTATGTGAAACAGTCATAGATCATTACGGCTTGCTAACTACAACATATATCTCGACCATATGAGCATGAACCATTATCGAGGATCCATATTCTTTATTCATTAAATATACTGTTTACTTATAGGTACAATAATCTTTCTTTGGTTTCTCCTACCTCATCCAAACTGGATAAAGGTTTTATCTCTTATTACGGTATGAACTTGTCTCAGGATATGATCAGCCCAAGATCAAGGAGGATGATCCACGTCATGCATAAAAGGAGATGATCCTTGTCTATTCCGCAAGCAATACTCGGGTCAACTTGACCCATTATATCAAGTTGTTTGTATTAACTTGCTATATCAAAATCCATGTAAGGAATACTCAGGTCATCTTGAATCATTATGTCAAGTTGCTTGTATTCTCTTACAACATTTTAAAAGCTCAATGATGAAAATAGAGTACTATGGATCGTCCTTCCATCTCATCTGTTATATTGCATTATGTTGCATGTCGTCCATCCATTTACTCATTCATTATTCATAAGCATGGTTTTGTATATAAGTATGAACAAAAATTGAACAGCTGTGGAAAATTGAGTTGGTCTTGGATATAATCACGACAGAGTCCTCTGATACATCATCAGTACATCAAGCAAAGTTTAAACAACCTTGCATTCATCTATCATAATCACATCATCATTTCATTACATTTAGTTGCATTTATCTTTATCCATTCATTAGCGTGCATTTAATATCATTTAGTTGCACTTACCATATATAGTTCATTCTCATTTACTTGCATTAGTATCATTATATCATTTCATTATTACACTCATGACATTTAGATTCAATTATATGATAAATTGTCCTTATTTGCATTTACTACCATGATAAGCCATTACTATGCATTCATTTAATATCAATTAGTGATCATCATTTATCATCATTTCAACACTTATGTATCATACATTTGTTTAGGTTTCCATAGTTGCATACATTCATTTATCTATCCATTAGTTAAAATGCATTCATTCATCCATTTTTAGTATATTCTTATACTCATTTTATCTCACTTAGGATTCATTAGATTGCATTCATTATCCCTTTTAATTGCATTAAGGTGCAGTTATTCATTAAACATGAGTTGCATTATTATCGCATTATCATTTTACTTCATCATATTCTGACATTTAGAATCACAAAAAACCATTTGTCTCAAACATTGGTTCATACATTATACATATGCATTCATTTAGAAATCATCATTTAAACATTTGTACTTTACATTTGTTTATCCACATGTACATTCTTTTTTAATACATCTATATGCATATCCATAAATAAATCATTCATTCAAAGCATTACATTAACATCATTGCATATCATTATCTCATCATTGTATTGATATAAAGAACAACCTACTATCTATACCATCATAAATCATCATTTTATTATGCATACATAACCATCATGGCATTACATACATCAGGCATTCTATCCCAAAACATCAAATGCGCACATATATCAACCCGCATCCACATGTCAGCATCCAAGATCATACAACATGCATACAGACATCATGTAAGAATAAATCATTATAAAACATGCATATAGGAATCATCTCATAAACACATACATATAGAAAAGTACAAGTATCCATCTAAGCATAACTCACAAAATCATCATCAAGCATAAAATCCATACATATCAACATGCATATCATCACAAAAAATGGGATCTCCTCATATATATCATCTCATGTATCAGAGTACAATGAAGTCCAAAAAATTGGCTACCAAGAACCATCCAAAACATAGTCCAAAATGACAATATAAATACATGCATGCAAAATGCTCTCTCAGATGCCACTCTGACCAGATGTTGCACCACCATCACCACCTGCTCCCCCACTAGTCCCTGCATCACCTAATCTATCTCTCCATGGAGAACCCATCAAACCCCCACTAGCTCCTACATCGCCTGACCTATCTCTACATAGAGGACCCATCACACCCCCACTGCTCTGCATCCTTTGAGACCGCTCTGATCTGGTCTACCGCATATGTGAATAACTTAGTGCTTGTTGACTAGATGGCACCTCCTACTCATATAGGCCCCGCTAATACTCTATCTCTGCCTGTGCCCGTCGAATCTCCCTCATCACCTCCCCAGTAGGACCCTATGCTCCTACTCCAACCTAGACTCTCTCTTGCAGCTTTGCTAATCTCTCCACTGCATCATCCCTCTCCCGCAACACTATAGTCAACTTTGACTCTTGTGCAAATAGCTGCACATCTCTAACTGCAACCTCCACCTCCAGATCCTCCACCTGTGTCTCAGTTGTTGTAAGTTGAGTCTGCAAATGTAATATCATATGGTCTCGAAGATCTCCAATGGCTCCCTCCCCTATATCCATAGGTGCCTCACCTGTAGCTCCATCTCCAGTGGCTCCCTCCCCTCTATCCATCAGTACCTCCATCTCCCCCATACCTCTACCACCTAATCTAACTCCTCCCAGCATCAAAGGTCCATGTGATATCCATAATGGCAAACTGCCTCTCCCTCTCTGCTGAACTCGACCACCACCACCACCTCCACCTCCACCATCCCCCTCTCCTCCTCCTCCATCACCACCTCCTCCATCACCACCATCCCCTCTCCCTCATCCATCTACTATAGGTCCTCGATCTCCTCTCCTCCTCCGTCTTCATCCCCCATCCTCCTCAAACTCTGGAATCGGCTCTGTCGGATCTGATATCTAAGGAATTGGATGTGATGCCATATACTACATATACTCCTCTGAAACTCCTGCATCTACCATCCTTAGCCTTATATCCCATGGTCTCGCCTGTAGAATCTAAAACTCTACTAATGCCTGATCATAAGGTAATACTAGCCCCCATAAATACCTCTCTCAGACCACCTGTGCATACTCTCTCGATTCCCTAGGCAATCCCTACCACCGTCCAAACTATCTCAACACTTTGCCCGTCAACTGTCTCTCCACATGGTAGGTTTTCCTACCAATGAAAAATCGAGTCATGAACACATATGGCAATGCCCCCACATCATCCTCCCAGGGCTCACACTCAATATACGATCTCTAGATCACTGCATCCAGATCATCCAATGCCCCTCGCCACCACTCTAACTTCCCTGGGTGGGGCTGACTTACCATACCGCTATACATATATACATATGGTTGGTCGACTGCCCAAAATCTCAAACTAACTGGTCAGGTAACTGGTAAGTGCTCGCACGCCCAAATATGCAGCAGCGTGACTCCCACTATCAATGAGCACCTCCCTCAATATACTACATCATGAAGCTCCTAATATAAGTGCGCTAGCACACATGGTCCCCATGCAAATCGGGTCCCCTCTATAATCATCTGCTCAATCACCTGACCCCAACCAATAGCAAGTCTATGTGATCCTCGATCTGGACATAGCAGTCCCCCAACAATCCCTGATAGCACTGTTGGTAATGACTCATACAAAGTGGCTATATCCTTCCAGGCTATTGAACCATCATCAATAAAGATGTCCCCATCAAAAAATCTATACATTGTTGTTGTCCCCCAAGCTCTGTCATACGTCACTAGCTCACCTCGAATGGGAATATGCAGGATGCACCATACATCCTCCAGTGTAATAATCATCTCCCCCTGTGCCGAGTGAAACATGCATATCTCACTATGCCACCGCTCTGCCAATGCTATAATCAAACTATGATTCATCTAAATCATGGGCATATACATCACATTGTACAGGTCAGTCACTGCAATACAATCCACCTCGGACTCTGTCAACCGATCGCACAGCCCCTGTGTGACGGGATGCCTCTCGCGCAACTATAAGACACGAAGATCCTCCTACACAAGTGCATCAACCATCATCATTAGTTGTTTTGTTTCAAACTTTCTTAAGTTTAAACCTAGACTATCAACAGATCATTTGATCAAGTATCTTCAGGTCTCAACAGGTAAGCAATCATGACACACCTAGAATTCAATAGGCATTTATCCTAATGACCTAAGTCTCATCAAGGTTGCTATAGTTGAAAACAACTCTCACCTCATCTCTTCATCCATTCATCATCGGCATCAGGAGATTTTTGTTCACATAAAACTAGGGCATCTATTTTCCTACACAAAAGCGCTATCTTGCAAACAAAAGCGCTATCTCCTAACAATACCGCTAATACCTTAACAAAAGTGGTTAATCAACTATGCAAAAGTGCTCAAACCACAAAAGCACTAAATTAGCTATGCAATAGTGCTACTTAACAGCAATAGCACTCAATCAACTACTCAATAGCGCTAAATAACCAATAGCGCTCAAAAAGCTAGGCAATAGCGCTAACCTTGACAAAAGTGCTAAAACAACTATGCAATAGCGCCATTGCGGCACAATAGTGCTAATTCAATTGACAAAAGCGCCAAAACAAAGTTCTAGCGATATTGTCTTGACTCAACTTGGACCTAGCTAAAAACACCTCAAAAATGCATAAAATTCAAAAATTCAAATTCACATACCGCTGGTCCGTGGTCATCTGACCGCTGGAATTGATGGACTTGCTCTAATCGATGCTCTGTTATGGGAACCGGCATCCTGACTGCTCCTTGCTCCACCAGAAAGTCACTATCAAAGCTAAAATTTCACTATGGTCGCAGATACAAATGACCATGTTTTCACCCCTTTCTCCCTATATAAACCCTTCGTCGTACCCCTAATTTTCCCCCGCTCACCGTCGTGGTCCCCGTGAACTTCCCGAGCCTCCCATTTCTCCATTTTATCTCAAATTTCTTCTATTTTTCACTAGCATTGCTAACTTCTCTTCTATCACCCTGCCAATTTTCATTCTTTTTCAAGGGATCGCCCCGATTTTTTGAATTTTTTTGGCTCATCTCTCAAGGAGGCATGCCCCCCATTAAATCAACATTTTATGGGGCATTTCTTCACACCTATTTTTCTTTCTTTGAAATGATGTGATAAACCGCACCATCTCAAAGAGGGGCAAATGTAGTCACATAAATCTGTCCAGTTTAATTAAATGAATATTTGCTATTTATTTGATTAAAAACCCACTAGCCATCAGTTAATTAAATTAATATTTAATTAATTCATCTTCAAACATTCTCCTATTAATTAAATAAATTATTCAATTTATTTTAATTAATTCATTATATCAAATTCACAAATCAATTAAATGAATAAATCATATTTATTTCATTAAATCCCCTTTTCCTCTTTTAAATAAATTAAATAAAACATTTATTTAAATCATTTATTCCCCCCACTTGCATTTTCCTACAAATACAAGTTGCAACCACAAGTTGAAATAAATTAATTTTATTTTAATTAAAATCTTATTTTCCCTCACCCACCAAATCCACTTGCACTCCTAAACCACCTTCTAGATTCTTCTAACCCCTTCCTAATTAACTTAGTCCATCCCCTAATTATTGTCACAATCCTAAGTAACTTTAAGTCACTTCTCAAAGACTCCAAAGTCTTTGAAAAGCATTAAATGCTTTGTGAGTTCAACAATTTAACCTCTAAAGTCTTCCAAACCACTAATGGCTCTTACATGACCATTAATGGCTTTTACATAACCATTTATAGTCAATTCAACTTGCATCCATGTGTCTCCTCAAGCATTTATTTCTTTAACCATGGTTATCCCTTTTGCCTTTGCACAAGAGTTTATCCATTGGATAAAAGTTTTATTCTTTGAATAAAGAATTTATTCACTCAACCCAACCTTGATCTTAAGTCCCAAGTTAACTCTCAAGTCATGTCAAGCATTAAATGTTTATTCCCTCTCCTCTCAAATTGACACTTGTCATCCTAGGATTGGGTTGAAAGCCATCACATGGATTGAATATCATTCAATCCTGACCCTTGTTGAGATTACTCAATCTCAACCATCCATTGCTCCATTTTCCCTATAAATAGAGCCCATTTCTTCATAATCCAGATCTTGAAAACTTGTATGCATCTAAGTTATAGTGATTTCTAGAGAGCATTTAGCATTTACATTTACTCTTTTTGATTAAAATCAACATTGGACTAGATAATAATCTCATTTCTAGCTTGTTCATATTTGCATAGCATTTGGAGTAATCATCTACAATCTTGAACCTCCATAAGCATCCATAGTGCAAAAAGTTGTTGAGAGCTACACTAATTTGGAACTTGGAGAGGAGAGGAACAAAGGAGAAGGAGCTAAGAGCATAGTAGAAGGCATTTGGAGATGTCTTCTTGCATTTACATTCGTAGTTAAATGCTTTACTTTTTTTTTGGTGTCTCTTTTGATATGCCTGCTTAGATTAGTCTTATGTTGAATAACACTAACTTTGATCATTGTTTCTTCTTGTTTTTGTGTGTTACACGACCACAAGCTTTAATCTAACACTTGTCCATTTTGCAAAGCATCGGTTTCAATTGACTGAAAGTATGAGACAATTTTTTTTTTAAATCAAAGGGCACTATGAGAAGAGCACACATATTTATTCAAAAGAGGAAATGGCAAAAAAGATTCTGAAAGTAGTCTACAGTTCTAGTGATAGCTACTTGGCATCCAAGGGAATTAAGAGCTGCATTGATGCCACAATTAAGATATCATCTATCATTCAAAAATGTCAGAAGCTAAGGGAAACATTAGAAGTTATGGACAGTTGTGGAAAAAAGATAGTGAAGCTGTAAAAAAAGAAAAATAATTTGATTAAACTTGGTTTGCCTAAGCCTGTTGACACATCAAATAAATTCATTGGAGAAGAAGCTTACAAAAAAAGCATGGAGATAAAAATGAAGTTTGATTTAGACTTGCTTCCAAATGACACAACTCCCAAAAGCTTTCTCGAATTCATCCAACCATTTACAACTCTAAATTCGGTATTGGATGAAACAGTGATGTCAAGTAAATCTTCTAAATATGGAATGTTGATGAAGTTGGAGTTGACATTCCATAGTTTACATAATATTAACCTTCCATCAGATGAAGAGTGGAGCACCCTACAAAAACTGGCACAGAATTCTTAAGAATCATATTATATATTGCACAATTTTCTTCTTTTATTCTTAATTTCAAGGTTTTATATTATTTCTATTTGCTATTTTGCTAATCCAGCCTATGAATCTATTTTATGAATAGGAAAAAAATAGCACTTGCTATTGCTATTTTGCTAATCTAGCCTATGAATCTATGATGCACAGTGCAAAACTCCACCAGTAAATTTGTATTCTCAAATTCTCCCTTGCTTTAACATTTATGCATTTCTCTATTTCTAATTAGTAGGTTTTAGGCAATGCTATTATCTATGTTTAATTTGTCATGGCGTGAATTAATATTTAATTTTGAACTCTGTTTTTTGAACATGAGACATCAAACATGTAGCAGATGTTAAATTGCTAATACGGCTTGTGATGGCCATATAAATATGTGCTCAGTTTGTGATTTTGATGTTCAGTGTTCACATGTTGTAAACTTGCAATTCGACCTGAAGCTGTTGTTGCTCCCTTGTTTCTATAAAAGGGAATTCAGGGTCATTTGCAATTTTGCAAAGGGTTCTAAAACTTTGTATTCACTTTTGCAATTGGCATGGAGAATCACACAGATTGGTGTATTACTATTGAATGAATTGTATCATATGGCTATATTTTGAAAGAATTAATGAAAATCTAAGTTCTTGACATGTGTATTACTATTGAATGAATTGTATCATATAGTTCTGAAATGTACCACACAAATTTGAGAATCAAACATGTATAAATAAATAATAAACATCTCTATATCAATAAACACATTATGGTTTTTTTTTTATTATGCTATTTCAAATCTGGAAATAGAAAGTTGAAAAATACAATTACAAATCAATATTAAATTCTAATTGCAAAAAGTAATGTACTTTTGTATTATGAATGATGAGGTACGTCCAGTAGTCCCACTATCACTTTCGTTTGAAGTGTTGCTCAAACCTCTTCTTTCACATTTGGACCTCCAGATTTGCAGTGCCCTATCGTAAGGAAAAGTGTGGACATCATACCTAGATGTATAGAGCCTCAAGCAATTTTCCAAATTTTTGTCTAGTTTGTTTCTTATCTTTGCTTTTAGGAACCCCAAAGCACTGAAAACTCTCTCATTTTCCACTGAACCCAATATCATGGTAAGACATAAATAGCAAGCTTCAGATATTCTAGCATTGAATCATGCAAGGATGCGTTCTCAGCTATATATTTCCAAAGCCTTGTTACTGATCCCTCTTCGTGGGGGTTCTCCATTTTGGCCTATTTTTTTTCATAGTGTATGCAAAATGAGATGATTGCTCTCGAAGATGAGTTTCATCTAATATTCCATTTATAGTTACTCCATTAAATTCTCTGGATATGCAAAATTGTTTTACCAAAGTCAGTAGCTTACTTCGAAAATCAGATGCACTATTGAGGCTCCAATAATGAGGAAACGCAATAGACATGGCTTCGAGTAGGTTGTTAGGAGGGAATCTGCTTCTAATTTGTGAGGAAAGATCATATGCAATTTTCTTCACAAAAGTAGTTACAGTCTCAACAATCTTGTCGAAATCTTCCTTTGTAACTCTTGCTAGTTTCTTCCTAAGGCACCTTCCTGGTTCCTTGGGGTTGACCGTGGCATAGAAGTGCATTGGTATCTCAACTCCCCATATATTGACACATAACTCCCCGTCTACACTGATTTGTAAAAAGTTATCAGGATTGTTCAAATATGTGAGTGTCCGCCACTTAACAAATTTTTCATCAGATGGTGTTGGTTGATTTTGATAGAGATTGTCGAGGGTCATGCATGTCATCTTACGCAGCATAGCATATTCTGCAATATACAGAGCTCTTTTTTGGGTAGCCTTCATAATATTCCTCATTTCCTCTAGCATGGGCAGAAGAGCTACTAAAGTTAAGAGTGTCTCTAAATTACTTAACTTGCCAAGAAGTTCAAGAAATTTCGGTTGATCTAATTCGTCATGAGTTGTGTGAAATAGTCCAATCAAGGATGGATATTCTGAAAACACTCGATGCGCTGGACCATCCAAAGAGATCCATCTGGTATCATTATCCTTGAGAAGCTTGTTCCCATCAGTTAATCCATTAGAAAAGTGTTGAAATTCCATAAATCACTTGGGACTTCGACAAAAGTGTGAGTAGAGCTCTCTGATTAAAATTTCAATTTTTTTAACCGAAGAAAACTTGCTCACAATTCCAAAAGCTAGATTCATTTTGTGAGCCATGCAGTGAATTGCAGTAATGTATGGTGCAAATGAAGTTTCAATCTTTGTACAAAGACCGTTCCTATGACCTTGCATTACTGAATCTCCATCTGCTCCAACACAAACCAATTTTTTGGCTATTGTCATGTCATCCATACCTCCATATTCAATTAAAATTCTCTTTACTAGTTGAAATAAATTTTCCGCTGTCGCACTCTCCTTCATTTTAGCAACAGATAGTAGATGAAGTTGGCGGGTATGATTCTCTATAGTATAAACATGCATGCATACCCATGAAGTATTGTCTATTGCCATAACTTGGTCTAAAGAAAATGCAATGAAGTTTGACTCTCTTATTTTTTCCTGTATATCTTCTTTTTCAACCTCAGCAAGACAACTTGCCCATCCCATCCACTGTTTACTGACCAGTGTCTATTAGGATAGTTAGGAACTTTCAAAAAGTGTAATAAACCACTAATTAATGGGAAATCTGTCATAGCACGCCCTCTACTCAAAATATGAAAAACAACGCTTAACTGAACAGCTTTTCCCAGTTGTTCTATTTGCATTGCTTTTCCAAAAACAGCTTCAATACAACCTTTGACTTCAGCAGGCTTCGTCTATAATTTCTCATGAAAATAATACTCTTCGGCATTCCTCACATGCTTACATTCATCCTTTGTTTTCCATCTTATCACTAATTTTTCAACCTCGTCTATCATTTGTTTTTCATAAACTTTACCCATATGCTTTTCTATGGTGTCAAATTTTAGTTACAACCTAATTTCCTTGTTATGTTTCCAAGTGCAAATCTTACACCTGCATTCTATTGGAGGCTTGCCTTCAATTGGATTCTCCACTAGTTCAATGAATGGATACTTTGATGCCCAATTAATTTGAAAATTCCTCACTGACATATCCCACTCCCGATCCTTTTTTAATTGTGGTTCACCCTTTTTTGATATGGCTTTTCTTTTCCCCTTCCATGCATTATCATCAATGGAATTATCACCCAAGTTGATTATATCATTCTGGCTAACCTGGGTATCTACCAGATAATCTTCTTCAAGATCATCCTGATCTAAAATATCAGGTTCGTCGCCGTCTTCAACATGCGGTGCAGGTGGCAAATTTTGTACTTGTACTTGTGATGATGTACCTTCCTGATTTTCACCAGTACCACAATCTTTTCTAATGCCAAAGTATGAAGAAAACCTTCTGCTTTTTGTTGGCCTCTTCTGGCCTTCCCCACATTCAAGTTTCCTACCCCTCTTCCTGTTCGACATCTCCAATGAAATAAAGGTTGGCAAAAAAATATCAATTTGCTGAAGAAGCAATAATAGACTATAATGTATAATATACCACTTCAAAAATATGATCGCTCACCTTTAGGCTTTAGGTCACTAGCAGTCGCCAATACAGTCAACAACAATGATTTTCCTTGGTCTGAAACTTCGCTATTGATCAAAATTCAGAGCCTAGAACCCACCAGATTGTGTTGAGATAGATCTAATCTTTGCATGTATTTATACCAATCCTTATATGGCGAATTCCACGGGAATTTTATATTGTATACAAATATTTGGCGAATCCCACGTAACTATAACACGGCATGTAATTTTTGAGGTGATTATAGGTCATCCAAATATGACTTATGTAATTTTTGAGGCGATTATAGGTCATCCAAATAATAGGCGAATACAATATAGTTGGCAAAAGTTGGGGTGAATGGAGACACGCATCGGCAAGATGTCAGGCGAATTGGGTCCCCCTGGCTAACAAATCTTCACATGCCTATAGGCGGATTAAAGTCATCTATTAAGGCAACCTTAGAGAGTGTAGGCAAAACAATTAAATTTACCGTGTGTCCACCATATATTGTATTGGCAAAATCATCGCATAGAAACATTTAATTTCATAAAACATATGGCAATTGGGTCGTGACTTTGATAGAAATTGATAATGTTCTGGCGACATGGCCACCCCCAGACAGTACAAAATATTCACCATTTCCGACATGGCTGATGTGAAAAATTTGCCATTGGCGAATATTCGTGACTAAAGTAATCTTTGGTCACATGAGAATGTGTGTTTTGCCCTAATTCTTAAGAAGACTGAGAGACCAGAACCAGAAGGAGAACACCCAGCAGAGATAAGAGATTTTCTAGCAAAATATGAGAACATCATTTCAAATAATGTACCTGATGGATTGCCACATGTTAGAAGTATTAGTCATTGCATGGACTTGGTTCCTAAAGCCAGTTTGCCTAACAAAGTTGCACACCGGTTGACACTGACAAAGAATGAAGAACTGAATAGACAAGTGCAAGAGTTGTTGAAAAAAGGTTTGATCAAGGAGAGGCTGAGCCCTTGTGCAGTACTAGCAGTATTAGCACCTAAGAATAATGGAGGATGTGTACTGATTCAAGAGTAATAAACAAGATCACAAAGAAATACTGGTTTCCTTTGCCTAGGATGGATGACATAATGGACTGTTTGAGAGGAGAAAAACACTTTACAAAGATAGATTTAAAGAGTGGATGTAATCAGATCAGGATCAAAGAAGGTGATGAGTGGAAGACAATATTTAAGACAAACGAAGGACTATATGAATGGTTGGTGATGCCTTTTGGATTGACTAATGTATTGAGCACTTTCATGAGGCTAATGAATGAGGTATTAAATAAATTCTTGGGTAGGTTTGCTATTGTGTATTTGGATGACATTCTAATTTTTAGTAGAACAAAATATGACCATTTGTTGCAATTAAGACAAGTTTTACAGAGGTTAGGAGAACAAAAGTTTTTGATCAATATCAATAAGTGTACTTTCATGAGGGATGAGATATTCTATTTAGGATTTATGATATTTGAGGATGGTTTGAAGATGGACCCTGAGAAAGTGAAAGCCATTGTTGAGTGGCCTACACCAGAAAGCATTGGAGAGGTAAGATCATTTCATGGATTGGCTAGTTTTTATCGGAAGTTTATTAGAAATTTCAGTTCAATTTGTAACCCTATGACTAAGACCATGAGAGGAGATCGAAAGGAATTCAAGTGGACCACCGGAGCAAACAAAAGTTTTGAATTGTTGAAGCAGAAAGTGACTGAGCAGCATGTGTTAGCTTTACCAAATTTCAATAAGGTATTTCAAGTGGATTGTGATGCAAGTGGAACAACAATAGGAGCGGTTTTGAGTCAAGAAGGGAGAGCAGTAGCCTATTTTAGTGAGAAATTGAATGATGCATGGAAGAGATATTCAGTATATGATCAAGAATTTTATGCCATAGTTCAAGCCTTGAAGAAATGGAGATACTACTTGTTGCCTAAGGAGTTTGTGTTGTATACAGATCATCAAGCTTTGCAGTATTTGAATAGTTAGAATAAGTTGAATCAGAGACATATGAGATGGGTAGAATTATTGTAGAGTTACACCTTTATGTTGAAGCATAGAAGTGGGAAATCTAACAAAGTTGTTGATGCATTGAGTAGGAGAAGGAATTTGCTAACAAAGATGAGAGTGACAATATTAGGTTTTTAAGGTTTGAAAACCTTCTATGATGAAGACCCAGATTTTGCAAAACCTTGGAAGCATGTAGAGAACCGGTTAAGGTTGATAGGAGCAAATGGTTGTATTATTTCATTCAAGATGGGATGTTATTCAGGGGAGCTTAGTTATGCATACCTAAGAGTTCCATGAGAAAGAACCTAATCAAAGCGAAACATAGTGGAGGTTTACCTGGACATTTTGGCATTGATAAAACAGTTGCATTGGTGAGTGAGTAGTACTTTTGGCCCCAGATTCATAAGGATGTTAAGAGATATGTGCAGAGTTGTTGAGTTTTTCAAGTTGCAAAAGGTAGTAGTCAAAATGTGGGATTGTATAAACCTTTGACAGTACTAGTAAGAGCTTGGAAGGATATAAGCATGGATTTTGTAATTGGATTGCCTAAGACACCGAGAGGGAATGATTCTATATTTGTGGTAGTGGATATATTTTCAAAGATGTCTCATTTCATAGCTTGTAAGAAAACATCAGATTCATTACATGTAGTAGACCTATTTTTCAGGGAAGTGAGATTGCATGGATTACCTGAGAGCATACTTTCAGATAGAGATATTAAGTTTGTTGGCTATTTTTGGAGAAAACTTTGGAAGAAGATGAAGACAAATTTGAAGTTCAGTTCTACTTTTCATCCATAGATTGATGGACAGACATAAGTAGTTAATTGGAGTTTGGGAAACTTGTTGAGATGTTTAGTGGGAGATAAAACCAAAATTTGGGATTTGATCCTTGCACAAGCAGAGTTTGCCTATAACAATTCAGTGAATAGAAGAACCAGAAAAACACCTTTTGAGATTGTTACTGGAGTGCATCCTAGAGGAATAGCATAATTGAGAGACATTAGCAGTGAAGACCAGAAGAGTTTAGAAGCAGAAGATTTTGCAGATCGTATGATAGTATTGCATATTCACGTTAAACAGCATTTGGAAAACATGAATAGAAAATATAAAGAGAAGGCAAATGAGAAGAGGAGACATAAGGAATTTGAAGTTGGTGATGAAGTGATGGTATATTTGAGAAAAGAGAGATTCACGGTTGGAACTTATAGTAAGTTACAAATGAAGAAGTTTGGAACCTGTAAGATTTTGATGAAGTTCAGTTCTGGAAAGGCATATGAAGTGGAGCTACCAGATAGTCTATGTATTTCACCTATATTCAACATTGAAGATCTTCATGAGTAATATGAACCAAAATTCAGTGAGAACAATAGTGTAGACTTGGAGAAACAATTGCCTCAGAAGAAACCAGATCAGATTGAAGAGATTTTGGATAGTAGGATTGGGCATAGTACCCAGAACAATCAGTACAAAGAATATCTTGTGAAGTGGAAAAGAAGACCAATTGAAGATTCATCTTGGATTTATCAGGTAGAGGTAGACCTCCTTGGTTTCCCTCTGACCCTAGAAAAATGAGAGGCTCACTTTTTCATTAACCTCAAATGTCTGATGCAAGAGCACCCCTAGTTCACAACAATCTTGCATCAACCAAAAACATTTTCTTGTATGTTTTGTTTTATGTTTGCAGTTTCAATTTTCCTTTTTGTGTGTCTTGCTTTTGGCTCACTGGATCCTATGGAGTTGGATTCTACTTGAAGACATGATCATCTTTTTTTCTTTCAAACCGTATCTCATTTGGATCTCTTACTGGCAAGATATCACCACTGGTTTCCATGATAGTTTCTTGTTACCGATTGCCTCAGACCTATTCTAGTGATCTATCGGAACCCATTCCAAAGCTTGCAGAGCCTTGAGCATTGATCTCAATGTTCTTGACATGTGCTTGACCTTCTTCATTTCATCCTTTGGCTTTTTTCAGAGGAATCTCTTGGTGGAGGCTGACCTTATTCATTTTTGCACGTTAGGTCTTGTTCTTCAGGTTTTGATCCTTTTTGGGCCAACTGGATCCTTTGGATCGATATATATTTGTAATCGTGCTTTAGAATGAAATAAATGAGAATCAATCAGAGTATCAGATGGATAGACTATGCTTAGAAGATAGTTCTTTCGATTCAAGGTCCTGGTTGTGACCTATTCTACCAGGCCTGTGTGTTGGTATGTTGTAACCGGGTTGCTTACCGGTTGGATATAATCAAATTTCATGCAATAAAAATATTTGTTATGCACTACCTCCATATCTGTGTGTTTTCGTTGTGTTTACTCTTGTTGACTGGTCTGGACTGATCTCCTTGAGGTCCCTCCCCACCAGTGACTTCTTCAGAGTTATTTTTGGAGAGATTTCAAGCTAGATTTTTGTCAGAGCACTGGAGGCATCGTAAGGCTGATGAGTTCCAAAATTTGAGACATGGCAGGATGACAGTTGACAAGTATGAGTGGAGATTATTTGAGCTTTGTCAGTACACGGAGATAGTGGTGGATGAAACTATGCTTGTACAACACTTTATGTGGGGTCTTGAAGATTATATTTGTAGAGAGGTTCACATGCATAAACCTAAGACTTTACAGGACACCACGGAGAAAGTGAGGATCACTAAGGAGAATCACTCCTTGAGTGAAAGGGGTACTACAGGAGGATAGGTAGCCAATGCCCTAGTCATAGGTACCACTGCCAGAGGTTCCTTGCAACAGTCTATAGATGTGGCCAGAAGCCACCCCTCCTCTTTCCGCAGTAGCCATCAGTTCAAGAGGAAGAAGACACAGGGTCAAAGTTTTGTGAGAGGGGATAGATTTCTGGCTGACAGGAGCTGCAGCCATCAGCAACATTATAGGGGACCAGATCCTACACAGCTAGCCCAGAGTTCACAGCCTACCTCTAGTAGAGGAAGTGTCCAGCAGTCGAGTGCTACTTCCGAGAGTAGAGTTCAGGATAGGAGAGGATGTTTTTCTTGTGAACAACATGGCCATATAGTCATTCATTGTCCTTAATGCACATCACATACATCAGGTTAGTAGAGGACAACTCCAACAGAGCCCACTGTTGGAGATTTAGGTAGGACTCACAGGGTGTTCATGGTGGTTGATAATTGCCAGGTCGAGCACCAAGCCACCGTGGTTGAGAATCAGGTGTGATAGGTGGTATCCCTTGCTCAGTTTTATTTGATTCAGGAGCTTTAGACTCTTTTATTACTCCTTATCTAGTAGAGAGATGTGGGCTTGCTACAGCAAAGCAGGACGATAGGTGGCAGGTAGAGCTAGCTACGGGGTCCAAGGAAGTGGTGGATTCCCTTGTGCTTAGTTGTTGGTAGACCTTCATACCTTAGTGGATTTGTGTATCATGCCCTTGGGATCTTATGATGTAGTTCTTGGTATGGATTGGTTGGGATTGCATTAGGCATAGATAGATTGCAGGAGTAAGAAGGTAGTGTGTAGATGATAGTGGAAGAAGTGTGGGGATTGTAGGCATTCAGAGACCTATTTCTCTTCATATTATTTTTTCCTTGCAAATGAAGAGGTGTGCACGAAAGGGTTGTGAGTTATTTGTACTCATGTTGAGGGATGTGGATGAGGAGGTTAGTATAGAGGAGTTGTTATAGTAGCATCTTATCCTTGAAGAGTTTGTAGATGTCTTCCCTAGTGAGATTCCAGGTATGCCCCCTCAGCAAGGCATAGATTTCATGATTGATCTATTACCAGGAGTTGAGCCTATCTCTAGTGATCCTTACAGGATGACCACCCAAGAGTTGAGTGAGTTGAGAGTACATCATGAGGAGTTGTTGGACAAGGGGTTTATCCATCCTAGCATATCCCCATGGGGTGCATCACTATTGTTTGTGAAGAAGAAGGATGGTTCTCTCAGATTGTGCATTGACTATAGACATCTAAATAAGGTGACGATGAAGAACCGATATCCCTTGCCTCGAATAGATGATTTATTTGATCAGATTAAGGATGCAAAGGTATTTTCCAAAATTGATCTTAAGTTCGGATATCATCAGTTGAGGATCCATGAGGTAGATATACACCATACAACATTTTGTACCAGATATGGACACTATGAGTTTACAGTTGTGTCATTCGGTCTTATGAAATGCACCATCAATCTTCATGAGCTTGATGAATGGTGTGTTCAGGACCTATTTGGATAGATTTGTACTGGTCTTCTTGGATGATATTTTGATTTATTCCAGATTAGTGGAGGATCATGAGGATCATGTTAGACAGGTCTTGCAGTGTCTTAGGGAGAATTAGCTATATGCCAATTTGGCGAAGTGTGAGTTTTTCCTGACAGAGGTCAAATACTTAGGCCATGTTATTTCAGGAGAGGGTATTGCAATCAATCCCTCTAAGATTCAGGTGATAGTAGATTGGACAGCACCCACTAATGTGAGTGAGGTATGAAGCTTTATGGGATTGGCTAGTTATTACCACAAATTTGTGCAGGATTTTTCATGGATTGCTCACCCCATGACTTCCCTTCAAAGGAAAGGGAAGAAGTTTATCTAGTCAAATCATTGTGAGACAACCTTCAGGACTCTTAAGGAGAAGTTGACTAGTGCACTGATACTTGCAGTTCCAAATCCATTGGGTGACTTTGTGATTTGTACCTATGCTTCACTAAAGGGATTAGGAGAAGTATTGATGCAGAATGGCAAAGTGATATCTTATGAGTCATAAAAACTCAAGGATCATGAGTTGAACTACCCCAATCATGATCTTGAGTTAGCGGTAGTATTTCATGCATTGGTTCATTGGAGACATTTTCTTTTAGGGCGTCAATTTGAGTTGCACATGAATCAACATAGTTTATAGTACATATTCACGCAACCGAATCTGAATGCCATGCAGAAACATTGGATGGAGTTCTTATGTGAGTATGACTTTGAGGTGAAGTTCATACAAGATAAGGAGAATGTAGTGGCAGATGCACTAAGCCATAGGAGACATGAGATATCATGAGTGGTGACTTTGGAAGTGGATTTGAGGAGTCACATACATAGAGTATTACCCATGGATGCATGGTACCAGGAGGTTAGTTCAGAGATAGCATCAGGTAGAGCCTTGGAGAGAAGGTACATAGGTTACTCAGTGGATACATATGGTATTTTGAGATATATGGGACACATTTATGTTCCACCATCAGATGGACTTCAGAAATTGACCATGACAGAGGCCCATTGAGCACCTTACTCGGCACATCCCGGTGTCAAGAAGATGCACGCAGACTTGAGATGGCTATATTTTTGGGCCACTATGAGGAGAGATGTAGCATATTTTGTTGCATGTTGTCTTGAGTGTCAGAGGGTTAAGGTAGAGCATCGACATCCGACAGGGTTTTTACAATCTCATGCAGTTCCTGAGTGGAAATGGGGCATCATTTCCATGGATTTTTTAGTCAGATTGCCCATTTCCTCTCATAGACATGATGCCATTATGGTCATCATTGATCAGTTGACCAAGGTTGCACATTTTTCACCGATTAGATCCTCATATACGACATCCATAGTTGCACAATTTTTTGTCAAAGATGTAGTCAGGTTACATGGGATTCCACGTAAGATCATATCAGATAGGGATCCTATTTTCACTTCAGCCTTTTGGATAGCATTACAACATGATATTGGGACTCAATTAAATTACAGTACAACATATCACCCAGAGATGAATGATTAGACAGAGCGGGTGAATCAGGTTTTAGAGGATATGTTGAGGATGTATGTTATGGATCAGCAGTCCAGATGGGAGGATTACCTATACTTAGTGGATTTTGCTTATAATAATGGTTACCATATCTCCATCGACATCTCCCCATACCAGGATTTATATGGGAGACCATGTCATACTCCGCTCAGTTGAGACAGAATAGAGGAAAGAGTCCATATTGGTTCAGAGATGTTCCAGGATATGGAGGAGTAGGTTGCTTGTATTAGAGAGCACATGACAGTTGCACAGGATAAACAGAAGAAGTATGTAGATACTCCTAAGATAGATATGCAGTTCCCAGTTGGTGATAGGATATTATTGTGAGTTCTCCCATGAAAGAGCTTGATCCATTATGGAAAAAGGCTCTAAGTTGGCGCCTCGATTTGTCAGACCATTTAAGGTCTTGGAGAGGATTGGTCTTGTAGCTTAGCGCCTTGCATTTCCTCCTAGCTTATCCTGCATCCATGATGTATTTAATGTATGAGTTTTGAGGTTATACCATCCTAACATATCTCATGTTCTTTATTGGAATGCCTTACAAGTCGAGGATGGACAACTTTCTTTAGAGCTCGTGCACATTCTTCAATGCAGAGAGATGTCCCTCATAGGACAGGGGATATAGCAAGTAAGGGTCCAGTGGGACCTGAATGAAGAGACATCAGCCACTTGGGAGGATGCAGGCCAGATGAGAGACTCATACCCCTACTTGTTCTCGGGCTTCTAGGAGTAAGCTTGGGCAAAGGGGAGGAGGATGTAATGCCCACACTTGAGCAGACTCATTCCATTTGATAGACTCGATTAGACATTTATTTTGTGTGATGGATATGATAGACTTGTTTGGATTCACATGATGTGTAGATGTATTTTGGCTTTTATATGCACTTCATTGATGATCATTTATAGACATTGTATGTTTCATGACTTGGGATATTATGGATTTTTGCTCATACTTCATTGCGACCTTATATGATTCAGATATCATGATGATGCTTTCATTTCTATATGTATTTATGTCATGTTGATGCTTAGATGGATAGATTTTAATGATTATTGCCTATGATGAGATGGAAATATTTATGTAAGATGTATCACTCATTGTATGATTATTGTTTGACTATATGTGTGGGGGAATCAACGTCACATCACTCATTGCGAGCAGGACGTGTCATTGTGGCACTCCTCCACTTGTCTGTAATACATATATATATATATATATATATGAACATGTATCATTTTGTGGTTGCAGGGTTACGGGTACTAAGGCATTCATTCCTCCTAGTCAATTGGGTGCGAGCTCCCCTCGCTTGATAGGTGTGAGCGTGCCTCTTCCCAATGGCAATATGTGGTTTGGAGATGTCCTTGGTTCCCTTCCCACACTGTAGGTCTAGGTCTGGCATCGAGTCCTTGTTATCAGTCTTGGCCAGTTCTCCATGTCGTTATCATCATCATGACTTGTGAGTACTTAGTATGGCTAGTTGATCATTCAGTTATTTTGTTTACGTTCCTTGAGTAGTGATTGATTTATTATTTAGCGTATTTAATTACAACATTTGATTGACTGTGTTGAGTGGTTGCTTGATGCTATTTACGGCCTCATTAGTAATTTTGTTATTTTAAAATTATTAAAATTTAACGATTTTCAATTATTTACTATTTTCGCGTTATTGACTTTATTGTCATTTAGTGATTTTAATCTTTAATTATTTGCTTGTCTTGATTACTTTAACTATATTATTTATTTAATATCGGATTTCATTTTTACTCAGTTGAAAATTGAGGAGTCGATTATTTAATGAAATTAGTTTGTTTGATTTTAAAGCAACATATATATATATATATATATTGGAATGACAAAAAAAAAAAGAATAGATTATAATATTTTGCTTATTATACTTTACTACATTTTAGTGTCTAGTCTTTCATTTTGAGAGTTGTTTTAAAAACTCAATGAGAGAATAGATATTAAAATATATATATAATAATCTCATAAAATGAGATATGACAATTTCAACATTTTATTTTATTTTATTATCCCATATTTGAAGAAGCTGGGGTTTTTTCATTTTGGGGTAAATTTTCTCTTCATTTTTGGGTTTGGATTTCTGGTTTAGGAAAAGAGGCATTGGCTGGAGAATTGGAAGGATTGAAGATTGTTGTTGAAGGATTTTGTTGTTGCCCAAATTTCCTTCTCACCATTTGTCTCCAATAAGAGATAGGGTTTTGCACCTTCTTGTTTCTCTCTTATCTTTTATGAGTTGGAAATGAAATTTAGAGAGTAAAATCTTCATTTCTCCCTCGTGGATGTCCAAATTGTTTGCATTCTATGGTTTTAAAATCTGGTTTTTGTTTCCATAGGTTTTACTTGCAAGAAATTGTAGTTGTTTTCAAATTTTGCTAGGTAGTACTTCCTTGTAAATTCTCAGTTGGAAAAAGGATTTTGTTTGTTGGAATGCAAAGAATGTAACAAAAAAAAACTACGATTTCAAAATTAGAATGGATCAAAACCTTTGCTGCTCCTCCCAGCTAAGAAATTTGGAAATGGGACTCTCTTTCTCCATTTTTGGTTGTTGTTGAAACCCCATTCTCCCTCCAGCAGTCTATTGTCATTATGGTATAGTGACTGCCAAATTAGATTTTGGTATTAAAATTCATACAAAAAAAATTGAATCATAATTTTTTTTTTTCAAAGGGATTTAATGGGGGGCAACGTTTGTTGTCCACCCCATTATCGTGGGATGGGTGTTGTTGCACCCACCATATCGTGGTGGTGGGGGGTGTTGTGATGCACCTCCCTTCCCCAACGTGGGATTTTAAAAAAATAATATATTTTATTTTAATTAAATTAAAAATTATTTTATTTTATTTTTATTAAAATTTATTTTATTTTGTTTAAAATAAAATTTAATTTATTAAATTTTATATATATATTATTTTAATTTATTTTATTTGAAAGTAATTTATTTTACTTAAAAAGTATTTTTAATTTATTTTATTTAAAACGCAATTTATTTCTAATTAAAATGTATTTTATTTTACGTTGAATAAAATGTGTTTTATTTTATTTTAAATGGATTTTAAACAACAGAAGATATATATACATACATACATATATATATATATATATATATATATATATATATATATATATATATATATATCTATGTGTGTGTGTGTGTGTGTGTGTGTTGATAATTCTTTGAGATAAATATACTATATATTGATGCCATTAATAAATATTAAGTTAATGGTTTTAATTGGACAAAAGCATTGATAATATTATGATAATGGATATCGTACAACTTATACTTATACATGTGAGTATGTCATTGTAATTGTAGATTGTCCATTGAGTCCACCTTTCCCAATTAGAGTCTTTTCAATTTGGGTTTTGCATTCAGAGGCCGTTTGTGTCATTTGCTTTTAAACCAATGGTTAATGTGAATTTTGCTTTAACTTGTGTATCATGAGATTTATTTGTCATTTTGACATGCCCTCGTGATGATTTTGTCATGGGGAGGAAATAACCATAATGCTGATTTTGTGGTAGCGAGTGTGAAGACCTCGCAATGTTGATATATTTTAGTGCAGTGGTATCATGAGTTCATTATATTTCTTTGGTTGAGAGGCTCGTTCTTTTGCATGTGTTGTTGTTCAGTCTTTGGGGTACGTGTGTGTGTCATGGTTTGGCATGGTTGGCGTGGTGTCCAACTCCTTTTACTTGTCTAAGAACCTCTTGTTTTATTGTTTCAAATCCATGTAGAGGGAGTGGGATCCTTTATGACACCTGGGAGTCATGAGAGATAGACTTTCACGAGGTTCCTTGTAAGGATGCATGAAGTCTAGACCTTTTGGGGCATAAGGGATTTTACCATATTGTAAGCAAGTGATAACTAATTAATGAATGGGTATGGGTAGTTAGATAATTTAAAAAGATAATAACTTATCAGTGCCTCATGACTCAGTCCTAGGGAGGATGTTTTAGGTTGAGCATGGGAAGACAGTGGAGATGGTAAGATAATCTCCCTTGGTCTCTCTCTCAAGGTTGAGATGGCTATGCATGCCATAGGCTTGTGCCTTGCTCTTGGTTGGTGTATCATGACACTCCCTCATACATGTGAGTCCTTTGCTTACTTTTGTACTCTTGTTATGATGTTTTATCGACCTCTGGAAACCTCTTGTTCTTTCTTGTTTGCTTGGTGCATGGATATGTGTGTGGAGGATGTTGGTGTTGGTCTCTTTGGTAGAGCGTCAACCTTGGTTTAGTGTGTGAGTTGGGACCTAGCGACGTCTCCTAGCTCAGGGGGTGGTTCCTTGTAGGTTCCACATTGGTTGGGTGGTTGGAGATTTTTGTTGTTGGAGTTTTTCCCTCTTCTTTGGTGTTGTCTTCATACGTGGACTTGGATCCTTCTTCATGTTGACCTTGAACCCTTGGAGCAGATTCATGTATCAATTACCTTATGATAGATAAACTTAAATCATCTATTAATCTAAGAATGTTGTATGGAAGTGAGTGATACTCACGATTGTAATACTATATATAAACAACCTATAAGTATTCATGAGTTACTTTAGTTGGTACATTCAAATGGAAGTAATAATATGAGTTAATCAAACGTAAGTAGAAAGGAAGAAGAAAATGTCATACCCTTGCTAGTAATAATCCCAACATAAACAACATGAATCCATTTCAATTTGATTACAAGATACAATAAGATACATTCACACTTCTCAACTACAAACTTTTGATCATTCTCCTCAATGGGTTGTCAAGGATGGTCGTTGGCATGACTTGGCTTATGACAAATTCCTGTCAGCTTCATCATATTTTCACAAATTTATAGGTAATTCTATTCCAAAACTTTCACGTTCTTATTATAAATCTTTTGTTCCCAAGGCATTAATATTTCAGGGCATTCTAGGTCCTCATCTTGTTGATCACCCAAAGACTCCTTTGAAGCATTTTCATTCCTTTTTTGGTTCTAAAAAACCTAGGAAGCATAGGTATGTTTCACCTCAACCGCTATTCGACATCTGTGATGGCTCCCCACGTCTTGATGGTTTTTCCCCATTAGCTTCTTTTGGATCTCCCTCCAAGGATTGTAATCCTTCCCTCCCATCTTATGTCACCTAGCCAAATAACACTTTGGTTAAAAACCCTCACTTCCTTTCTTCCCCGAATGACATTCATGTTGCTAAACAAGCTCCCTTCCATCCAAATCCACTTCCCCATAACTCTCCCTTTGCATTTTCCAATTTGATAAGGGGTAATCCACATTCTTCTGTGCAGTATAAGGTTATATTCCCCGATTACATGATTCAGGACTCTATGAAGTTATTGCATTCTACTGCCCTTATTGGTAAGCTTCTTTCTCTGGTTTCTTTTGGTAAATTGTTAACATGGGCAAAGTCTAATTGGGATGGTATGAAGGATTTATTTCTATTTGATAAAGATTCTCTATATTTCACTGTGATTTTCGATTCTGAAAAGTATAGGGATTGTGTACATAAATTTAAAGGGTGGTTTTGTTTTGGGATAGGAATTTTTACCTATGCTTGGTCTCCTCATTTTGATATTCAATCGGCAAAGCCACAATTTATGCCCTTCTGGGTAACTTTCCCGGGTCTTCCTTTGGAGTATCGTGATATATATGGTTGAAATCTTGGCAAACAAATTGGGTATTTTTATTAAGCATGATTTAGTTCCTTTCGAATGACCTCATCTTCCAGTTAGGGTTTGCTTGTTATTAAATCTGTCTAAACCCATTCCCTCTGAGATTACTATTTGCTCCACATATGGTGCATGGATTCAGCCTATGGTGATTCAAGATTCGATCGCTATTCATTCTTGTACTCCATTACTTGGCCATTTCACCTCTCAATGTTGTGGTGATTCTGATGCACCTTTACAAGTTTGTTCAGATTTTTCATCTGATTTTCACCAATGTTCCCTTTTTAAAAGTAAGGATCGTCGGTCTTTAAAGGATCATAATGTTAAGGATTCTGCTCCTTTACCTCTTTCTGTTACATCTCTCGTTCCTTTTTCTGGATATATAGTATGTGATGTGCCTCTGATGGATTTTACTTTTCTCTGCTCTCTGGTCATGTTCTTCTCTATTCTGTTTGTCATTCATCAGTTTTGTTCTGTTAAGTTTCTTCCTAGTTCTTTCAAGGATTATTGGTCTTCTGAATTTCATTCTGAACCTTTTCTGTTCTCCTCTGCGAGTTTTTTTCAAATTTCTTGTCCTTTGGTTCCGTTTCCAAAATTGTTGTTACCTTCGAATGGTTGCACAAACCATTGTTATGTTAATTCTTCTCCTCATTCTTCTTTTGTGGGTCTAGCGGATGATACCAAAATTGTTCATAGTTTGATTTTTGATAGTGATTCTTTTTTGCCCATTCCAAGGTCTCCTTCTTCTCTTTCCATTTCTGAAGAGAAGATTCAGCTTATTACTTCAAATATTTTATTTCCATTTTCTTCTGATCTATTTGATGAGATTGTTGCAAAGGAATTTCATGAATTTTCTTTTTCTTCTGCTTCTGCCTCTTTAGGGCCTGTTCATGATGGTTGTCATGTTTCCTCTTCTCAGCCAAGTCTAGTTGAAGGTGTGGATGCGAATCTTATTGATAGTCCTTCTTCAACTATTTCTAATGTGTATGGATTTGATTTCTCTTAGAAGCTAGCCTTGGAGCAATCTCCTTATGTTTCCCCCCTTATTGTTAAACTCTTAAGAAGAGGGGTCGAAAGCCAAAATTGGCTTAAATAAAGGATGAGATTGCGGCTGGTATTCAATCCACTATTGTAGAGAAATTTTCTTCCCATGTCAGAACAAGGAGGGCATGTTGCTCTCCTTGTGATAGATGAGGATTTTATCTTGGAATGTCAGGGGCTTAAATGCCTATGACAAAAGGGGAAGGATCAAGAAATTTCTTGATTCTTCAAAAGTGGACATCATCTTATTGCAAGAGTCTAAACTTTCTCAGGATTCTTTTGATAACATAATTTCCAAATGGTCACTTTGGAAAGTTGTTCATGTTCCTTCTTTGGGTACTTCTGGTGGTCTTATAACTTTATGGAATCCCAAATCAGTCAAAGTTGAGATGTTATCATTTGCTTCTCATTGGCAGTTGTTAAAGGTTGACTGGTTTGAAGTCTCTTTTGTTTTGTTTAATATTTATGATCTGACTTCTCCTTCAGATAAAACCGACTTATGGGATTCCTTATCTGAATTGTTTTTACGATATGATGATTTTTTTATTGTTCTTGGGGGTGATTTTAATGCTCTCCTTTCCTCAAATGAAAAAAGAGGGGGTAATCCTATAGCTCAGAAGGTTATTAATGACTTTTCTTCCTTTGTACAAAATAGTGTGTTATTCGATATTTTCCCTTCTAATGGTTCTTTCACTTGGACTAATAGGAGATCTAAATGCTAGATTTCCTCTCTCCTTGATAGATTTCTTATTTCCCTAAACCTACGTTTTAGCAACTTTTCTTTTTCTTTTGAGATTCTTACCTCCTCAGATTCTGACCATTTCCCAATTTTGATAAATTGGATCATGTTCCCTCTATTAGACCTTCTTTTAAGTTTGAGAAAATGTGGTTCACTCATCCTCATTTTCTTTCTTTATTAAAGCAATGGTGGATAAGTGCTTTGTTTTGCAAAGGGACTAAGATGTTCCAGTTTTATTCCAAACTATAATTTGTGAAATCTCAAATTATGGCTTGGAATAAATTGGTCTTTAAGAATATTTTTCATGAAAAAGAGGTAGTTGCCAATGATTTGAAGGTTGTTAATGAGGAGATTATTAGACATGGCACTAATTCCTCCACTAATGATGCTCAAAAGAAATTGCAAGCTTACTGGGAGATCCTTTCCTCCCGGGTTGAAATCTATTGGTAGCAAAAATCTCATGAGGTTTGGCTTAAAGAAGGTGACAGAAATTTTGCCTTCTTTCAAGTTGAAGCCAAGCTTAAAAGAGCTTCTTCTACAATTTTTAGTATTAAGGATTCTAAGTTTGGTTATGTCCTTAATTCAGATCAGCAGATTAGAGAGGAGGGGGTGTCTTTTTTTAAGGAATTGTTATCTCCTTTTTCTTCTTCCTCCATGGATCATCATGTGGATTTTCTTTTAGATTCTATCCCCTCCCTTGTTTCCCATGAGGATAATGACTTTCTTATGAGGCCTTTTTCTTTAGATGAGCTTCATTCTATTGTTTTTTCCATGGCCCCTAACAAAGCTCTAGGTCCTGATGGGTTTACTATCTTGTTCTTTCAGAAATGTTGGGATTTTATTGGTTTTGACTTATTAATGGCTTTGGAAGAGTCTAGGAGGGGTGGGTATATCCTAAAAAAATTTAACATCACTTATATTGCCCTTATCCCGAAATCTAAGAATCCCCAAACTTTTGCTGAATTTAGACCCATTTCTTTGTGCAACTCTATTTACAAAATCTTCACCAAGGCTATTTATTTAAGACTTAAAATTCTCCTTCCTCATATCATCTCTCCTCAACAAGGAGGTTTTGTTCTAAGTCGAGAAACTCATGAGGGAGAAATTGTTGCTCATGAAACTTTACATTCCATAAATACATCCAATATCCCAGCTTTTGTGGTCAAACTTGATATGATGAAGGCTTATGATAAAGTTTGCTAGGCTTTTTTGCTCAAAGTTTTGAGAAAATTTGGTTTCTCTAAAAGCTGGTGTAAATGGATCAAGAGTTGTATTTCTACTGCTTCATTTTTGTTATCATTAATGGAGCTCCCTCTGGATACTTTTCTTCAACCCAGGGTGTTAGACAAGGAGATCCTTTATCTCCTTTCTTATTTATCATTATGGCAGAAGCTTTTAGTCGATTGGTTATTAAGAAAAGGGATCTAGGCTTTTGGAAAGGGGTATTAATTCCTAACTCTGATATGTCAATAACTCATAACCTTTTTGCTAATGATACACTTTTATTTGGGTCTTCTTCTATCCAAGAGGCTACTCATATTAAATTTATTCTGGATACTTATACTATTGGATCTGGCCAACAAATTAGCCCCCATAAATCCAAGATCTTCATTTTTAATACTCCTCAGTTGGTGGCTGATAGACTTGTGAATATCTTAGGTTTCCCAATAGACTCTCTTTCTTCTACCTATTTGGGGATTCCTTTCTTTATGGGATCTACTAAGTCTTCTATTTGGAATTCGGTTATTGAGAGACTTAAATCTCATATTTTTGCTTGGAAGGCTAGGTGGTTGTCTCTTTCAGGTAGGATACTTCTCATTAAAATAGTCATGTCTGCCATTCCCAATTACTATATCTCAATTCTTCAAGCTCCCAGATCAGTCATCTCCCAAATTGAAAAGATTATTCGATCTTTTCTTTGGAAAAACAACATGACAGAAGATAAAAAAAATTCCACTAATTTCTTTGACCAAGATGTCTCTTTCCAAGCAAGTTGGTGGTGCTGGGATTCATGACTTATCTAAAAGAAATAGGGCTTTTGGGGGAAAAGTAGTTTTGTCTATGTATACTAAGCCCCAATCTTTGTGGTCCCAAATTATGCAAGCTAAGTCTTTGGATTCCCAAAACCCTACTAGGATCTTCACAATTTCTAATCCTCCATAGGGGTCTGCTATTTGGAACTTTATGATCTCATGTAGGGAAGTGGTCTCTAATTTTCTCTCCTAGCATATCCATTCGGGGGAGAATATTATTTTTTGGAAAGACTCCTAAAATGGCTTTCCCCCTCTTTCGCAGCATGATTCTCTTGCTTATGTTTCAGTTGTTCTTTCTCAATCATGGGGAGTTAGATTGGTTGATTATGTAGATAGTGTTGATCTGTTTTCTCACAAGGTCTCATGGAAGGATCCCTCTACTCTACCATTGTCCTTGTAGGAAATTCAAAATATTAAATTTGTTTTGCAAGACCGAGTGGCTTTCCTTTCTAACATCAAAGATCAACTTATTTGGTGCCCTTCTAAATCGGGAAACTACTCTGTTAAAGAAGGATATTTTGTTGTTCAACAAATGGCCAATCAAAATACTCCTCATCATGCCTTTTTGTTCTATTGGAATAACTCAGTATTACCTAAAGCTAGTGTTTTTTCTTGGCTCGCGCTGCAAAATAGAATTTTGACTAGTGATCATTTAGTCAAATTTAATATTGCAGCCTCCTTTTCTTGTGTCTTATGTGGTAAAGCTCTTGAAGATGTCAATCATCTTTTTCTTCATTGTGAGTTTGCGAGTAGTTGTTGGCATTTTTTCCTACAAAAGTTATCTCTTTCATTCCCTTTACCTTTATCTTTATGGGACATGTTTCAGTCTTGGCCAGTTTTGTATTCATCTTCTCTATTTGCTTGTTTGTGGTTTATAATTCCCTCTTCAGCCATATGGGCCATTTGGTGGGAAAGAAACAAGTGCATTTTTAGATGTGACTCATCGGATTTATCAGTTGTTCTTGGGATTTTGGAAAGAAGTATTATTGAGCAAATTAATGCTCATGTCCAGAAATATTTTAACATGAATTCAAAGTTCTCTTCTTGGGACAATTTTATGATCTCTTCTTGGAAAAGTATCATTATTCCTATATCACCCGCCTTTCCAAGGATTCAAAAAATGCCTGTAGATAGAAATTCCATAAAATGGCATCCTCCTAATGCCCCTTTTTGTAAATTGAATTTTGATGGATCCTCCCGTGGAAACCCTGGTGATTCAGGAATAGGGATAGTTTTTCGTGATCATTTGGGTTCTTTATTAGCATTAAAAGCTATGCCAATTTCTCCTGGCACAAATAATATGGCTGAGGCTTGTGCTCTTTTAGAAGGTCTTGATATGGCTAAGGATTTGAATTTCAAATGCCTTCATATTGAAGGTGATTCAGCTATTGTCATTAATGCTTGCAAGGCAAGAAAAGCTGATAATTGGCATTTCCGGTATATTCTTGAACAAATATGGACTCTTCTTGATAATTTTGAGCACCTCATCATCTCACATGTTTATCATGAAGGTAATGCATTGGCTGATTGCCTCGCTAATATGGGTTGTGACAAAACTGTTATTGATTCTTCTCGATTGGGGGGTGATTTGATGAGCTTCCCAAACCTATTAATTATAGCCCGTAGAGAGTTGAGGATTTAATCTTTCTTATTATATGATTGCTTGTTTATACAAGCTGATATTCTCTTCTTTTGGTGAGGTATTTCTTTTCATAATTCCATTTGGTTTTGGTTTGAGGTACTTTGCTTTACTTGATCATCACTTGGCATTCATTAATGATGAGTTGGTTGTTATTGATGTTGTTCGTGTGTTTGGTACTCTCTTCTGGTGTGAAATATGGAGATATTTATTTTCACATTGGGAATCCGTCCTTCATATGTCATTTAAAGTTTGACGTAGCGTTGTTTTCATGATTATCTCTGTACGCCGTTTCTTTTGGTTTGTCAGTTTTGTATGATATATCTCCTCTTTCTTTTCATTTACGACATAAAAATTTTGGGCTTCATTTCTCTCTAGCATTTCTGCATTCACCTCTTCTCCTTTGGCATTTGTCTATAATGGTGGACCGCAGATCTCATGTCGTTGGTGTCAGTCATGTTTTGGAACCTTGTGCTTCTTGTAAATTCTCTACGTTCTGTAGTATATATATTTTTTGGTTGCAGTTGTTTTTTGGTGCAGGGGCATGTCAATTTTGATTGCAGGAGTTCTTTGTTGCAGGGCATTCAAGATATCCCAGGAACTTATTTTGTAAATAAGCTTGCATGCTCCTATTCTGTAAAATGAGCTTGCACGCTCCTATGTGTAAAAAAGCCTGCATGCTCCTTTGTTGATCTCTATTTTGTAACTAGCTTTGGCTAGAGGATTGTTCACTACTTCTCTTCTATAATCATGTTGATGAGCAATGACAAGAGTTTTTCTTGCTGGTTCTTTTCTCTGGGAGCTCAGTTTGAACCAATTTTTAAATATATTGTAAAAATTATTTATTATTAATAAAATATATCAAGTGGCATTGCCACCTTCCCAAAAAAAAAAAAAGAAGATACATTCACACTATTCTCCTACTAGAGTCATAACCTCATTCCACTTCAACTAATGCAATCTAGTTCTTTTCCTTAAGGTTAACCATTCATCCTACCAGCTACCCATTCACATTCATATTCTAGAGATATCCATTTACCAATAATAACAACTTTTCTACTAAGAACATTCATTTAATGCCATCATAAATACTACATACATATAAAATATCCATTTGCAACAAAATCATTACAATGACTTCAACCATCACAATCTATTGCAATACATAATGATCTCAATCTACTACTGTAATACCCTAAAAATGGTCATCTAAACCATGGGCCCCTAATCTCAACAACATCACCAAGGTCCTAACCAAAGGCAATTAAATCAATCTTGAGCACATTATTAATTCTCTAATCATCAAATATCACATGGCAAATCAATTACTCAATATTAATTAAATATTCATTTAATTAATTGAATCATTTCCAAGAATAAAATTTTGATCAATTATCCTATTTTAATTATTAAATATCCTTGCATATTTAATTAATTAATAAAATTGTCATTTAATCATGCAAAAGGAATTAATTTATTACAAAAGAGGAATTAATTACAAAACAAGAGTTGAATTGAAATTAAAATAAAAGAATTGAATTGAGAGAGAAATCAAACTTGAGATATTATTTCTTTTTCTAAATTTAGAACTTGAAATCAGAAAAGCAATTAAATTGAATTATTGAATTATTCTCTAAAATTGGAACTCAAATCTTTTCAGAAAAAAAAAGTTCAGTTGCATTGAAAAGACTCTTTTCTTGAATAAATAAAAGAATTATCTATTTTTATCACAAATGCATGGAATTAATTTATTATTATTTCCAATGCAACTTGGACTTCTAATTTGAATGCATTTCAATTAAACTATAATTAGAATCTATCTCAAGGTTAACTAAACCTGATTTCTCAATTATTTTCAATTAATCCTAAATTGAGCTTTTCTCTTGGTAATTCTCTATAAATTAATTCTTTAGCTCTCATTTCAATTCACCCCGAGAGATTTTTGAGAACAGGCTTGGAGATTATTATCATGCTAATTTCGCTCTGGAGTTATTGAAGATTATTGTGCTTTTTTAGATTATTTGCATCCATTTTACTCATCCATCATTACTTACATCCATTATTCCTTGAATTGATTATTTGCTTGAATTATTCATCCATCTTGCATCCATATAGTTAATATCATATAGATTAAATCTTTCATCTTGGTGTAGTCTAGTCACTGGTATTGCTTATAACAATTGGAGAGCAATCTTATACTCGCATCTTTTACAAGGCAATTAGTCGCTTTGTTATGGTTTATTACTTATTGATTATTGATTACTAACCATGCATATAATGACTTAATTGAAGTGTTGTGTTTGCAGCTTACAGACCACTTTTTAACACACACATCTCTAGTGCCCACTGTGGGGCAGAAGACTACATTTTTCGGCCTCCAAGACTGACTGCTTATTTTTTTGTTATTTTCCAAATTTCAGATTTTTTGATTTTTCATCCGTACATCTCGTATGACAATTACCACAAGCTAAAACAACAAACTACAGGTGTCATACGAACTGGAATCCTGTCTCGTATGAGTTGGGATCCTATATCCTATGAGTTTTCATACTATCGTACAACTCTGTATTTTCTGGTAAAAAAAAAATTTTAAAAGAGGCAAATTTTCATGATTTTTTTATTATTCTGACGACTGGCCTTGACTGTTTATCTATCTATCTCAAAAAATTTCACAACCTAATCAGTTTTTGCAGAACCCTTGTCAAAGAATATGTTTGTCGCACAAAGACAATATGACTACTGATTCGTTGTCTTTGTAGGTTGCCTAAGGAGAATCGACTAAACATCGTGTATTCTTTAAATTCATTTTTTAGGAACTAACTTGCTATCTGGTTAAAGAACAAATCTATCTTTCATGTTTTTAGAAGATTCTGAGAGCTAGGAGAGTATGCTCGTCTTTTTCTAGACAATCAGAAATCCAGACCCTTGAGGCTTTTTCTTTGTTTGAGATTTGTACATCTTTAGCAGGCCTGCCCTCCCAAGGGGTTGAAAAACTCTTAAAGTCATTACGTTCGGTGTGAGGGGAACGACCTAAGTGGGAACGACTAGACGCCAAGTACTCCAACCCACTATAAAATAAACGTGATTTGATGAAAGTCAACGGCAGTGCTCGGGAATAGCTCTCCTCCATACCTCTGGGTATATTAAACCTTGGTTTTCAAGGCTGGGAGACCTCTTAATTGATTTTATACCTCAACACACCAAATGGATCCCTGACTAGTTCCAATTAAAATTAGAAGCTACCCAGTTCATCTCCGAAAGGGGGATAATCTTTGTGCAAGAGAGATAGTAACTCCCTGAAGATACTTGTCATTTCATGCCCCCATTAGCGTTTAGAGTCGGATAATACGGTGTTGAGAATCCATTGTGTGAGACTCAGCGATCGTATTCTGATTAGTTATTGGGTGTGTACCTGAGTCTACAAGCAAAGGTTTTTTTTCCTCACCAAATTCCTTAGGGTTTGCATGTTGTGATTGGAGTCACTATACATACTACTTATTTTCTGTGTTTTCATCCGTGAAACAAAAATTGAAATACCAAAATTGGAGAAGCCAAGAAACAACTCAGTGATTTGAAACTCTGTCTGTGTCAGAAACTAGTCCATCTTAAGTTGAAACTCTGTCCATGCCAAGAACTAGTCCATCCTAAGTCAAAACTCTATCTGTGTCAGAAATTAGTCCATCCTAAGTCAAAACTCTATTTGTGTCAGAAACTTGTCCATCTTAAGTCAAAATTTTGTATCTTGTTCCAAAATCAGTCCATCTCAGAATTGGTCATACTCAGTTATCATACTCAGCAATCGAAAAAACTCAGAATTTCTAGTATTTGTCTTGTGAACAGTCGTACGAGTCTGATGGTTTGTCATCCTAGACCTGATCCTATGTCATACGAGTCATTTTAATCTGTCCTCTGGTTCTATATCATTTGTTGTACGAAATAGAACTATTCTGAGTCTTTTTTCATCCTGCACATACCCATCTGTCGTACAATACGAGACAGCAACTCGTACGAAACAGAACTTTTATCGTCCTATAATTGCTAAATTGTCATCCGATTCAGAAAATCCTGTCGTACGAGTCTCTGGTTTTGTCAGAATAGAACAGTCAAACTTGCCTAAAAATAGCTTACAGTGAACATAATACTGGTTATCAATTTTCCTGAGCATAAACAGATCAAGACAGTGTACCTCTGTCATTTGCGTTGCACGATTTGGTCGATCATCTTTCAGCTAGTTCAATCAACTACCTATCAAATTTTAGTCACTTAGATAACATCTTATACAGGATAGATCATTCCTAAAACTAGACTGAATCTTACACTACGCTTAGAATCAACTTAGATAAACGTCTTATATAGGATAGATCATTCTTGAAATCAGACTGAATCTTAGTTGTTTCTCCCAAACAATACATTAATTGAACAACTAGCTCTGAAATTGATCTTGACCTTTGCAGCACAAACAACTTTAGGTCACACTAATCCATATAAATTCCTACACAAACCAGGAGTTCTCGTAAGAAAGAAGCCAAAGGCAAAGGAATACCCTTTTCATACACTGATAATCCATTTTACGAAAAGGATCCACTCACTGACGTAGCATCGTTATCAGGCAGACCAATTTTTGATGAGCCTAAATCTTCCACTATATATGAGATGGAACACAATGACATAAACAAGGATGATAATAACATTCCCAAAAATGATAATGATTCCTCATCATCAAGTGAGGCGAACGAAGACACTAAACGTCCAGAAAAAGAAATCCTTGACTGTCAAAAGGAAAAAGACTTCAGAAAAATGATGAAAGCTATCATGACCCAAGAGAAGGAAGACTATTTCTTAGAACTAGCAAAATAAGGTGCTAAACTTCCTACTGGATATGATGTTCAGATGCTCGTTACTAAAAAGAAAGAATCACCTATACTCATGGTACATAAACAATTACTAGCCTTACGAATGGAGGTCACAAAACTGAAGAATAAGGACAAGTCCCCAAAACAATATTCTCTAGAAACAATATGTCCCTTTCCATTTGACAAGAATCTATGCATGCCTCCATTTCCTTCACGAGTGGAGATCCCAAAATTTGATAAGTATGATGGTACCTTAGATCCCCAAGATCATGTCTGAGAGTTTTGTGCTGCCTGTATGGAGTTCATGCACGATCAAACGTACCTCATGCACCTTTTCTTGAGGAGTTTAGGGGGTCAAGCAATGGAATGGTTCTCAAGTCTACCCAAAGGAATAAAAATGTTCAAACAACTAATCCAACTATTTTTACAACAGTACTCATACAACATTTGACATCCTGTGACTATGATCGAGCTTTATAATACTAAACAAAAAATAGGGGAGCCTCTTCTTACTTTCCTCCAATGCCGGAGAAAGATGTTTTCTAGGTATTCTTGACCTATCCCAGACTCTGAGAAAATGGATATATTTGTCAATAACTTGGTCCCCGAACTAAAATATAGTATACAAATGCAAGTACACCCATCATTTAACAAAATGGTAGATAATTCGATTCGAATGGAAGATGTGCTCATAAACAAGGGGGATATCACACCTTGGAAAGAAACACAACCAGGATCTAGCTCTAAAGAGAAGAACAAGTATTGGAAGTTTGGCAAAGACAACAACAAGAATGTTGTTAATGATAGAGTAGTAGACATTGTCAAAGCCAACTCAAAATCCACAATATTCAACTTGGCTAGTGGTACACAAGCACTTAAAGCTATTGAGGTTGCAGCAGAAAATCCGCCAAAGAAAACAAAATAATGGTTCAAAGAAAAGCCTTGGCTTTCCAAATCTAAGAGTGATTTTACTCCTCTCGAAGAAATGTATGAATCCACTTTCAAAACTTTGTTGGCAAACAACTTGATAACACTACCAGATAACTCCAAACCATATGATCTAGAAGTTAAACCAAGATGATGAAGAGAAAATGAATATTGTGACTTCCATTGGAATAAAGGTCATAACATAAACAATTGCATGAAGCTAAAACATGAGATTCAAGATCTCATAGGCATTGGTAAAGTTGTTGTTGGGAATCATCTGACTAACGTAGATCATAAAGCATTTAAAGATCCTTTTCCTATTTGCGAACAAGGTGATTCTTCAAAGACCAAAGGAGGTGCCAAGGTAAATTATACTTATGACAGTCAGGACAATGTTATCAACATGATTGAGCCTTCCCATTGGGAATATTGCAATGTGATTATAGTCCAAGATAAACCAAATGAATCACGATATTGAAGAGCTCTCACCTGTTCTCAAAAGAAAGTCATCCTCCAAGGAACTAGTTCTTATGACCCAGCTCAAGTAACATCAAACCCACCAGCCTTGCCAAACAAATAAAAAGAATCAACCTTGGACAAATTTAAAAGGTTAACTTCATCATCATCTTCTGGATATAGTGTCGTTGAGCAATTAAAAAGGACAAATTCTCAAATCTCAATCTTTGAATTGCTAAAAGTCTCATCTACTCACAAAGAGATCCTAGACAAAGCATTGCTCACCACCAATGTTCCAAAAGGTTTAGACATTGATCGGTTTCATTCTATGGTGGGTCATCTGACTTCACCTCACTATCTGACCTTCTCTGAAGAAGATGACAACTCACTAAATCATCCACATAACCAACCATTGCATATTGAAGCCATGTTCTATAAACACAGAGTCAAATGTGTTTTGATAGATGGAGGCGCGGGGTTAAATATATGTACTTATAGTCTGCTTACACAACTAGTATTCTCAAAAAATGTCATTGATCCTGGCAAGAAAATAACAATAAAAGCCTATGGTGAAGAAGAAAGGACTTCTAAAGGTCTGGTGTCATTACCTATCAGAGTGGGACCAGTAGAAAGAGATGTCCTTTTCCAAGTACTTGATATTCCTTTGTCATACAATATATTACTGGGCAGGTTGTGGATTCATGAAATGAAGGTAGTACCATCAACATGCCATCAATGCTTAAAGTTTCCTTATAATGGAGCTGAAGTCAGTATTCCTGCTGATACAAATATCATTTGTAATGCATTGACAAAAGGTGCAGATACTTTTGTGCCTCATAATAGGGAAGCCTCTCCAAATACAGATCCAGAAGCACTAATGAAAGACTTAGAAAAGAGATTGAAGATTACAAATACCGACATGGATAGCTACAAGATAGAATCGGTACTTTCATTAGTTTCTCTTCCTCCATCACCAAAACAGTTGGGAAAGCCATCAGAGGCTATGAGAACACAAACTTCAGCTCCGAATACCATATATTATGGTCTCTTTGTACAGTCTTCTATCTCCTTGGCAGATGAAATAGAAGAAGATGTTGTTCTTAACTGGCTCTTTAAGGAAGGTAGTCAAAATGAGGAGGTACGACATTGTGAGATTTCTTCAAACCAATATGGTCCTGGCTACAAAATGATTCAACGCATGGGGTACTTAGATACTGGTCCTCTGGGCAAACAAAAGGAAGGTATTACTGAACCAATTCAGCTACAAACCAAATCCACAAATGATAAGGCTGGACTGGGATACAATCCAAAAAAGACATCAGACCAAAAACTTGTTTCTAAGTCTAAGTGGCAGAAAAGAATATCGCCTTTAACATTACAGGAAGTAGACACTCAACAAACAAAAGCAGAGTGTAGAAAAGAGAAAGAGGAATCAGCAGTCAAGAAAGAAGAAATAGTTAGTTCTCAAGCTTTGATGGTATCAGCTACAATAATACAAGAAGTTGAGGTCCTAGAAGATATAAGAGATGAAGTAGTAAGAATCAGAGAATTGTTTGCACCACTAAAAGTTCCAGTCACATTTACTGGCAAGCAGCAAGTAGAAGATTCAAAGACTGATTCAAACGAGTATGAATGGGGTCCTGACCACCTCTCAGACACATCCACTATAGAAACTCCAGAAGAGTCTAGCGATATCATAAATGATGCTCAAGAGCTGATGCACATAAAACTAGAGAAAGAAATACAGGAAATTAGACAAAAAAGATAAGCAAATTATGAATAAGGACTATAAGAAGGAAGAATACGAGAAAGCTTCTCATCTATGTACTGCTATCCTAAAATAGAACAAATCGGGTATAGCACTACACAAGAAGAGTTGGAAGCTATAGAACAAGAACTAGTTATCAATCCAAAAGAAGTTGAATGGAGTAGACGACAGCAAATCACAGAAACATCAAGATCATGTCAACAGGTGTGTCAAATACAAGTGACAAATGAACCACAACATGAAGGAACTTGCAATATTAAAGATGTTGGTGTTGATACCATACATACACTTACTAAATCACTTGAAGAAGACTCAGAAACTTCATCTGATGACTCTGATGACAGTCCTATTCAGGACAATATCTACTCAGCCTCAAATTCTGAATCAGCTAATACAAACAATGAAAATATGTCTACTGATCTTATCATTGTTAAACCACGATATGACATCTAGTCTGGCATAGTGAATGACATTACAAGTATGTCTATCAAATTAGATCAACTAAATATTAACGCGAACTTTAATAATCATGATCTGACTCTTCCTGGTTTCGAGACACTTACGCAAGGTATTCTTCTGGAACTTGACTTTTCAATCCACTGCTATGATAAAAATACCATGAATGCTCTTGAACCTATCCAAGATTTATGCTTAGTACATCCTGAATTGATTGACTATACTTTACAAAACCAGCCCATGAATATACCTACTTTTGCCAATGACTATACATTAGCCTATTATCTCAATGCAGTCGAACCTATAGACTCTTCCACCAGTGAACAGAGTGAAAACATGACTGAAGCAGATATCAAGTATCTTAGTCACAAAAACAAGAAAAATAAAAATTAAAGATCTGATGGTGAAAACCACATTGTGGTGGTGTCAGAATCTAAAAAAGAGAAAATAAAGGACATACCTAAAGGTGAAACCCTCTCTGAGGTGCCTGAAGGTGAGATACTTGATATACTGCCAGTCATTTCCAGGAAAGGTCCTCCATATTGATCGAGCCAACTCAGCCAGTGAACATTGGGAGTCAAGAGACACCACACATCATTCATGTAGCTCAATCACTATCAGCAGAAGAATTGAAGGAGTTCACTCAACTATTCTTAGAAAAGAAAATAAACTTTGCATGGACATACTCTGATATGCCAGGCTTGGATCCTGATCTCATTATGCACCATCTTTCAATCACACCAAGAGTAAAACTAGTTAAGCAAAAACTCTGTAAGATGCACCCGCATGTAGTGCTATTAGTCAAGGTTGAACTAGAAAAACTACTCAAAGCTGGATTCATCAGAGCTATAGATTATGCCGAATGGATTTCAAACATAGTATCTGTGTCGAAGGCGGATAAATTTATTAAAGTTTGTACTAACTTCAGAGATCTTAACAAATCATGTCTGAAGGACAACTTTCCATTACCAAATATTGATATGATAGTCGACATGACTGTTGGATATGAGATGTACTCACTAATGGATGGATTCTCTAGATACAATCAAATCAAAATAGCTCCTAGAGATCAAGAAAAGACAGCTTTCACCTATGCATGGGGAACCTTTTGCTGGAACGTCATGCCATTTGGGCTAAAGAATGCAGGAGCAACCTATCAAAGAGTAGTTACAACTATTTTTCATGACATGATGTATAAGAATATGGAAGATTATGTTGATGACACCTTAGTGAAGACTATGAAAAGATCAATGCATATTCAAGAGTTAGGTCCTATACTTGACAAAATGGAAAAGTTCAAACTCTGGTTAAATCCAAAGAAGTGTGCATTCAGAGTGACATCTGGTAAACTACTTTGCTACATCATTTCAAAGAAGGGAATCGAGGTTGATCCTGAGAAGGTTCAAGCCATAATGGAAATGTCACCTCTGAAGAACATCAGTCAAATGAGAAGTCTACAGGGATGTCTCCAATCCATCAAACGATTCATTTCTCAGCTAGCAGACAAAGCTCAACCTTTCACAAAGGTATTGAGAAAAGGAGTAATATATAACTGGTATCAGCAATCTAAACAACATCTTCAGTAGATAAAAGAGTACCTATCAAATCCACCGATATTGATGCCACTGATTCAGGGTAAACCACTAATCTTATATATATCAGCGACTGACTCATCACTGGGGGCACTTCTGGCACAACAGGATGACAACAAAAAGGAATGAGCTATTTATTACATCAGCAGGACATTGGTGTCTTATGAAATTAACTACACTATAATAAAAAAAGCATGCTTGGTGTTAGTCTTTGCATCACAAAAATTGAGACACTACATGCTAACACATTCAGTCAAGCTAGTGGCCAAAATTGATCCACTCAAGTATCTTCTTAATAAGGCAACACTTATAAGGAGATTAGCGAAATGGGTCATGATCCTTACAGAGTTTGACATTGAATATGTGGAACACAAATCAATAAAAGAATAGGTAATTGTTGATCAGCTTGTTGAATCTCCGCTTGAGGACACTCAACCGCTACACATAGAGTTTCCAGATGAATCTATAATGCACCTTACTCAACAACCTTGGAAAATGTTCTTTGATGGGTCCTTTGCTCAAAATGGTTTAGGTGCTGGCATATTATTCATTACTCCTCAGAAGTATTCAATCCCAAAGTCTTATAAGATTCTATTCCCTTGCATGAACAATATTGCAGAATATGAAGCTTTGGTGAATCAGATAAAACTAGCTATTGAATGGAAGGTTGAAGAATTGTATATCTATGGAAATTCTCAATTGGTGGTTAATCAAATCAATGATACATGTCAGACTCGAGATGAGAAACTAATGCCTTACAAGAGGATGGTTGATGATCTTAAGAAGTATTTTGCTTTTCTATACCTGAGTTACAAGAGTCTAATTTTCGCTTTGATTTCTTGGTGGAAGAGTTATATTACCCCACTTATGATTCTCCTGAGACCCAAATAGTCTATTCTATTATTGGACATGACTCATCCCGATATAGCCACATCTATTCCTATCTATGTGTTCAAATTATCCCTGGAAATCTTACCCGAAATGAGAAAAGAAACCTAACTCGAAATGCTTCGCGGTATGTTATCATAGCTAATGATTTGTTTAGACGAGGTTTGGATGGTACAATGCTTAGATGTCTAGAAACTGAAGAACCTAAACTTGCATTATCGAAAGTCCATGAAGGTATTTGTGGATCTCATTCGAATGGCCTTACTTTAGCTCAGAAACTACTACAAGTTGGCTACTACTTGCCAGACATGGAAAAAGATGTCATCCAATTTGCTAAGACTTGTGAGAAATGCCAACTTCATGGAAATCTCATACATGCCCTGGCAAGGGACCTCATACCATTTATTACACACTGGCCTTTTTAGAAATGGGCCTTTGATCTCATTGGTCAGATATATCATGCTTCATCCAACAAACATAAATTCATCATAACTGCCACTAAGTATTTCACCAAGTGGGTAGAAGAAGTTCTGCTCATTAAAGCAACCGGTAAAAAAGTTGCCTTGTTCATCCTGAACTATATCATCTGCAAGTATGGGATACCTTCGTCCATCGTGACTGATAATGGAGGACAGTTTAAGAATAAAGATCTGGATGAGCTTTGTGAGAAATTCAAAATAAAGCGACACTAGTCATCGGTATATTACCCTCAAGGTAATGGACAAGCTGAGACATCTAACAAAAACCTACTGACTATCTTGCATAGAACAGTGAACAAATCTGGGAAAGATTGGCACCTGCAGCTCAATCCTGCACTATGGGCTTACAGAACAAGTATCAAAACACCTACTGGGGCTACACCTTTCTCTTTGGTGTATGGGTCCAAAGCAGTACTACCTATTGAAATAGAAATACCATCTCTAAGAGTTTCTTTGCAAGGTCTTGTTACTAATGAAGATCATAGAATATCTAGATTGCAAGAACTAGAATTGTTGGATGAGCATCGGCAAGTGGTGTTTGATCATCTCAAAGTATATTACAAGAGAATGTCCAGAGGATATAACAAGAAAGTTCGACAAAGATAATTTCAGCTTGGTGACCTAGTTCTGAGAGAAAATCCAAAAAATCAACAATTTCGCGACAATAAAGGGAAGTTTGAACCCAACTGGTTGGGTCCCTACATTGTTACTGTAGTATTCGGCTCTGGTTCCTATCAACTCTCAAACTCTGAAGGAGAACAGCTCCGTGAACTGATTAACACCATCCACTTGAAGAAATTCTTTGCTTACCATTCTCTATGACACCAACTTGTATAGCTGGAAAAAGTCCTGAAAAAATCAAAAAAATCAGAAAAATCATAAAATACAAAAAAAAAAATGAAAAATCATCAAAAGAAAAAAAATAAAAAGAAAGAAAATGCCCTGGTGAAAACCTGGTAAACAGGCACCTTGGTAAACAAAAAAAAAATTGAATCTATGCCAAGCAGGTGAAAACCTGGCAAACAGGTGCCTCTTGTACTCAAGCGCTCCATCTATCAACGCAACGTAGGCATTTCTCACTTTCATGCATCTTTTCTTTCGCTTGTACATATTTTTCAGTCACTTTCGTGACATCCTGGTTCATTGGATCCCTCATGACTTGAAACTTATCAACATCCTAATCTTAGGTTAATTGACAAAGCACATTACATATCCTAAGCAGTGTCAACCAAGTCATCTTTTCGTCAATGAAACTTGGTGGTCCACTCTGAGTCAGTCACCTGTCTCTTAACTACCAAAGAGTTTTTATCACTGAGTAAACAAGCAAAACAACATAATGGAAAACAATCACTAAACAGTTTGAGCTATGAATGAAAATTTTCTTTGTGTGTTGTCTTTTATATTGGTTTTCGATTATTATCCCTCTGAGTAACTCGAGGAAGTCTATTGTGACTAAGAGGAGCAAGGATTGGGGGCATAATATTTTCTTTGTTTTCTGCTTGTAAGAATGATCTCAATGATCTGGAAACATATAAATTAGCTGGGTGTCTGTGATAAGAGCCTTCACAACAAGGTGAAATCTCCTCACATACCTCAACTCCACTTATTTGTATGCTACAAGGAGGTCCATATAATTTCTTTGTCTATTTTGAGGGAATTTCTTTATGATGCAATTCGGGTCCCTACGAAATCTGTCCAAGGATATGAACAAAAAAAGGGTCATTGCGGACAAGATAATTAATATTGCACATTGAAAAAGAAAGGAACTCTAACCTACATGTTGTGTTCGTTATGCTCAGTGATGAATCTTAAGTATTTTAAATCCAGTGACTAGGTTTAGGATGCATTTTGCATATCATTTTGCATATCATTCTGCATTTTTGTGAATTTAGAGTGATTTTGGTATGATAATAATATCTTTATCTTCTGAATGAGAGCTGAAAGCATCATCATTTCTTACACTAAGTGGTCTATTTATCATCATTTCTTCGATCGAGTACTTGTGTTTTGAGATGTTAGCTGCATACATAACATTTAATATAGCTTCATACATTTCATTATTTACTCATCTACATTCATCTTATTGCATAGAAAAATGAAAACATTGCATTACTCATATTACTCATTGCTCATTCATTCATTTGCATATGAAAAGGAACAAAAATAGATATCCATAATCATTTGCATTACATATATTCATATTGAAAAGAAATGCATACATATAGAACAAAGCATATAAAAGACATCTCATAAACGAATCAACACAAGTACGATGAAGTCAAATCGATCTCGTATATATATATCATGTCAAGTCTAAAGGTACAAAATGATGTCGAATGACATATACAAACTCCCATCGGAGTAAGATTTGTATAGGCTACACAAAAAATGGGTGTGTCTACAAAAAATATATCCGAGCTACGAGAAAAATATCTAGCTCTGAGCCTCTCCCTCATCACCTAGTGGACGAGGAGGATCCTGATGACCGAGATCCTGTCGAGGTGCCCGAGCTCCCTCAGAATGTGCCATATACTGAGAATAAGGAATCACCTGCTATGCTACTGGAACTACCATGCTATATGCTACGACATAGTAGGTTGCCCTGCTATTCTGATGCAAAACCTCCTGCTGGAGGATGTCTCACTCCACTCTCATCGCCGCAAGCTGACGATCACACTCTGCTCTCAGCTCAGCCAACTACTGATCTCTCTCAGCCCTCACCTCTACAAGCTACTGGTCTCGCTCCGCCAGCTAAGTCTGAGCCACTGTCAACTATGACTGCAACTTTGCAAGACATGCTCTCATCGACCATCCTGTGTCTATCCCCTGCTCTCTCGTTGACTCTCCACCTCCATCTCCACCTCCAATACCACCTTGCTCCACCCTCTGATGTTAGACCTATCTTGGAGCTACTCACTCCTCCTCATCTCCACCCAATCTCACTCCTACTCTCCCAAGGGATCTGCCCTCACCCCTCTGTTGTCCATCCTCAGCTAGAACCCTGATGCTACTAGCACTAGGATCACCACCTGTCCATCTCGAAGACTTGGCTCTCTGTCCCTGTCCCTGTCTCGAACCCTATCCCTGTACCTGTGCAGGGGCATCATCCTCAATGCGTGGTGCCTATTCACCTGGATCAGTAAATCTAGGAAAAGGATGCTGCTGGAACCACTCTCTGTACTGGGGCAATACCCCTGCATCCGCAACATCGTCCATATAATTCCATCTGAGGAGTTGTAGACCAGTTAGCTCCTACATGGCCAAGGCATAAGATAATCAAGGAGACCATCCCTGTCTCTCCTCATCCGCGTAATGCGCATATGTTGTATACTCCTGCGAGATCCCCTGAGACCAGCCATACTGCTTCATCACTCAAGAAATGACAAACCACTCCACAATGGTTTGTGATCTCCCAATAAGTGGGTGCATGACAAAAAGGTCCTTGTGGACTAGCCACCAGTCATCCCAAGGCTCCAAACCTCTATAAGATCTCCACACTACGGCTATCAAATCATCTAACTGTCACTACCAAAAACTTGTCTTGCCAAGATGGGGTTGCGTAATGTAACCAGCATACCTGTATATAATCAATTGCCCGAGCTCTCTAATATCATCTACCACCGGATGACAAATGGGAAGATGATCCCAAGCCTAAACCTGTAAAATGTATATACCTATGGCCATGCTCCAACCATCTCTATACACGATCTCATGCATCTCGCGATACATGTGAGCCAGCAAGCAAGAACCCCAGCCAAGCCTCTGAGGGGTCTCCATCAATCTTATCAACATCCTGCACCAACCACACTTGAAACCCTATTGCCCTCTATCTGGCATCAGAAAACAACCAATGAAGCCTGCTAGAACACATGCCAGAGGAAACTCCTCACTATATCTGCTCATCAATATGTCCCAACTAATGGAACGAGTCAAAATGTCAGGATCTCTGAAGACATGCCTCACTGCCTGTAATCCTAGAAGGTTCCCTAAATCGTAATCCACCTTATCCCTAGCAAAAGGGATACGGAGGATCCTATATACATCCTCGGGAGTGATAATCAACTCCCCCACCAGCAGATGAAAGGTGTTATGCTCTAAATGGAATCTCTCTACCAATGTCATGAGCATTCTGTGATTCACACGGATATCTGGTAAACTAAGAAGATGAGTCAAACCACATACATCAATATGAGCCTGCTCAACCTCAGATAAATGTCAAACTAACACCATAGTGGGAGGATAAGCGCATCTAAAGAGCATAGGAGGTAATTGAACCTACAAAAACCCAACAATGAAGCATCAGAAAACATTCCAAATTAGCCTACAAGAGAAGTAAAACATCAAGCAAATCCAACTAAGTCAAATGCAAAATCAAATTTTCATGTTTAGACCTTCAAAAATGCTCACTATCTCCTAAATGACAAAACACAAAGGGATAGAATCTCGTATGAGTCAGGAATAGCTCTCACACGACAAAACAATCCCAAACGACAAACTATTGGGTCTTGCATGACAAATTGGTCTTTTAACAGACCTGTCGTACAATACAAGGGTGCATCCTGAATGATAATTTAAATGACTTCAAATGACAAGATAATTTACCAGTTACTCGTACAAGATAGAATCATGTCTCGCATGATAAAACATGAAACCCGACCCCACACATGCGAAAAACTTGAAAAATGAGCAAAATAATTCAAAATTGAAAACATAAAGAGGCTTAAGATCGATCACTTACCGTTGGCTCATAGTTTCAGGGTTGATTATGACGTCTCTAGCACTTGAATCGATGCTGACAAGTAGGGACCGACATTTTCTTCGCAAAAGGCTTTTTGAATTTTCAAACTTGGAGGGTTAAATGATTTGAAAATGACACTTTTGTCCCATATATAGCCAAAAACTTAATTTTTCAACTTGCTCCGATGGACATGAAAATTGTACCCTTAGCTAATTTGACCTTTCTGATTCCATTTTTGGGATCGAAATCGAAATTTGAGATCATTTTGCTAGTCAATTTCACAATTTGGACCACTTAGCGTTCTTTTCATCAAATGCTCATTCTTTCTTCAAATTGCGCTCAATTTCAATGTCAGATATCAATTTCAATTCTACACATCCACTCTACGCTTAACTCATCAATCAATGCCAAATTTTTTTTTAATTCCTTACAATCAATTTGCACTCAAATAACTTATTATCACCAACAATTGCCTATCATGTACCCTTTCTATCTTTAGATTTTGTTCCCAAGGGGGCATACTCACGACCTTATGACCTCACATCTTCAATGTGGAGAACATTTTTTCTCAAATCTTCATCAAAAGTCGAGCAAAATCTTTTTTTTAACTAAAGAAAATCAATTCTCATTGCTAAAAGGCATCTTAGCTTCATTGCTTCACATCAAGTTGAGATCTCTCGATTATCTGAATCGAATCAATCGCTAGGGGCATATCAGTTTCATCGATTCAAATCAAGCTGATATTTGTCTTTCATCTGAATCAATCTCTTAACATTAATTAGTTTCATCGCTTCACATCAAACTGATTATTCGTTTAAACTCAATCAAAAGTTTAAAGAGTATCTTTGATCGCACTCAATCTAAGTAGGTGTTCAGTATTCGTTTCTTGATCAAGCTAAACAGTTTATCTTCATCGTATCTTGATCAATCAAGTTCAAGATCAATTTTTATCATCACTCACTGCATCTAAGTTCAATCAAGTTCTAGATCAGTAAGATCTGCTTCTTGATCAATCAAGTTCAAGTTCGGTATCTTTTGTTTCTATCATTCCTTAGTTCAATCAAGTTCGGGACTGGTATTGCTTTAATCAGACTTCATTCAGCTTTGTTGCTTCGAATCAAGCTAAACACCTTGCTCTTCATCTAGTTCGTGATCATTCAAGTTCAGAACTAGCATCTCCTAGACATCACACATTCTTTGAACCAATGCATTGCTCGCACATTAATTCAAAGAGGGGAAAATGTAATACCCTAAAAATGGTCATCTAAATGGCCATGGGCCCCTAATCTTGACAACATCACCAAGGTCCTAACCAAAGGCAATTAAATCAATCTTGAGCACATTATTAATTCTCTAATCATCAAATATCACATGACAAATCAATTACTCAATATTAATTAAATATTCATTTAATTAATTGAATCATTTCCAAGAATATCATTTTGATCAATTATCCTATTTTAATTTATTAAATATCCTTGCATATTTAATTAATTAATTAAATTGTCATTTAATATGCAAAAGGAATTAATTTATTACAAAAGAGGAATTAATTACAAAACAAGAGTTGAATTGAAATTAAAATAAAAGAATTGAATTGAGAGAGAAATCAAAATTGAGATATTAATTCTTTTTCTAAATTTAGAACTTGAAATCATAAAAGCAATTAAATTGAATTATTGAATTATTCTCTAAAATTGGAACTCAAAGCTTTTCAGAAAAAGAAGTTCAGTTGCATTGAAAAGACTCTTTTCTTGAATAAATAAAAGAATTATCTATTTTTATCACAAATGCATGGAATTAATTTATTATTATTTCCAATGCAACTTGGACTTCTAATTTGAATGCATTTCAATTAAACTATAATTAGAATCTATCTCAAGGTTAACTAAACCTGATTTCTTATTTATTTACAATTAATCCTAAATTGAGCTTTTCTCTTGGTAATTCTCTATAAATTCAGTCTTCAACTCTCATTTCAATTCACCCCCAAAGATTTTTGAGAACACGCTTGGAGATTATTAGCATGGTAATTTCGCTCTGGAGTCATTGAAGATTATTGTGCCTTTTTATATTATTTGCATCCATTTTACTCATCCATCATTGCTTACATCCATTATTGCTTGAATTGATTATTTGCTTGAATTATTCATCCATCTTGAATCCATATAGTTAATATCATATAGATTAAATCCTTTGTCTTGGTGTAGTCTAGTCATTGGTATTGCTTATAACAATCTAAGAGCAATCTTATACTCGCATCTTTTAGAAGGCAATTAGTTGCTTTATTATGGTTTATTACTTATTGATTATTGATTACTAACCATGCATATAATGACTTAATTTAAGTGTTGTTCTTGCAACTTACAGACCACTTTTTCACACACACAACTACAAGTCCTATTGCTTACATCCACAAGCTACGAGATACATTACAATACATCTCAATGTTTTTTTTTCACAAATCATAATCAAGTCTTAAGATAACATCTACCATCACACATATACATAACAATATATATATCCCAACATATCAAGAGCATAGCTCTTCTACTATATAACACATTTACAAAATTTACATGATATATACATATCAAGTGCCATAAGACCAAATACATCTATCTACTACAATATTCATCCATAAGCCACCATGATAGAAGAATCCACATCCATGCATGAAGAATCCAATGAAAACATCCCAATGGAAGAAGGCATCAACCACCCAACCATGTGGAACCAAAGGAACCACCCCCTGTGCTAGGAGATGACATAAGGTCCCAACACACACTCTAGACCTAAGCTGACACCTAACAACCAAAGAGACTCAACAAATCAAGCACTACTACAATACATAATCATTCATCAATCACAAGGCATCCAAAAATATAAAACTCTCGAGGGTGTACCAACCAATCAAGATAACAACGCAAATTAAACAAAGGACACATGTAGGAGTGGAGTGTCATCACATGCTATCCTCCAAAACATAAAAGCATTGCCCTAAACGATGTAAGCCTGATAGATATGTGGAGCCATCTCAACCTATGAGAGAATCAAGGGAGATTGACTTGTCATTGCAATGACCTTCCCAAGCTTATCCTAAAACATCCTCCCTAGGATAAAGTCTTGGGGCTCACAGCTATTAATTATCTTGATTAAATGAATCCTAATTAGCCAACCGATCTAATTAATTATTAATCTTATCACTTGTTTACAATAAGGAAAACTTCCAATGTGCCATGACGATCTAGACTATAAGCATCCTTACAAGGAACCTCTTAGTAGCCTATCTCTCATGACCCCAATCATCACATGAAAGCCCACTCCCCCTAACATGTTCCCAAAACAACAATAACAACAAGGAGGCTCAAAGCAACATCCAAAAGAATCCATAACAACACATAGGAGGACATAGCCATCAATATCAATCAAGAGCCTCAATGCAAGACAATGATTCAAAATTCATCACATGGGGGATCAAAATCTGCCATAAACATGAAACAATCCTCAACAGCAAGGCTAATCAACTCGCTGGAGAAGAAGCAATAAAATAAACCTCACAACATGACTTATCAACATGTTGGAGAAGCATAAATCCTCTACGGCAAGGCATATCAACTCGTCAGAGCATAAAACCATAACAAATAACCAAATCGGATAAAACACAATGCTGGAAGGCATCATCAAACCTTAACATAAGCCTCTGGTACGAGAACGGATCCAAAAAAATCAATCAAAAGCACCAAAATTGGCAAAATCGTCTAAAGCAGGCAGTTTCGTGCATATGCAAAATAGATTAGCACATTTGCCAAATAAAATTGCGCATTTACAAAGATTTTTAGTGTATTTGCAATGAATTAGTGCATTCGTTAAATGTTTTAGCGCATATGTTAAAAGAAATCGCACAATTGTTAAAAACTTTAGCACATTTGTGTTTTCGCACATTTGTTACACAGTTTCGTGCATTTGTTAAAACTCACAAAAATGAAAAGATAAATGGAAATGAAATAAAATCAAATGGGCTATCATATCTTCTGAAAATACACTTAATGGAAATGCCCAGAACTGGGGAAATGACTAAAATAATCAAAATGATCAAGCATAAACATATAAAAGAGGAATCACAAAACATAGCCCTTTGACTCCCAACAAAGCCATTCACAAATAAATTCACAGAGAGTACAATAAACCACGATAACACTCCCAAAACCTCCAATGTCATAAGAGATTCACTAGACAAAGATAAAACCCAGAATCCAAATGAAATACCACCACAAGAAGCCAAATCATAGAACCAGAAATCCCATTGCCGGCCATTCACGACAATGGCAGAATTCCCAAATATTAATTCCCAATACTTTAGTCAAAACTTTATAATATAAATTCACATGAGATAATTTCAAACCCAAACTATATAAACTTATAAAATATATTTCCCAAGCACCCAAAAGCAATCTTTTTTGCAGACACGGAGTAAACAAGAATTGAAATAAAATTAAAAAATAAGATCCTCCAACCTGGAAATTGAAGTGATGGAAAGAGAAATCTGAAGAAGCGCAACAATCCAAAAAATTCAAGCTCTAAGCCTTCAACCAAAATTATCAGAAAGCCAAGCAAATACTCCAAATGGTAACCCGACAAAATGCACAGGCTACCTTTAAATAGAAAATCATTCAAAACTTAGCCTCAAAGCTAACCAATCAAAATAATACCAAATAATATAAAACTTACCTACCCACTTTATAATATAATTTATTTCCCCAAAGCATATTTAGCCAATAGCAAATAATTGTAGATAGGAAATATAATAAAACTTTTTACCAAGTAACAAGAGAATATCTAATAAAATATTATAAAGTATTATTCACCACATGAATAAATAATAACCATGCCCAATTAAATAGTCAAGGGCTAATAATTAAAGTAAAGCTAAATAATTAAATATAAAATAACCAAAGGCTATAAAATAAATTAAAAACCACCAATAAAATATTAATCAACATTAAAATATAAAAAACACTATTAAGCAATGAATAAATAATGATAAAATACTAAATATCAAATAAACATTAAACCAATAAATACAAATTAAACAATAAATCACAAATAAATAAATAAATAATTAAATTAAACTATAATAATAATCCACCAATTAATTTAATCACTAATCAAACATTAATTAGTTAAATAAATAATCACATACTCACAAACTACCAAAAGACAACAACTCAACTTACTAACATGGTTAATCATGCCAAGACAACTGACAACCAAGGTAGACAACTTAAGCTTAGAGTATATGAAGGGAACTCATGTCATCTCTGACAACTTGCCATTGGGATTAAAGACACGCTTAGACCTGTGGAGCCAGGTGGAGTCGATGTTTAGTACCTACAAATCCTGCATCCACCAATCCACAATACAACATATATAATAATATATCATAAATAAACAAGCAAGTGGTAGAGAATTGCAATGCCACATCCTGCTCGCAATGAGTGATGTGACATCATCCCTATCATGAAGACAGACATAGAACAACCAAACACATCATAACGCCAACTCATCACATATAATCAGGAAGTAGGGTTAGCATAATCATAATGCCATCAAATTCATAATCCATATAGTATATCTAGCATAGCAAGTGCATATAGAGACCATCAAATATAAATCCATCATATATCATAATCATCAATAACAAGTATCATCATCCATACATAAGTCATCAAATATCATATGTCCACATGAATATATATCATCATCATAAAGATCTAGAATGTAAATAGAACCAGTACATAGTATGATACTATCAATCGCCATCATAAAGTAAACTAAGCTACTCCAATAGGGTCTATAAATGTACAAAGAGAAGGATGAGTTAGGGTGGGGCACTACAGTGGTTTTTCCCTTATTCGAGTTTGCATGTAAAAATCTTGATGTTACTAATCTTTGCTTTTTGTTTTTGCACATTACTTTTCTTCATTTGCATTAAGTGGTTGAAAGAACGGGTAAATAAAGTTAAAAAATGTAGAACACTAATTCACCCCCCCCCACCCCCTCTCAGTGTTCCTTGATTCCAACAACTGGTATCAAAGCTTAGTTCCTCAGAAGAATCCTAATAGCTTGAGGTGGATCCAAGAAGGTGAATCAATGGACTTTGGTAGTCTTAGACAACAACTAGTTGCTTCTCTTGAAGATCTTGACCATGCACAAGATGAGAAATGACAAGTGAAAGCAAATCTTAAAGATGTTGAAGAATACATTGAAACATTAAAAGATCAGTTGAAAAAATCAAGGGAAAAGAGAAAGGATCTTCTTGATCAGCTTAAAAAGAAAGAGAGTCAAAGGATTGATGAAGAATCCCTAAAAGAAAAGACTAAAGAGTGTGAGAGACTTGCTAGATCTAATATAGTCCAAAGGAATGAGATGGAAGCCATTGTGATGAGATTGACAAAAGAGATTGAAGAAAGGAAGAAGAATGAGGAAAAGCTTGTTCAATCCCTAAAAGACAAATCTGAAGAATGTTGCAGACTTTAGGGTGAGAATAGATAGTTGAAGACTGGCCTACAAGATGCTAGAGAGCATGAGGAAGACCTTGGAAAGTGGGTCCTCCTTCTCAAATTTGATCTTGATGCGGAAAATGAGTATAAGGAGAAGTTTCGGATCAATTCAGCCAAGCTTGATGAGATGCTTGCCAGTCAGAAGAATCCTAATGACACACAAAGTCTTGGATTTGAGAAAGGTGAAAGCTCCAAGTCAACTCAATAGAAGAACAACTCAAGAAAGCCTCTGGTAAGGTAGCCTAATGCTCATAAATTCAATGGGAACTTCTTTGTTTACAATAAATTTGGTCATATGGCTAGTCAGTGAAGAAATAGGATGATTAATAATGGCCCATCTTTTACCAGTCCATGTTTCAAGTGCAATAAGTATGGTCATAAGGAAAATGTATGCAAAAGTGTGATGAATAAATTTTAGAATAAGAGAAATGTCAAATGTTATGCATGTGGTAGGTTTGGACATGTTGCTAATCAATGCAGATCAAGAGGAAATCAGATGAATTTCAGACCTATGCAAGGAAATATTGTTTGTTATGCTTGCAACAAATCCAGTCAAATTGCTAAGTATTACAAAAGCAGAAATGTGAATAAGAGAGGTCAAGAAGACAAGAACAAGAATGTGAGGCCATATGAGAAGGGTAAAGCAAAAGTTGAAGAGATTATAGATCAGATGAAGAAGACTTGGGTCAAGAAAAGTGATTCAGAGGCAGGAAGTGGGTCCATACCTAATTCTGGTTGTGGAACTACATCTAGTAACTAAGCTAAGTCATCTAGCCTTAGGGGGAGGTTTTCATGAAAATCTTACAAACCCCCTATTTGAGATCTATGCCTGATTCTAGCAGGTTACAGAGGTATATGAGATGGTTGCAAATATTTATGATGGATTTCTAGAAGAGTTCGGGTAAATTTGAGGGTCTGCAGAAGATCTTTGTGAAACATAGAGTATCCAGAAGTATTAGGGCAAAGCACATTTATTATAGTGAAAAGTTAGGTTTACGGTGAATAAAAGGTAATTTTACCTCTTCATTTCTCACTTTGTGATTGAAGAGAAGAAGTTTGGAGAGCTTTGCGAAGAAGGCTATCTGGCGAGTTCAAGTGCTACAGATTTTTGAAGCGATTTGGCGAGAAACCCTAATTTGGTGAGAGGTACTTATCAATAGAACTTTCTTAAGTTTGAAATTTATGAATTTGCAAGAATGGATGCATTTGGTACCGCTACCCCCTCTTATTGTGAACATTATTGAGCATGAACAACCTAATTTCAAGAATCATCCTTCATTTCCATGGAGAATGACCCTAAAAGTGCATTCTTGTCGGTGCCCTATGAATTTTTCCATAATGAAGAGATAAGGGTTTATACTCATTGTCTGATTGAAGAATTGGGAAGCTCTCAAATGCTGAGTCTCTACAATAACAGGCTATCTGATGGAAGCTCGAGGCTGAAACCTAAATTTTAGGATCTGGAAAGCAAGGGTTTCACATAGTTCATTAAATTTCCAATGATCTATGAACATGAATGGATCCAATATATATTGAGATGTGTACATGATGAATTTTTGTGATTAGATAAACCACACAAAATCACAAAAGGTGTGATTCAGGCCATGATAGGATTGTGTGCAACCAGAGAGCTTCCCTCACTGAAAGCTATGAAGAATGATATTGTGAGAAATGCAACCGGGTCAAAATTTGATAAGAGAGCGATGAATATTCATGATATCTTGGAGGATGGCATATAGTTTGCATCCATGGCGATTGGTTACAAAATTTACTATTCCAACCAAATGAACTTTGTCTCCAATACTGCTATATATGTTGCATATGAAATGATAAGAGAGAGAAAGGAGTATGATCTTTGTGAGTTTCTTTGGAGTGAGCTTATTAAGAACATAAAGAAGATCAAAGAAAACAAGAAATATCCTTTCAAGTTTTGAACCCTGATTCTATGCATATTTTTTTACTTCATGAATGAGGTTTCAGGTGTTGGTATGGTACAGTTGGAATTTGATAGATATGTAGGAGTGCAGATCTAGGAACACCTATATAATTCTGGTGACTCTAAGGTCCGGAATAAGAATCTATGGGGTTACTTCCAAAAATTCCAGAAGGAGATGCATGAGAGGGAGAGAATCCCTAAGTTCATTGTAGAGAAATACCAAGATGCCATATGTTTTATGGTAGCCATAGATCAGTGTTTGATGGAAGCTGTAGAGCCCCAAATGTTATGGATTATGCCAATAGTCTATGAGGTAGATGAACAAATTTTATAATTATATTCACAACATTTATTGAGTCAACCGGTGGATCCCAATGAGGAGAGGTTTGGCACATACAAGGAGAAAAGCCTCAAATTGCATCAGTAGTTCAAGAAGCCTACAATTCAAAAGAAGGTCCAAAAAGAGGTTGAGGCTCTTGAAGAGAGCAAGAAGATAACCAAGGAGGTTGCCTTGAAAGACAAAGAGAGGAACATTCTCTTTGAGGAGCAAATAGTGAAGGTGAAGAAAAAGACCAAATTGGCGACAACTCCAAAGCCTAGTCAAGACAAAAGTGTAGCTCCCTCCTCCGGTACTGAAAAGCCAGCAAGCCAACCCAAAACTTCAGTCAAACCAGCTAGTGGAAGTGAGAAGAAAAATAAATCCGTTAGATTTATGACCATTGATGAAGAAGAAACTTAATCTGATGAGGCAGTGAAGGTGGTGAAGGCCAAAGCTCCAAAAACCACCAAGATCACAAAGGAGAAGTCTTCTGGTAGAACAAGATCCAACAAGAAATCCAAAACATCTGAGATTGATGAGGCATTGAAACAAGGTAAATTTACTATTGTACCTCATGTAACATTAGAATAGATTGTTAATGAGATTGTTAAGGATGGTAACCTAAAGCTGCTATCAGAATGGTATGAAAATTTGATGAATCCGAAAAGAGAACTCTAGAGGAAGCAACTGTAGAATATCTAAATGTATATAGTAAAGCTCTAATTGAATTAATGACAAGCATACCCAAGAATTTGTATGACATTTTGGATGCTTAGAGACAAACAACCAATAAGGAAGATGAGAGATTGAAGGAATATATATTAGTCAATTTATGTTCAGTTATTTCTGAGGAGATAGATAGATTACTCCAATTAGCAAAAAATGAGTTTAGAAGTAAGCACAAAGTAAATAAGATCATGTTCGGTAAAATTGATGAAGTTGCTAAGGAAACTGAGAAACTTTTGACAAAAATTTTATTAGATAACCGGTATCAAGTTAATCAGGTAAAAGGGCAAGAAGAATCTCATCTAGGAGAGTAGAGGATGCCATCACAGGACAATCCAGAAGTATAGACACCAGATAATACTTCTATTCTAGAAGTACAGGTTGATGATCCAAGTAATGTTAGGGTTGAGGATGTTGTAGGAGATGAAGCAGGGAAAGCAGATGATGGAAAGGACAAGGTTGACAGTCATCCAGTAGATGTTTCTTATCCTCTGATTCTCGAGGAGAATACAGAAAAGGAAAAAGTGGATGTTAAGGTTGAAGTCAAATATGTGGCAAAAGACGTTGCATAGACAGTAAAAGGAAAACAAGTCATTGATGATCCAGAGTTTATTCAAGGTCTGATCAACCTTGCTTCTCTATCTCCAATTCAAAAGCTTCAACTTGCATCATTTGCCCAAGCAAAAGCCAGTGAGGATATTTTGAAATCTAATGCAGAAGATAGTATACTTCTAACCTTGGCAATCAATTTTTTCGAGAAGTTGATGCCCTCATTTCAAAAGGATACTTCAAATAATCCATCTAGACAATTAAAAATTTTGATCAATTCTGTAAATAAACATTTTGAATCTTTTGAAAAGTCTGTTGAGGAGAAAGTCCAAAATGAATTCAATGCTAAGAGGCTTCGTAATTTGAAAAGGATGATTGCATGTGAAGAGCATGAAAGATGCATTGTCTGAAGGTGGGAACTTATATAAATCATGCTTATCTCTGACCAAGTTCACTACAGACATTAAGAAGAGGTCTAAGGTACATGAGGATGAGCTTTAATGCATATCTCATTTAGTTGACCCCCTATTAGTATCATTGAGCAGTCATGAAAGTCAAGTCATATCATTGCTGGAGAAAATAAGAAGCCCAAGCCATGACCGGGAGAGAATAATTGGAAGAGTTGGAGAAATTAGGAGTCTCATTACTCCGAAGCTGGACATTATGCTAAGTGCTCTCAAGGATTCTCAAGATGCTCTACCAAACAGTGATTCGACAGAACTAAAGACAGCAGAAGCCCAAGATTATCTATTTAGTGGTCTGATAATGGTGTTGGAGAATCTGCAAAAGGGCTGGGATAGCCACCTGGACACATTGAAGAGTTCATATGCAGACATTTTTAAATTTTTATGAGTATATAGAAGGATTGTGTGTACATATGTAAATAGCATTTTTGGCTTAAATTTTTTATTTCTGGGACCCTACCTTTGTCATTGATGTCAAAGGGGGAGAGTAGAGTGAAAAATGTTGATCTTAGGGGGAGTCATTATTTTTTGGAGTCTGGTAGTTAGATTCTTGTTGCAATGTATACATTTTGGTTTTGGTCCAACACTTAGTCATTTTTCACTGTGTTGCCATCAATGTCAAAGGGGGAGATTGTCTTGAGATTGTTGGCAAGAGACACTGCATAGATGATCAGATGTTGTCATTGATGGTAACTACTAGAATCATGGATCACTGAGAGGGGGGGGTGAATTATTGATCTACCGGTTACTAAATTTTTTGACTTAACCTTGAACCACCAGAAGCATACACATGAAATTGAAATGCAAAAACACAAAGAAATCAACCACAAAATCATAACACTGGTATTTTTATGTGGAAACCTAAATGGGAAAAACCATGGTGGGATTTGAACCCACAATATTATTCCACTATGGCATGTAGCAAAACAATATTGTAATATGGGGAATGCACAGGCAGTCAGGCACACTACTTAGAGCTCACTGCTCAACTACAATAGGGGCTACAACCCTGAAATACTCATTGCCTTACTGATTAATTATAATGATGAATTATAGAAAATGCACTCCAAAATAACATCTACAATGCCTAGATGAGATCCAGTTAAGTACCAAATACACTGACTGTATCACCTCTGTTGTTCTGCTTTGTTCTGCCATATTCTCTATCTCAGTCAGCAACTGGATCAAGAATGTGCACGTGAAACTATGCTACAAAGGATTCTTGATCACCACTCTCTTGCATACAATCATACCATACACCAAAAAGATCTTCCACACCAAACTTATATATCTGCAATCACAAAATAGATCATCCTCCAAGTTGGCCTGCTAATGTAATGTGTAGTCATATGTCGGCTTGATCGGATCAACAAAGGTAAATAGGGATCACCCAAATAATGATAAAATGAATTTTTTATGATGGCCCAATCATTCCATAAACAATTCATAACACTACAATCACCGGAAAGCTTCTAGACCAAAATTGCTCTATTCAACCTGAAATACTAGTCAACTAGCTATCAGTTGACATTCTCTTCCAAAAATCAAGATCCATGATTACCGGATGGGAAACTCATGAATATTTGCCATCAATGACAACCCTAAACCAAAAATCAACCATTAGAAGCCATCGGATGAGTGTCAATTCCCAACAATCTCCCTATTTGGCATTGATGGCAACACTTGTGAAAAAAATGGCTAAGTGTTTGAAATTGTACACTGGATCAAAGGAATTCCTCAGGCTCCCCCTTAGATAAAGAATTTTGAAACCTGTAATTACACTCTTCTTCTGTACATTTTTCACCTTTACTCTTCCCCTTTGACAACAATGCCAAAGATGGGGTGTTGTCCAAAACTTATATACATAGATACCTGCCAAAGACTTTACAAGTACTTGAAGATGTCAGTAAAAATGGTCTTCAAAAATCCTAGGAGAGTATCCCACCCATTCTTTAAGTTATCCAAAATTGTGATGAATGCACTAAATACAATTGCATGAATCTCTACATCTTTCAAATCATATGAAATAGGTTGGGCCATTGCCTTCATACAATCTACCTTATTGCTTAACATGGTGTCCAACCCGGGGGCAATCAAGTTCCGGAGTTCACCAGCTCTTCTTAAAATTTTATCCTTGTCCGCATTAAGGCTCAAGATTTGATCATTGAGAGTCATTATCTACCCTTCAACACTACTGGTCAAAGCTACATTAGGATCAAAATATTGAGAAATACCAACAAGTTTACCCTGGCAAACACTTATTTGCTTGTCTATGTCTACTATGAACTTGGGCAAAATTAGACAAGAATTATATAATTTACCACCTTCTGCCAATGCATCTGAAATAGTTTGTAGACCTTTATTCAGTCTAACTCTATCATCTTCAATCATTTTCTGGAATGTCTGCATTCTTACCTCCTTAAATCTATCCAAAACTCATTTAGTAGTAGACTTCTCCAAAGAATCAAAATTTATATTTACATTATTGATCAAATGCAGTAGTTTACTAGAGGAGCTAGCATTAGGATCTAACTATACACCCGGAGCCACCTTCTGCAAAATATCAACTAACATCAAAATGAGCTTTTTTATCTTCATACTTTGATTTGACTAGATCCTGACTACCCTGAGCTTGAACAGCTATTGCAAGCATTAGCTTCTCTACAAGTGACATTTGCCCAAGATTTAGAGGACCATCTAGATTGATAGAGATTTGAGGTGGGTTCCTTATGACTAGAGGAGTGTCAATTGTCGTATCAATAACTCCTTTACCCGTGTCTACCTCAACATCATTTACCTCTTCTTTCTCAGGTTCCTTTTTTGCTCCATCCCCTTTATCTTGTGCACTGGTGTTTCCACTCAATGTAGTATCATCTTTTTGAATCTCAGGGACTACAAAACTATCTACCACTGGAGGATTATCACTGGTCTTAGCATCAAGGGTTGTGTTGCCTTGATCTCCTAGATGGTCCTCAGTTTGAATTTCATCCTTTTGATCACTGAAAACACCTTCTTTTACTTCTGGCTAAGAATAATTAAATGCATATTGATACAAAGGATCATTCTTTATGATTCTTCTCCAAATATCTTCAGTCTCCTTTCTCACTTCTTTCGCCTTCCCAATCATCAACCTATTCACCCTGTTATTGCTTCTAAATTCTTTCTTGTTAGCTTCCTCAATTATCCTTTTGGCCTCATCATAGGATACACAGGTGTAAACTGATAAACTTATAAGGCATTGAGAGGGGAGGTGAATCAGTGCAAGCAAAAACTTAATTAATCTGATAACACCTTTCACCAATCTAAAAATCAATATGGATGCAAGAAATATAACTACATAACCAAACATCCAATAAAGCATGCAAACTATAACACAATGATTTTTCACGTGGAAACCCAAATGAGAAAAACCACGGTGGTAGTTAGTACCCACAAAGATCAACTATCTACAATATAGAGATCTAACATGTTAAGGTCATACAACACCCTGTTAGGAGTGACACCCAGTTAAGAGTCCTTTATCCCAATTAAGAGCTATACAACAAGGCCTATTAGGACCCAACCCTATTAGGAGCTACCCGATTAAGGGATTTCAAAACACAAGCTAATGTGTCACCTTGTTAGAGTATTTTAACCTTCGGACCTATTAGGATCCTACCGCACCCTGTTAGGAGTGACCTTGCAAGAGGATTTTCTTGTGGTAACTATTAGGGAACAAACAAGTTCAACATATATGATGTTAGCACCTCTATGCTTGATTAGATCTACTTCAACTGTTCTTCTACCACCGACTAAACATCAAACTCTAACTCCTTCCATTGTATGATAAAATTCTCACTCATTCAACTTTCATCTCTTTAAAAAGAACTATGTTAAGTCGGCTAAGAACCTTGGAACAATTCCCTGGATTCAATGAACCTAGTCACCTTTTATATTTTCCCACTCATTACACTTTCCTTATGTCATCCACACAAATCATAACTCAAAAATATAACATAAACTCTACTGGTAACCGATCAAAGTAACTCTGCTTTACCGGTTCTATGTTCTTCCTGCCTGTGACTGTTCTTTCGATCATAACTTCCTCAATACATTGAATCTGTTGATGCGGTTTTAATCAAAGACTCATACCAGTGTCATAAATATATGTTCCAAACTGCAATGTCTAACTCTTCATCAATCTTTTGTACCGGTTGTTTGATCATCGCTCTGTTCCTATTTACCGGTTGAATGCAACTTAGCAGTTTTGTTGTCTAACAAATTCCACTACCGGTTAGGCTATACCAGTTGGTCTAAATGACTTAGATGACTAACAAAAACATGGTTATCATCAATGAAAACACAAATAAATTCATCAATCAACCTATTACAACTCTATCATCATCATCAAGCCAACAATCACCCCTTTTGGCATTGATGGCAACACTTAGGAAGAAATTTGTCTAAGTGTCACATTACAAAAATTATGACTCAAATACAAAACTCCTCCTTATAAATTGCATGCTATTACAAAATTTTGATTGACTTATACTACTCCCCCTTTGACAACAATGACAAAGGTAAGAAAATTTTATACAACATACCAAAATTTGCATTACCAAAAATATAAGAGTTCAACAATTTAGAATTACATCTTGAGAAAAATATTAGTAAAATTAGTCTTCAAGACTTTCAAATCATTCTCCCATGTCTCCAAAAGAGTAGATGTAATCTCAATGTGTGTCCAGATCTAGTATGCAAGCTCTTCCATAGCATCAAGTGTACTCATCTCAGGTGTAGTCAAAATTGCCTCTGTCTCTTTGTAACCTCTCTTTAAAATTTGTAACTTGGGGACTAGATGAGTTTGTAACTCGTGCAATGATGTAGTCCTCTTTATCTATTTTGCCTCATATGTCTTAAGCTTCTGTTGTATCATTATAGCTGATCTACCAAAAATTGTTACTAAATCATTTAGAGGATCAAATTATTCACTCAAAACTTTTAGCTCTTGCTGCTCTACCTTCCTCTTTTTATCAATATCATCCAAAAACAATCAAAACTTGCAAATTGTGGACAAAATTTTACCTCTGGTCTTCAATGCTTCACTGATCTGCTCCATATTTATAGTAAGACCTACTCTATCTCTATCAATAGCCTTGATAAATGTTTCAATCCTTCTCTTCTCATATTCTTTCTCAACATTATATATAAAAGCTTCTTCAAGACTCTTCATTTGCTCTCCTGCAGATGTAACCAAGTGGTCCAGTTTCTCAATAGGGGTTGAGAGACTATCAGTGTCAGTCTATGGTAATAGACTAGAAAATATTTCAACAACAGTCTATATAGTCTGAGCTTCTTTCTTCTGAGCTCTCATCATATACTATTTGGCCTTAGATTGCATAGCAGATGAAATCTCCATCAGTTCTATTGGACTCAACATATCCATGTTTATCAGTCCTTGAATAGACATAGTATCATCATATTCATCATCATCAATGATCTTCTTTGAATTAAGTGACTGGTAGGTCACTTTGTTCTCTTGGTCTTCTTCTTTTTGCTTCTCATTTGCCTCCTTTGGTGACTTTACATTTTGCTCAACATCAACTTGTTCAGTCTCCTGAGTATCTTTCTGCATCTCTTCACCTATTTTTGGTGGCTCAATGATTTGCACATCATCAACTTGTGCATTCACTTCAGTCTCTATTTCATCTTTATCTTTATCTTTACCAGTTGGAATGTCTTATGGTAACACTGGTTCTTCTACTATGACAATAGGGACATTAGGCACTAATGTAGCACCACCTTCTAGTTCTTTCTCCACCTGAGTAAATATCTTATCAATCTCAAATACATCTGGTATATCTCCTTCAATTACCGATGCCTCGGGAATATCTTCTTCCTCAAATGATTCAATCCGTTTTGGTTCCTCTTTCTCTAGTCCTAAAAATTTCTTCAAAATTTCCTCAGTCTCAGCTTGAACCGACTGGGATTCTCCAACAAGCAATCTAGTCAACTTCTTCTTTGTTCTAAATATTATTTTTTATCTTGGAATAATTTCCTGTACTTCTTCCTTAGATATCTCTGGTTGCAAATGCATCAATACATACTCAATTATTTCTTTTTCCTCCCTAATAGCAGTTTGTCATCTAGCTTCGGGTTTATTATACAAAGAATCAGGTATTTGAACTTGTAATTCAATTAATGCTTTTTTATAATGATTCATCTACCAAACATATTAATGTTGTTCTTAATTTGCAACATTGTCGGTGTATCCATGGACCATTGAATATCTCCTATACTAGGAAAGAAATTCCGGAAGTAGAAAAATAATCCAATAATCAACTGACCAAATTTGAATTTTTGTCGCTTATCTTTCTTGATTGATTCAAGATTCAACACCAATTAGGTTTTCAAGGCTTATGCTAGATCATAATTAGCACTCTCCTTCAACATCTGGTAAGTTGTGTGGATAGAAGCTCTGGGAATGATATTCATCTGGCTCGAATGATAAACTTTGTAGCTGATAATCATAGATGTAAACTCTAGCTCTAGATCTTCAATCTCATTTACTATCATTGCATGACAATCTCACTTTTATTTTGTCAATCGGATCACCTCATCCTTTGGGATTGATCTCAGAATAGGAACTTCACTGGTTGCCCATAATCCAGTGACAACATGGATAGCCTCCTTGGTAATCTTTTGTGGTCTATCTAACCACATGAACTAATCATGAATCCTGCTCAAAACATATTTGACATGCTCTTCTTCAAAATCATCTATAAAGTTCACAGCATGGTGAAAAACTTTATCGATTACCATTCTGAATTGATCCTTTATCACTCCTTGTTCATCACACAATGTTTAGTATTGATTAAAGATTGCAAAAGTTCCCAAATTCTCTAGTTTGCAATGAATGTAAGATCAGATGTCTTCGACATGCAAAACACCATAGGGTACGCTGGATAGGACTCCAGTTGGATCTATCTCTGTCGACTTATGAGGATGCCTCTTCAATTCTGGTCGAGGCCTTTCAGTAACATCAACAATGTGTGGTGTATCCATTGTGAAAACTCAAACACAGAATCAAATTCACAGATAAATACCTTTCAACTTCTTCGCAGCTAGGGTTTTTGGTCAGAATGCACTTTCACTAATTGACTTCTCCACAAATCTTCTCAATCCTCTATCAAGTTCTCCAAAGTAGCAATCAAATGCTCTTCTTTATTTTTGTTTCTCTCCAAATATGCTCACAAAAATTCAAGGTGAGAAATGGGATTGTAAAACACCTTGTTATTCATTTAATGCTATACCGGTTCAACATACCCTAATCATTGTTCAACCCTAAAACTTGTTACTGGTTCATATATCACATCCAATATACCGGTTTGATCACAAAATCAATTCATAACAACATAATACATCAAAGTATGTAGATTTGACTTACCGCACACCATTTAGGGGGTCCAAAAATGGATTTGACAATGTGCTCCCCCTAAGCTTCATCATAGCTTAGTTTATAGGTGAGGGATTCTCCATGCTAGGTGAAGAATTAGAGTCCTCTGATGGTTTCTCCTCACTTTTCTTCCTCCATATCTTATTCATCTCACTTCTGGTTTCTTCCACATCTACCTTCTTCTTTATTTTCTAGTCAACAGACTGATTAACCGGTTGGTTCATTCTAGCTCTGCAAAACCTTGCAATGTGTCCCAATTTGTGACAATGGAAACATGTCATTCCAGATGCTCTCCAGGGTCCAACATTGCCTCTACCAATTCTTCTTTGACAATTCAAAGCAACATAACCATAGTTGTGACATATTGAACATGTCACATTCCATCTATTCTCCATTTCATATGGACTAGACCTGTTCACATAAGGTCTTTGCCAAGTAGGGTTTCTCTGGTCATTGAAATATCTCTATCATTCACCATTAGACATATGATTCATGTAAGATCTTTGATTTTTCACTCTAGACCTGCACTCAATATCTCTATGCCCATACTTTTGTTGGAATCCAAGAGCCCTGAGAGGGGGGGGGTGAATCAGTGTTCTGTCAGTAAGATAAATTTTAACCTTATTAACAAAGTGTTTCAGTAACCGGTAACCATAAAAGAATATAGCAACAAGTATAAATAATTCCACCACAAGAACATACACCATAACATAGAGATTTATATGTGGAAAACCTCAAAGAGGAAACACCACGGTGAGATTGGTGACCCACAATATCTATCCACTAGCCAAATGAATAAATATTACAATAGGCGCCTGCACATGCAGGAAGGTCAACATCCTAGAGCACACTACTCATCACAAAAGGAGCCTCACTAACTACAAACACCAAATATTGGTTTACAAACAAAATTCTGAACTCAGAGAATGCATCTGCTATGCTGGATGAGTTCCAGTTCAAGCACTGAGTGTATCAGTTTCCACCGTATCCTCCTTGCATCCCAAACCTTTAAACCAATAACCAAGAATGACTACAAAATATTATATTCACATACAGTCGATCAATATTGTTCACAAAATATCACTATATCTTGCATCATATATATATATATATATATCAATCATATACAAAATATCCTAACCGAACTGACTTAAATACCCTTCTCAAACATAAACATAAATGCCTTATGTTGGCTTACAATGATATTACAATTTATTTACATATCGGCTTAGACAAAAATAAATATATTAAACTTCATGATCGATGCCTCTGATTGCTACCGTGTAGACCTTCCAGATCAATCTGCTATGTCGGCCTCATGTACCGGTTCCTACTTTGTTGGTTTCCCTAAATGTCGGTTGCTGAATCATGAATACTAGTGAGTACCAGTTAAGTATCCAACCCAAAATTATATGTGTTGCCATCAATGACAACACAACTAAACTGGATGAGTGTCAATTGCCAACAATCTCCCCTTTGGCATTGATGGCAACACACATGTGAAAAATGAATCGCTAAAGTGTTATCCTGGTTCCTCAAAAAACTTATGACCAAAAATGACCCTGCTCCCCCTGAGCTATACATTACTTCTTATGTCCCTTGACATTTTTCACAACAACCACTCCTCCTTTTACATCAATGACAAAGGCGGGGCAAAAGAATGAAAGAATGAAATCAAAATGTGTTTACTGGATCTACATGTACTTGAATATATCTAGGTAAGCACCCTTAAACAATCGCAATTAAGTATCCCAACCAGTTTTCAAAGTTCCCAAAATAGATACAAACCCATTAAGAATGTATGCATGTAGTTCTTCTTCTGTTATATCTGCTCGTGTGGGTTTATTCATCAATTCTAGACTTTCCCGCTTATGAAGTAATAAAGTTTTCAACCAAGGACTTACCAATCCTCTCAATTCCCTAGCTTTCTAGATTAATCTTTCCACATCTTTCTCCAAGGCTGATATCTCAAATTTTGTAACCAAAATTTGACCATCAATGGTGCTGGTCAATGACTGAGTACCATCAAAATTGTTAGCTAGATGTTCCAATGGGGCCTTTGTTGCTTTTGTTTTCACCTCTAAGTCAGTTGTAAGTTTGTCGGTGTTAGTACAAGACTTATATATACAACTGCACTGACTAAGAGCCTCATAAATCTTTGTAAGTTGCTTTGTCATCTTGACCTTGTTTGATATGATCATATTGTCACAGGTGACCTTCCTAACTGCATTGTATCTCTCTATCAATTGTCGGTTTGATATATGTTGAAGAGTTTGAAACTCTTTTGCAATATGTTCAATCAAACTCTTAAGCTTACCAGAGGGGCTAGCTACCGGACTAGAGTATCCTGGAACTAGTTGCTGCAAAATCGGAATGGCCTGCTCAATGACCTGCTTGTCTTCTGATCCTTGCTTCCTCAACTTTTGAGCTGCAACAAACATTAATTCAAAACTACTCAGGTGCTCAATGTTCTTCTGCCCAAAATCAACTTGACCAGATGAGCTAAGTGCTAATAATGAATGACTGGACCCTCCAACCTGATGACTAGCACTGGTGGCTTCGCCACTTGGTGCAGTAACCATTTCAACCTTAGCCTCTTTAGTATGTACATTTGTTGTTGAAGGTTCAACATCCTCAACCTTTTTATTATCTGTATCCACATCAATAACCTCTACATCTAAAATGTTTTGTTCTGGTGTATCTTGCTTATCATGCACGACTTCAAAGTTATCTATCGGTTTCTCTACATTATGTACAAGTGATATTGCCAGAGGAATATCCTCTATTAGTTTCTGTCCCAAAACCGGTGAATCCATACCCAATATACTTTTTCCCTTACCATCAACAGATATGTCTTCAATACTAGACTTAGGCAGAAATACTGGTGCAGTAAAGAAATCCGATTTGTCTACAAAGAATTTTACCCATGCCTTGTGGGTCTCCTTAACTATTTCATTTACTCTACCTACCATGAGACTCACATGTCGGTGTCTTCTTCGAAAAATTGTCCTAGTAGCATATTCAAGACATTGTCGCAACTCCTCATCTGTTATGGCACCACAAATAGTTAATAACTCCTGCAACTTTATATTTTTATCCTCTTCAACTACAAATAATCTCCTAGCATCTAGCTTATTGTACAAATCTTCTGGTATTTGATTTTCAATCTCAAGTAATACCTTCTTATATATATATAACAAAATTGCTTCCTCAATCTCCATTTCATCCTTATCATCCATATGTTCATAATAATGTTAGATATTACTCAAAATTCCATCTTTAGTTATTTGATCTAACAATTCAGCAATTGAGAGAGGAGAAGTGACCTCAATACTCTTACCGGATTTGAGAGCTATATCTAATTCTGATTTCTTCTTCTTGCTAGGAGTAGAAATAGATTCTTTAACCGATTTCCTCTTCTCTGTTGGTTTCCTCTCCTTCAAAATTTTCTTTGGGGTTGCCGGAGGAGTGACCTTCACATTTTGTACCTTTCCTTCCACAGGCTTCTTCCTCTCTATCATGATGTATGTCTGGGGAATCTTTGGGAGCACAACATTAGTATCAGAACCGGATTCAATAGGGGCAATATAAGTTTTTGGTTTCTTCCTCTTCAGTATACCCTTGTCGGTTGTTACTATCAATGGAGTCTGAACTGCTACCAGAGATGACCCTTCGGCCAATCCAATGATCTGCTTGATTTCAAAGGACATCTTCTCCACAGCTTCCCCAACCTTCTTGATTTTTCCTTCCCTCTTCTTTTGACTGAAACCTATATGAACTTCAGATTCGTTTTGCTTTTCTATCCCAAAGGTTTTCTCAGTTTCATCAATCGGGGCATCAATAAGAGTCTTGGCATATAAGTCCAAGACTTTAGCATCAACCTCATAACCCATCTCAATGATCCAGATCTTTCGTGGTTGCACTGCTTCCATCAATGTTTCATCCTTCTTAACCATAAAGCATATTTCTATAGAGTACTTATCAACAATATGTTTATGCACTCTCTCTATTTTCTTCATAGCCTTCTGAAATGATTTAAAATAACCCCATAGAATGGAGTCTCTCTCCTTCTCTTGTCTTAAACCTCATATAGCATTCTTTATTTGCTTTCCTACCGGCATATCAAATGCCTATTGAGTTTTACTAGATCTCGATAACTCATTCAAAAAGAAAAGCATCAAACAAACAACCAGATTGCCATACCGGAAAACACCTTTATTTTTAACCCTTAATCTTCCCTAGGTTTAAAATAAGCTCTTCACACATCCATTGATAGAGATCATAACTATCATTTCCTTTGATCATCTGATGAGCACAATAAATGCATGAACTAGAAACAAAGTTCAATCGGTTTGATTGGGTTACCTTGTAACTAATGATCATGCTTCCAAATTGAACAACTTTGTCTCTGATAGTGTTTATCCTCATTGACCGGTTGTCAAAAGTTACACCAGTCAACTTCTCAACCTTATTGTTAGGCATTTTCTTCCTTCCAGGAGTCTGACAAGTTAGGGGCAAACTGGTGATTGCATGAATAGCCTCCTTGGTGATTTTGTAAGGTCGGTACAACCATATGAATTCCCCGTGGACATGGCTCAGTACGTACTAGATCATTTCATCTTCAAATTTTGGCATCTCCAAAATGTCTATGAAACCCTGATCCTTCATAATTTGAAATTTCGGTTTCATCAATCCCCTCCTATATAACAAATTTGTCATGTACATTGTTTTGATCTCAGTTGAACCTAAATCCTCCAAAGTGCAGTGGATATATGACATCTTGGAATTTGCATGAAGATTGCATTGATGAACTATTGAGTTGTCATTGATGTCAATTATAACTGGTAATGATGTTGTTATGATGTTGTTTTGTAACCGGTAGGTGAGCTAATGAAGGAAATCGGTATTACTTGAGAAGCAGTGAGATCAATTGGTAACCCTACATGTTGATGTGCTAAACCCTAACCGATGGAGCTTGGTAAATCGGTTGTATTGGTTTATAATCAAATGGTGAATGGTAATGATTATGCCACATATGCATGTTGTATGTGAAGAGTTTCAAATAGTTTTTGGCACATAGAGATAATAATTTTATCTTGGGAATGAGCGAGTACATTGCATGCAGTGGAAACCGCGTGATGAGTTACAAGAATCGATGAAGTGGTGATCAAGGAGTGGTTGAGGTTGTCTTGAATAATGTGCAATGATTGCTATATAATCCAATGGTCATACTTGAACTAATTTGTTTGTAATCTCTATGAGATCTTAGGTTTGTGATGTGTTACCGACCTATTGTTTTGATTATAAAGTTGATGAGTTGTTTTTTTGTAGTGTTGATAATTCTGGTTCAGTGTAAGTGTGATTGGTTTTTGAACCAGAAGGAGTATTTGCAGTATGTGTGAAGGAATATAGAAGCATGAAAAGGGTCTGGTCAAGCAGAGTAGTGCTATTCACCAGATCAACAAACCCCTATTGTTCTCTAACAATTACAATAGTCAAATCCCTTAACTGGGTAAGCTTTAATAGACTTAGTGCTATCTAAATCCTCTAACCAGGTGATCCATTAGCTTGGATTTCAAATCCTCTATCGAGGTTACTCCTAACAGGGTATTGCTTCTAATAGGGCATTATAGTCAATCCCTTAACTGGGTGGTCCCTAACAGGATCTGTTCCTAACAGGACTTTTTCTAAAGATTTAACAGGCTTGGCTCCTAACAGGGCAAACTTCAGAAGAGTTCAAAATACTTGTGGGTATTCATCCCCATCATGGTTTTTCCCATTTGGGTTTCCACATCAAAATCATTGTGTCAAGTGGTCAATATTTTTGTGGTTATGTTTGCTATGGTAAATTTGCTTAACTGCTAAATCCGCTTAGATATGATAAGATGATCGACAGTATTCTGAAATGTGCTTTTACTATTGTTAGTAAAGTATTTGAATGTTTTTGTTGAAAGGTTTTGAGAGTTTTAGAGTTGTTATTCTGTTATGATAGTCAACTGGTATACTTGACAGTGATATTGCAATTTGTAGTTCAATGTTTGAACCGGTTAGTTATGAGATTGACTTGTGAGATTGTTATTGAGTTTGGTGAAAGTTTAGTTAGTTTTTCATCTACTGATTCACCCCCCCCCCCCCCTCTCAGTAGTTGTTCGGATCCTTATTGATTAATCATACCATCAATTGGTATCAGAGCTTCTCAAGTCCTCTAGTGTCTAAGCCTAACAACTTAAGGTAAAGATCTTGAAGAATATGATAAAGAAAGAAGGTCCAAATTTTAATAGGGAAAACTATAGAATATGGAGTGATAGGATGAAAATGTATATCAAGAGTCTAGGAATTCAATACTGGGAACATGTTGTTACTCAATATGTTGCACCTAGTGGGACTATGTATGACGATCAAAAGAAAGAGCAACAAGAAAATAATCAAGCATTGGAGGCCATTATCAGTTCTTTGTTTGATTCAGAGTATGTTGATGTATGTGGTCTAGAGACTTCTTATGATGTGTGGAAGAAACTTGAGGAAATCTATAGCGGTGATGAGCATGTGAAGATTGCCAAAGAAGAGAGTCTGAGAGGTAAATCTGATGACATGTGAATGGCTAAAGGTGAGAATATTCAACAGTATGATCAGAGGATCAAGGAGATATTTGGTGAGATCAAGAGTGTTGGTGGTAAAGTGGAGGATGCCATAGTGGTTAGTAAGGTGTTGAGAACCCTTCTACCAGTCTATGTTATCCGAGTTGTAGCCATTCAGGAGCTAAAGTCTATTGATAAAACTAAGGAAACTCTTGACTCCACCATTGGTAAACTTATTGCATTTGAATTAAATGGTTATGATGGTAGTGCTCATAAATCCAAATCTGCATTTAGAGCTTCAGTTTCTAATCCACCTACGAGGAAAAGTAGAGATGTTAGTCATAGTTATGAGTCTAGATCTAGCAGAGAAGTTGATGATGAAGATAGTCTAATTGAGCTTGAAGCATTGTTGGCCAAGTGGTTGCCCAGAGGTACCAGTAAGTACAGAGGTAAATTACCTTTGAAGTGTTTTGCATGTAACAAGATTGGACACATTGCAGCTAACTATCCTAATGGTGACAATGAGCATAAGCGTGAGAAGTAAAAGAAGTACAAAGGAAAAGGCAAAAGAGATTGTCTCATTGCAGTTGATGGTGGTATCATTGATGAGGAATCTGAGGGAGATGCTAATGAAGACATTGTCTTTGTTTTCATTAAATAGGAGACATCTGATCAGAAGGCATTAGTTTCTCGCATGGATAATTCTGATGATTGGAACATAGATAGTGGTTGTTCACACCACATGACCGGTGATCGGAGAATTTCTTACTTTGAAGGAATTTGATAGAGGATTTGTGAGATTTGGAAATGACTCACCCTACATAGAAATTGGAAAGGGAACCATTTCTCTTGATGGAAAGAGCAGTGCAGATTAATGTCTATTGGGTTGAAGGGTTAAAGCACAATCTTTTGAGTGTAGCTGAACTCAATGACAAAGGTTATCCATTGGAATTTAAGAATGGAATGTGCAAAATTTATGGGAGCAAAGGTGAACTAATTGCAACTAGAAAGCAGACAAAAGGTAACTTGTTTCACCTAAATCCTAAAGTCAACAACTATTTAATTGGTAAAGTAGATGATAGTTGGCTTTGGCATCAGATGTTTTCTCATATAAAATTTTATAACATTGTCAAAGTCAGTAAGTCCAAGTCGGTAAGAGGTTTGCCTCAATTTTACAAACTAGTGAATGCTCTGTGTAAGGAATGTCGGTTAAGAAAGATGACATCCTCAACTTTTAAGAGCAAATCTTTCTCAGCAAAACATTTGTTAGATTTAGTTCATACAGATCTTTGTGGACCAATAAGGACTAAAAGTATTCAAGGTGATAGATATTTTATGATCTTCACTGATGATTGCTCAAGAATGATGTGGGTCACATTCTTGAAGGACAAAACAAAAGCCTTTAGTAAGTTCAAGGCATTCAAGGCCTTAGTTGAAAAGGAAAGTGGTAAGAAGATAAAGTGTCTAAGGACTGATCAAGGTGGTGAATTTACTTCAGAGGAATTCACTAGATATTATGAAGACAATGGAATTAAGAGGCAAATTTTTGTACTGAGGATACCACAATAGAATGGTATTGCAGAGAGGAACAACAGGTCAGTTGTTGAAGCTTCTAGAATGATGCTAATACAAGGAGGTGTAGAAAAAACTTTCTAGAGAGAAGCTATCAGCACAACTGTCTACACAATGAACTGAATCTTGGTAAAGAGAGGTAAGGAAAAAACTCCTTATGAATACTGGTATGGTAGATCACCTAATGTAAGTTATTTTAAGATTTTTGGCAATAAATATTTTATCAAGAGAGGTGACTATGTTAGTAAGTTTGAGGCTAAAAGTGATGAAGGCATATTTCTTGGTTACTCCACGAAGAGTAAGGCCTACAAATATTACAACAACTGGACAAAGAGAATCATTGACAGTGTTGATGTCTGAGTGGATGAGTATCCTGAAGTTTCAGGAGAAACCAGTGAGGAGAAAAAGGAAGATGAACCTTACATTCTAATTTTGGAACCAGAACCGATGAAGCCAGAAGCTGGTGAAGTGAATTTTGCAGTACCAATTCAACCGGAATAGGTAGATTCTACAAAAGAAGATGATGATAGTGAGGAAGAAGAACCTAAAGATAATGATAATGTTATTCCAAGGTATGTGAGAATCAATCATAATCCTGACCAGAGTATTATAGATAAAGATGCTGGAGTATTAACTAGAAGAAGAATTGGATATAATTCTTGCATGATCTCCACCATTGAGCCTAGAACTATTAAGGAAGCATTTAGAGATGATCACTGGATTAAAGCTATGGAAGACAAGCTTGACCAGATTGAGAAGAATAATACATGGACCCTAGTACCTAGACTGGTGAATAAAAATGTGATAGGTATTAAATGGGTATTCAGGAATAAACTGAACAAAGATGGAGTAGTAGTCAGAAACAAAGCTAGATTGGTATGCAAAGGTTATGCACAAGAAGAAGGAGAAGACTATGGAGAAACATTTGCACCAGTTTCTATATTGGAAGGTGTTAGGACTCTACTTACATTTGCAACATACAAGGGATTCAAAGTATATCAGATGGATGTGAAGTCAACATTTCTAAATGGAATACTAGAAGAAGAAGTATACATTGAGCAACCAGATGGTTATGCTTTGACTGATGCAAAGGACATGGTGTGTAAACTGCACAAGGCACTATGTGGTTTGAAGCAAGCACCAAGAGCATGGTATGAAAGATTACATTGACTTCTGATGAAGATAGGTTTTCAGAGAACCAGTGAAGACAACAATATATATCTCAAATCTGAAGGAGATAAGATACTGGTTAGTGAAGGGTTTGTAGATGATATCATATTTGGAGGCAATGATGACATGAGTGATGACTTTTCAAATGAGATGAAAAGTGAATTTGAAATGTCTCTAGTAGGAGAGATAAAATTATTCATAGGTTTGCAAATTCAACAGATGAAGAGTGGTATTTTTATCACATAGTCTAAGTTTGTGAAAGAGGTATTGAAGACATTTGGAATGAGTGATTGTAAACCAGTTGGGACACCAATGGTTATAGGTTGTAAATTGTCTAAGGAGGATGATGCCTAGGGAAACTACATTACGTTGTTCATAGCATACCAGATATTGCTCATGTAGTTGGTTTATTTGCCAGATTTCAGAAGAATCCAAAGGAGACACACTTGATAGCAACCAAAAGGATATTCAAATATTTGAAAGGTACTATTGACTATGGATTATGGTATCCATATGCAGGTAACTTTGATTTGAAGGTTTATATACATACAAACTGGGCAGGTAATGTTGATGATAGGAAGAGCACAACTGATGGTGCATTCTTTCTTGGAGGAAGACTTGTATCTTGGAGCAGCAAGAAGCAGAGTTGTATATCACAGTCCACTGCTGAAGTTGAATACGTTACAGCATATATGAATTGTACCCAGGCAATCTAGATGAAACACATTTTGGAAGGATTCAAGTTGAAGATTACAGAACCAAAAAATATTTTATGTGACAACACCAGTGCAATAAATATTTCAAAGAACCTGGTGTTGCATGCTAGAACCAAGCATATTGAGTTGAACTATCATTTCTTGAGAGAGAAAGTGCAAAGTAAAGATGTGTTATTGGAGCATGTATCTACTAAGGAGCAGCTAGCAGACATCTTTACTAAACCTCTGCCTAAGAGTACTTTTGAGTATCTTAGAGGTCAGCTAGGGTTTGTGACCCTACATGAGGTCAATTGAGCAGATGTGGAATACATTAGTCCCATACCTAATTGAAGAATCTTGAAGCAGGATTGGTGTAGAGTGGAGTTATTCCACAAGGGGGAGCATCAAGTTGCATATTGTTGATTCAAAACAGTAAAGTATGACACTACATGTTTTACTTTCACTTTGGCATTGTTGTCAAAGGGGGAGAAGAACTATATGATTAAATGGGGAGAAGAATTGTATGATTGATAGAGAAAAGATTTATAGCCAGTTACCAACTCAAGACATGGAGACTCAGTTGAAGGAGAGTATATGGTAAAATGTAAACCAGGATTCCTATACCTGTGTATGTATATTACTCTCAATCAAGGGTATTGATACTTGTATTGCCATCAATGCCAAAGGGGGAGATTGTTGACATTTGCATGAAGATTGCATTGATGAACTATTGAGTTGTCATTGATGTCAATTATAACCGGTAATGATGTTGTTTTGCAACCGGTAGGTGAGCTAGTGAAGGAAACTGATATTACTTGAGAAGCAATGAGATCAACCGGTAACCCTACCTGTTGATGTGCTAAACCCTAACCGATGGAGCTTGGTGAATCGGTTGTATTGGTTTATGATCAAATGATGAACGGTAATGATTATGCCACATATGCATGTTGTATGTGAAGAGTTTCAAATTGTTTTTGGCATGTAGAGATAATGATTTTATCTTGGGAATGAGCGAGTACATTGCATGAAGTGAAAACTGCGTGATGAGTTATAGGAATCAATGAAGCAGTGATCAAGTAGCAGTTGAGGTTGTCTTGAATAATGTGCAATGATTTCTATGTAATCCAATGGTCATACTTGAACCAATTTATTTGTAATATCTATGAGATCTTAGGTTTGTGATGTGTTACCGACCTATTGTTTTTATTATAAGGTCGATGAGTTGTTTTGTTGTAGTGTTGGCAATTTTGGTTAAGTGTAAGTGTGATTGGTTATCGAACCAGAAGGAGTATCTGTAGTATGTGTGAAGGTAGATAGAAGCATGAAAAGGATCTAATCAAGTAGAGTAGTGCTATTCACCAGATCAACAAACCCTTGTTGTTCTCTAACAATTACAACAGTCAAATCCCTTAACCAGGCAGGCTTTAACAGGCTTAGTGCTATCTAAATCCTCTAGTCAAGTGATCCATTAGCTTGGATTTCAAATCCTCTACCGAGGTTACTCCTAACAGGGTATTGCTTCTAATAGGGCATTATAGTCAACCCCTTAACTGGGTGGTCCCTAACATGATCTATTCCTAACAGGACTTTTTCTAAATCTTTAACAAGCTTGGCTCCTAATAGGGCGAACTTCAGAAGAGTTTAGAATACTTGTGTGTATTCATCCCCACCATGGTTTTTCCCATTAGGGTTTCCATGTCAAAATCATTATGTCAAGTAGTGAATGGTTTTTGTGGTTATGTTTGCTATGGTAAATTTGCTTAACTGCTAAATCCACTTAGATATGATAAGATGACTGGCAGTAATCTGAAATGTGCTTTTACTATTGTTAGTAAAGTATTTGAATGTTTTTGTTAAAAGGTTTTGAGAGTTTCAGAGTTGTTATTCTATTATGACAGTCAACCGGTATACTTGACAGTGATATTGCAATTTGTAGTTTAGTGTTTGAACCAGTTAGTTCTGAGATTGACTTGTGAGATTGTTATTGAGTTTGGTGAAAGTTTAGTCAGTTTTCCATCTACTGATTCACCCCTTCCTATCAATAGTTGTCTGGATCCTTATCAATTCATCATACCATCATGCACGAACATCTTCAACATACAAAATTCCATATGGAACCCTAGAAAATGCATCGACTAAATCATCAACCTTTGCAATCTCACAACCTTCGCCGATGAAAGTTCTTGAAAATCTTCACCAAATGCACTGGAATTCGCTTGAAAATGCTTTTGATCACCTTAAACTCGCTCTGCTTTGCTTTGAATGTTGTGTGATCAGAAATGAACTAACATTTCTCTTTTATTCTATGAAAACCCTAATATCTCATTGACGTAAATGCATGTTGATCTATCATACCGAACTCAAAATCCCTGACCTCAGTACCAAGAAACCTTCAAACTAACTTCTCCAAGATCTAAAACAAGATTTTAGACTGCTACCAAGGGTAATGCAAGATCTATCATTAATTTGCCTCCCCTAAGGCTAATGCCTTAGTTATTGGATGAGTTTCCTATCAGTGCAAGAATATTCTGCTCTGTCGGTTGAGTAACCGGGTTGATTGTCTCTATCGATTGATCTTCATATTTCCTAACCCATTTCCTCTCATGCTCCTTCTAGATATTAGTTTTCCTTTTTCATCATTTCCTACCGGATTGTTCTTGCTTCTGCAAAATTTTGCAATATGTCTTATTTTGTTGCATGCATAGCAAGTGACATTATTTTTCCAAATTGCCTTACTGTATCCTTGATCATTCCTTGACCTGCATTGATTAGCCATATGTCCAAACTTTCCACATGCATGACATCTCACATTTTCTCTACAATCTTCTATCCTATGACCATACTTCTTACAATTTGAACACTAACCGAGAACTGCATTATTATCTTGATTTGCTCTATTTCTACAATGTCTTGCCATATGACCAAATTTATTGCAAACAAAACATCTACCATTGAATTTATGTGCATTGGGTTGCCTTACTGGTGGTTTCTGTTTGACAGGTGGATTCTCCTTTTAACTGGTTGTTTCAACTTTATTTGCAGTACCAAAGCTTTCTCCTTGCTCAAATCCAAGACCTCTAGTGTCTCCCTTACACCTTTGATCCTTCAATAGTTCATCAAGCTTTGCAGAACTATCCTTGAACTTGTCTTTGTATTCGTTTGCAGTATCCATATCTCCTCTTAGGACTGTTATCAATCGTTCCAACTCCAACTCATCATTATAGGATTGCACTAGTTCAGTTCTCAACATATCATTCTCATGTGCCAGTTTAATGCATTCCTCAGATCCATCTTTCAAAGATTTTCCAATATTTTCTTCACTTTTTCCAGTTTTCAATATCGTTGGACATCCTCATACTTAGGGCTTTCATTTCATTCTTCATGATAGTATTCTCTTGACTCAACTTATGACATTGTTCTTTAAGGGCATTCTTCTCTTCATCATCCTAATTTTGTAAAAGGTCCTTTCTTCTAGCTTGAGTAGATGGCATCCTCTCCTATAGGATAAGAATGAATTCCTTTGCAAAGTTCAACTCATCTTGCAATCTCAATTTTTTCATCCTTTCAGCATCATAGTCTTCAAGAGCTACTTCAAGTTGTTTCTCCATACTCATCTCCATCGATTCTAGATTCAAGATCTTCCTTAAGTTGTTAGACTTACTCCAAGGCACCAGGCTCTGATACTAATTGTTGGAATCCAAGAACACTAAGAGGGGGGTGAATTAGTTCTATCGGTAAGATAAATTTTAACCTTATTAACAAAGTGTTTCAGTAACCAGTAACTATAAAAGAATATAACAATAAGTATAAATAATGCCACCACAAGAACATACACCATAACACAGAGATTTATATGTGGAAAACCTCAAAGAGGAAAAACCATGGTGGGATTGGTGACCCACAATATCTATCCACTGGCCAAATAAATAAATATTACAATAGGGGCCTGCACATGCAAGAAGGCCAACAGCCTAGAGCACACTACTCATCACAAAAGGAGCCTCACTGACTACAAACACCAAATACTGGTTTACAAACAAAATTATAAACTTAGAGAATGCATCTGCTATGTTGAATGAGTTTTGGTTTAAGCAATGATTGTACCGGTTTCCATTGTATCCTCCTTTACCGGTAACTTGCTCTGCATCCCAAACCTTTAAACCAATAACCAAGACCGACTACAAAATATTATATTCACATACAATTGATTAATATTGTTCACACAATATCACTATATCTTGTATCATATATATCTCTCAATATCATCTATCATATACAAAATATCCTAACCGGACTGGCCTATATACCCTTCCCAAACATAAACATAAATGCCTTATGTCGGCTTACAATGATATTACAATTTATTTACATGTCGACCTAGACAAAAATAAATACATTAAACTTCATGATCACTGTCGTTGATTGCTACTGTGGAGACCTATTGGATCAATCTCCTATGTTGGCCTCATATACCGATTCCTAGTTTGTCAGTTTCCCTGAATGTTGGTTGTCGAGTAATGAATACCAGTGAGTACCTATTAAGTGTCCAACCCAAAATGATATGTGTTACCATCAATGACAACATAACTAAACCGGATGAGTGTCAATTGCCAATAACTTGTCGCAATTGAAGCAATATCCATTAAAAGTACTAGGCTTATATCCTTTATATGCATTAGGTCTATATCCATCAAAAGTATTGGATCTACTTCTACAAACATTTGCAGTATAACCTACCTTATGACAATTAAAACATACTGGTTTATAGGTTCTCTTGCCAATGTTCTTCTTGGTCTTAGGTGCAGATTTAGCTTCATGCATGTTCTACTTGGTACCAAATGGCTCTCCTTGTTCAAAGGTTGTGTATCCCAAGCCATGTGTATCTTTGTTCTGCCTTTGTGTTTGAATATTCTCATCAAGCATAGCAGTGCTCTTGTTGAATTTAGCCAATAACTCGTTAGCATCAGCCAACTCCTTGGTAAGCTCCTCATTCTTCTTTGTAAGACTTTCTCTAAGAGACATAGCCATGTCTAGATCAACTTGTATTTCCTCTTTTTCCTCTCTTTCCTCTTGAAGATGTACATGCAGGTTATTAATCTCCTAGTTTAGCTTAATGATCTCATGCTCTTGATCTCTTATTTTGTCTTCAATTATCCTCCTAGCTTCCAACTCTTGACTCATTATGATGGTAAGGGCTTCCATCTCTCTCCTCATATTTGACTTATCATCATTCAGCTTTTCCACCTCATTAACCAAGGCATCAATGTTTTCTTCCTCAAAGGAATTGTTTTCACTGAGTTCCAACAACTACTCAGCCAACTCTTTTCTCTTAGCCAATGAAGCTTTGTACTTGACCTTTAGTTCATTATAGGCTTCTTCAGATTCTGCAAGCCTGTTTGAAAGCTCTTTGTAACTCATTGAACCTTCCCCCATGTTAGCCTTAGAGATCCTTCCCAAACAGTTAAACCTTAAGGGAATTAGGCTCTAATACCAATTGATAAAATTATAAGGCACTGAGAGGGGGGGTGAATCAGTGCAAGAAAAAACTTAATTAATCTGATAACACCTTTCACCAATCTGAAAATCAATATGCATGCAAGAAATATAACCACATAAGCAAACATCCAATAAAGCATGCAAACCATAACACAATGATTTTTCACGTGGAAACCCAAATGGGAGAAACCATGGTAGGAATTAGTACCCACAAAGATAAACTATCTGCAGTATAGAGATTTGAGTGGTTAAGGTCATACAACACCCTGTTAGGAGTGACACTTAGTTAAGAGTGCTTTAGCTTAGTTAAGAGCTATACAATAAGGCCTGTTAGGACCCAGCCCTGTTAGGAGCTACCCAGTTAAGGGATTTCAAAACACAAGCTAATGTATCACCTTGTTAGAGGATTTTAACCTTCAGACCTGTTAGGATCCTACCACACCCTATTAGGAGTGACCTTGTGAGAATATTTTCTTGCTGGAACTGTTAGGGAACAACAAGTTCAACCGATCTGTTGTTAGCACCTCTATGCCTAATTAGATCTTCTTTAGCTCTACTTCTACCACTGACTAAATATCAAACTCTAACTCCTTCCACCACACGATAAAATTCTCACTCTTGATCCATAAAATCATTCAACTTTCGTCTCCTTAAAAAGAACTTTGTTAAGTCGACTAAGAACCTTGGAACAATTCCCTAGATTCAATGAACTTAGTCACCTTTTACATTTTCCCGCTCATTACACTTTCCTTCTGTCAACCACACAAAACATAACTCAAAAATATAATATAAACTCTATCGTTAACCGATCAAAGTAACTCTGCTTTACCAGTTCTCTGTTCTTCTTGCCTGTGATTGTTCTTCTGATCATAACTTGCTCAATACATTGAATCTGCTGATGCGGTTTCATTCAAAGACTCGTACCAATGTCATAAACATATGTTCCAAACCACAACATCTAACTCTTCATCAATATTCCGTACCAGTTGTCTGATCATCGCCCTGTTCCTGTTTACCGGTTGACTGCAACTTAGCAGTTTTGTTGTCTAACAAATTCCACTACCAGTTAGGCTATACCGGTTCGTCTAAATGACTTTGATGACTAATAAAACATAGTTTCCATCAATGACAACACAAATAAATTCATCAATCAACCTATTAAAACTCTATCATCATCATCATCAAGCAGACACAAACATTTATCAATTCTCTTTCCTTCATTTCTTTGTCAATCTTACTAGTTGTTAGCCTCCTTGCATCAATAATGTTTTACAGGTCCTTAGGGATACTACACCCTGATTCAATTAAAGTTTTGCTAAATTCACATAAATACAGAACAACAGCTTCTTCAACCTTTCTTTGATCTTCCTGATCTAAATTTTCATAATAAGCTCCAAGATCCTTTAGGTTTCCATCAACAATTATCTCATCAATCAATTGGTTTATTGACAATGGAGGAACAATTGTGTATTTACCTTGCAGATCATCAGACTCAAGATCTTTGTCAAGTTGAGTTTTAACTTGTCTTCCTCTCTTGGGTCTTCTGGTAGGGGTAGGTTCAGATTTGTCTCTCTTGCTTTGATGGGCTCCACCAGACTGCGGCTTCCTCACCACCCTTACAAATTCACCTTTCTTCTTAGCCTTTCCTGCTTCCTCCTCTGACTCAATCTTAGAGGCCACTGAAGATACAATGACATTGGTTCGCTTAGGCTTCTCCTTTTTCTTTAAAACTCCCTTTTTGAATGGGCTCTATCATGTAGATGGTGCTACCAGAGCAGGGGCATACTTGGTTTCTTTTGGTTGAGCTTTAGAGGGAATCGGGTTGGACTTAGGATTATTGGAATCCTCTTTAGCTTGTATCTGTGCATGTTTTTCTCTAGCCTGCTTCACCTCCTCTCATGAGAATCCCATTTGCACAACTACTTCCTTAGGCATCTTAAAAACTTTTCTCTTCCTACCAAGGGTTGTGAACTGTTTGTGCAACTCAAGGTCCTTCTCCTTAAAAGTGCCAAACCTTCCTTCCTTTTCATCTACCGGCTGACTCAACATGTGTTGAGCATAGACATCTAGAGTAGAAACATCAACTTCATAACCCATAGGAAGAATCCACACAGTCCTAGGCTCAACTGCTTCCATTAAGCATTGGTCCTTATCAACCATGAAGCAAATTGTTTTCTCGTACTTCTCCACTATTTCTTTTGGAATTATTTCTCTGTTCTTCATTGTGGCTTGAAAAGTTTTGAAATAACCCCACATAGTAGATATCTTCATTGTGACATCACCAATCCCCATAATCCCTTCCTAGATTTGCATTGCAACTGGCTTGTCATAGGCTCATTGGATCTTTCCTTGAACATCGTGGATCTCATTCATGAAGTACAGAGCCAAACAAATGATAAGAGTTCCAAACTTAAAGATGTGCTTCTTGTCTTATTTAATTTTCTTCAAATTACTTAACAACTTATTCAAGAGAACAGTACACAAGTCATACCTCTTGTCTTCCTTCAACATCTGATAGGTAGAGTATATGGTTGTACCAGAGATAGAGTTTTGTTTGCTAGACTAGTAAACTTTATATCCAACCACCATTGATGCAAACTTGACGTCATGCTCCAGAATGTCATTTATTGTCATTGCTTTGTTGTCAAACTGAGAACCAATGGCGACAATCATAGTGTTGTTTGATATTTTCCTCAGGCTGGGAACTTCATTGGATGCACTCAAATAGGTCACGACTAGGATTGCTTGCTGAGTAATCTTATGAGGCTTATCCAACCTTATAAATTCATCATGGATTATGTTGAGTACGAATCGAATCCATTCTTTCTCATCAAAAGTCAGAAAATGTATCAACTGGGAGAAACCCTTGGCCTGCAAGTGTTGATATTCTGACTTGAGGTTTCCCAAGTCATCTGCCAAATGCTTGTTGTATAGGCTCAACATGTCAACACTCTTGAGTTCATCAAGATCACAGTGGATATATTCCCTTATGTCCTCATTGTGAAGAACGTCATAGGGTATAGAGGAAAACGCTCCTTCGGGATCATCCTAAACTGATTTGAAAGGATGTTTCTTAAAAGTAGGTCGAGCTCTATCCTTGATCTCCACAACCAATGGGGTAGCAATTCCAGAAACTGAAGCTATTTAGAACTTAGGGTTTGCGGAAACTGATAGTCTGAAACAGATAAATACCTCAATTCGCAACAGGGAGTTGGAATTCTCTTTAGGATCGCTAAAATCATTATTAATATCACCAAATCACTTTGCTCTTCTACTCTGCACTATTCTCTTGATCGCATTGTGATGAATACACCTTTGAAATGCCCTTTTAGCCTTTGAAAACCTAATTCTGCATTGCAATAAATGTTGCAATCGGTTACCTTGATTTTCATCAAAGCTTCACTGAAACTTTCAGATAACATCTGCATGTGTAATTTAAGCCTTCAGCAACCTTCCAGAATCAATTGCAGATCACCGAAGAGGGGTTTCTTATAATCTACATGAAAATATCCCCCTAGGCATAAAGCCCTAGTTACTGGATGAAGATCCTGCACCAGATTCAGGTGCAGATCCACTGTCTGCTTTGGATTCATCTTTTATGACCCACATCTTCTCATGTTTGTCTCTAATCTCCTCTACCTTTTCCTTTCCCTTCTCATCTGATTTGTTCTTGTCTACCAGAGCACTATTATTGCTTCTGCAATATTTTGCAATGTGACCAGTTTTATTGCATGCACAACAAACAAAATTTTGCATAGGTCTGAAGTTAATCTAATTTGGTCTCATCATGCATTGGTTAGAGATATGTCCAAACATCCCACAAGCATAACATCTCTTGTTTTGGAAGTTATTCATTACTACTCTACACATATTTGACTTGTGACCAAAATTATTGCATATGAAACATTGACCGGTAAAGGTAGGACCATTGTTCACATTATTCATTTCATTATTCATCCTACTTCTACATGGATTCGCCATATGACCAAATTTATTGCAAGTAAAACATCTACCATTGAATTTATGAGCATTAGGTTGTCTTACCGAAGGATTCTTGCTCTTCTTCTGATTAGGTTTTGTATTGCTTTGTCCAAATCTGGAGGATTCTCCTTTCTTAAATTTGAGTCCTCGCATGTCCTTTCCATGTCTCTGACTTTTTAACATCTCATCAAGCCTTGTTGAGCTAGCATTGAATTTGTCTTTGTATTCATTTGCAGTAGCAAGTTCACCTATTAGGGCAACAATCTGTCTTTCAAGTTCTTGACCATTATTCCTTGATTGTGTCAACTCCAAGTTCAACTGATCATTCTCATAGGTAAGCCTGAAACATTCACCTACTCTATCCTTCAATGATTGTGTCAAATTCTCTTCATTCTTCTTTTGGTCCTCAATCTCCTTAGTCAACCTCATCACAATGGATTGCATTTCATTATTTAATGTAATATTTTCTCTCTCAAGCTTGTCAACTTCAACAAATTTACCCTGATTTTCCATGATTTGATCTTCTTCCTCCTTCAGCTTGTCCATTAATTCCTTCCTCTTGTCTCTTGAAGTGTTCACTTGATCCTTCAAGTCATTAATGAAGTCATCAAAAAGGTTTCTCTTCAAGGAACTGATCTCATTTCTTGCTGCATCAAGATCCTCAAGTGCTAGACTAAGCTGTTTCTGAAAACCGGAATCCATTGATTCAATCTCCTAGACCTTCCTCAAGAAGTTAGGCTGCCTCAGAGGAACTTGGCTCTAATACCAATTGTTGGATTCATGGATCACTGATAGGGGGGGTGAATCAATGATCTACCATTTACTAAATTTTTTGACTTAACCTTGAACCACCGAAAGCATCCACATGAAACTGAAATGTAGAAACACAAAGCAATCAACCACAAAATCACAACACTGGGATTTTTATGTGGAAACCCAAATGGGAAAAACCACAGTGGGATTTGAACGCACAATATTACTCCACTATGGCTAGTAGAAAAACAATATTACAATATGGGGAATGCACATACATTTAGGCACACTGCTCAAAGCTCACTGCTCAAATACAATAGGGGCTACAACCTCAGAAGAATCACTACCTTACTGATTAATTACAATGATGAATTAAAACAAATGAAATCCAAAATAACATCTACAATGCCTGGATGAGTTCCGGTTAAGTGCCAAATACACTGACTGTGTCACCTCTATTGTTCTGCTCTGTTCTCTATCTCAGTCAACAACTGGATCAAGAATACGCACATGAAACTGCGCTACAAATGATTCTCTATCACCACTCGCATGCATACAATCATACCATACACAAAATAGATCATTCATCAAGTCGTCCTACTAATGTAACATGTAGTCATATGTCGGCTTGACTGGATCACCAAAGGCAAATGCAGATCACCAAAATGATGATAAAATAATGTCTTTATGATGCCCCAATAATTCCATAAACAACTCATAACACTACAATCGCCGGAAAGCTTCTGGACCAAAACTGCTATGTTCAACCTGAAATATCGGTTAACTAGCTACCGATTGACATCCTCTTCCGAAAATCAAGATCCATGATTACCGGATGAGAACTTCATGAAGAGTTTCCATCAATGACAACCCTAAACCAATAATCAACCATCAAAAGCCACCAAATGAGTGCCAATTGCCAATAGTAACTTGAGTTAGATATTCCATCCACAAGTCATAATTTATTCATATTAAAAGATTGATTGAGTATTTGTAAGGTCCGGTGAGAAGAACAGTGTATCCAATAGAGTGCACAGTTTGTTGGTCAGTGGATCATTTGTGCTGCATATTTTTCTTTTGTGGATCTCAGAGAAGAATTATGGTCATTTAATATGCCTTATTCCAGGCTTGTGGTCTTCGGTGTTGAGAATTGAGTAAGCTGGAAGATCTGGTAGACAAGTTTTTGGCTAGAACAATGGTTATCAACAATATCGTGTGGAGATTCATTATGTGGATCGTGTAGAGTAATTTTGGCAGTTATTTGCATGTTTGAGGTTAGTGAGCCAACATTTGGGAAGCGTGTGGACAATTTTTTTTGGTTCACATGATGGTTTTGGATCAGATTGAGCCGACTTGGGTAACATGTTTTATTTGCATGTTATGCATTTTGGGCCGACATGAAATAAACCTAAATCCTTGAAGCGGATATATAAGACTGATTGATTTGATCATTTTTGGTATTGAAGGTTATATGCGATGCATGTATGAGTGATTGTGCACAATTTCAAGTGCGCAGTTGAAGGATTTGTGCTCTGCATTACAACAGAATATCAGAACAGAGCAGTGTTGCAGAGTTGAGTAAGATACAATATTTTACGCTTATTAAACCGAAATTGTTTTGGCGTATGTAGATGCTACTTATCATATCAGACATTCCAATTATTATATGTAATCTTTTGTAAGGCAATGAGCCTTCTAGGGTTGTAGCCCTTACTTGTAATTAAGTAGTGAGATCTAGGAAGTGTGCCTGAATGCATGTGCATTCCCCTTATGTAATATTTTTATACTTCTAACAAAGTATATTAATATTATGGGTTTGAATCCCACCTTGGTTTTTCCCTTAACCGAGTTTCCACATAAAAATTTTGGTGTTATGGTGTTGCTGATCTTTGCTTTGTGATTCTACACTTTAGTTTTCTTCATTTGCATTAAGTGGTTGAAAGAATAGGTAAATAAAGTTAAAAATTATAGAACACTGATTCACCCCCCACTCTCAGTGTTCCTTGATTCCAACATACCTTTCTATTCCTTGTGGGTTTTCATATTATTCTTAAGTTTGGTATGACAATTAATTTCTTTGTCCCTTCCCTCTTGTGTTTTTTAAAATCAACAATAGTTAAATCTTTACTTTTCTATTGGTGGCACGTATAAGGTTGAACTCAACATCTCTATTTAATTCTAGACATAGTACTCTATTTGTTTCTATTTTTCTATCTATATTCAAGGAATCCTAGATGACCTCCTATGTTTTTCCCATCTAGGTTTCCCATTCCCCCTCTCTTTAATTATTTTTATTTTTTTGCTATTTTTTAATTTTAATAAAATACATGTAAACATTTATAAATACCCCCATCATACATGTCATATGAGGGAGTTATCCCTTTCAAATATAGAGGGAAACTATTGATTCAATGAAAATTTGTTCAATCGTGGCATGATTTTGCCATTATTCGATATTGAAGGTATTGGTTAATTTGATTTCTCATTTCCCAATTCATAATGTGTCTTAAAAATATATTTCTCAACTAACTCATTCAAACTTTCTTGGTGTGGAGTGGAGACTTGACAATCACAACCCATTACAAAAAGAGATTTGTCCTCCTCATCCAAATCATATATTTTTTAGTTGATCTACATTACTTAGAATAGGATAACTTCACATTTAAAATAACACAACCTCTCATCATTCACAACAAAGATTAGTACACACTTTTAACATTCTATCAAGTTTTTAATAAAGTACTCATAAATTCAACTATAAATCTCTTGTGGTGGAGAACTTGTACTCTTGAAAGAGAGGTCACAAGTTCAAATCCTCCAAGGGGTAGGGTATGCACACTTTGTTTGTAGTACATTTTGGTGCCTCTTGCATGGAGTACGAACGCGTCTAATCTAGCTCCAAAATGGACTTATCATACCAACGACATGCATTGACATACATGTATGAGACATGCATACCATGCCAACTTGCCGCGATGTCCAAACCCACGGTATGTGATGTGGAGTTCATCGAATTGCCAGTTTCACTCCTTGGGGCCCATGCGAAATTATGTGGACATGCCAGAGGACGGCCGCGGTTGGCTTCGTGGTTACCGACAGTTTATTGTACATAACACGCACATTAAAAGAAGTGAATGAAGAAACCGTGTTCGGACGACATCCCGACGGGAAAAAAAGGGCACAAGCTCCAAAAATTGGTACGTTCATCAGAGAAAAGACTAACATGGAGCGATTTGATGTACCTAACGCGAGAAAAGTCGCATTGAGGTTAGTTTATCATTTGTGTGATATGGTTTGGATTTTGTGTTTAAAATCACTACGGTTTGCATTTTTAGTTTGAAGCTATTACAGTTAGTTTATATTGCTTGATATAATACGTCTTGGAGATATACACATAGGTTGGTTGATATAATATGGCTATACACATAGAGGTCGCATTAGGGTTAGACACGTCGGCTAGGAGCTATACACAGACAGGTCACCTTAGGGTTAGACACGTCGTGGGACGCATCTATTTTGGCTCTGAAAAACTTACAACATGACTAACACGCGATATTAGTCCCACCTTTTGAATCCTAGATTTTTTATTAGACAACTGAGATTGTGCTAGGGTTAGAAGCCACGTTAATGTTGGAAGTCGCGTTAGATTTTTGCTTGGTCGCGTTAGGGTTAGAAGCTGCGAAAATAGGTCACATTAGTTATAATCGTCGTTTCACGGGTTAACATGTTGGGCTTAATCCGTGAAGTAGCGAAACAACGAAAGTCGTAACCGGTTGTGTCTATTCACGCAAAATTGCGGAAGCGCTTAAAATTGCGTGTTAGTCGCAATGGTGAACATGTGTGTTAGTTACCATAGATTTTCGATTGGATGACTGAGATTGGGTTAGAAGCCACGTTAGATTTTTGATTGGTTGCATTAGGGTTAGAAGCCGCGAAAAAACATGTCACGTTAGTTATAATTGTCATTTCGTGGGTTAACGGATTGGGCTTAATCCGTGAAGTAGCGAAATGACGAATGTCACAACTGGCTGTGTCTATTCACGTGAAACTGTGAAAGCACTTAAAATTGTGTGTTAGTCACAATCGTCGTCCAATGGGTGAACAAATGGTTTGACTCGTGAAGTCGTGAAATTGCAAAAGCGCATAACAACCCGTGTTAGTCGCAATCGCTATTTTGCGGTGGTAGAGAATGTGTTTAACAGGTTAGACGCAAAACTCCAAAAGCACCTAACATGTTGTGTTATTTGATATCGTCATCTTTGTGGGTCAACAGATGGTATAGACCCGTGAAGTCGCGAAAGCGCTTGACACACCATGTTAGTCGCAATCACCATTTTTGCGGTGGTAGAGAATGCGTTGAAAAGGTCACGCGTGAAAGTTTGAGAGCATCTAACATGTCATGTTAGTCGATAACATTGTCTCACGGGTCAACATATGGTATTGACCTGTGAAGTCATGAAATTGTGAAAGTGTCTGACATGTCGTGTTGGTCGCAATCATCATTTTGTTGTAGTAGAGAGTGCGTTTAAAAGGTCATGCGCAAAACTGCGAGTGAGGACAACACGACGCATTAGTCATCATCGCCTTCTCATGGGTCAACAAATGTTATTGACCCATGAAGTAGCAAATTTCCAAAAAAAGCACACACACCATGTTAGTCGCAATCGCTTCTTCACGGTAATAGAGAATGTGTTTAACAGGTCATGCATGAAAGTGTGAAATCACCTAACATGGTGTGTTAGTCGCAATCGCTGTCTCATGGGTCAATAGATGACATTGACCCGTGAAGTCACGAAATTGTGAAAGCATATTACACGTTGTGTTAGTCTTCATCGTTGCTTCGCAGTAGTAGAGAACGCATTGAAGAGGTCATGCGCGAAATTGCGAAAGCGCATAACGCGTCGTGTTAGTCGATATCACAATTGGCTTAATGAAATTAAGTTTTATATTAGTTGTGTGAATAGGATGAATCCAAGGTCTTCATAGGAGAAGATTATATGTGAGGGTATAGGGGACATGGATAGGTGTAAGTAAAATATTGAGACCTACCTTAATAGGCAAGGTTATTGTACCTAGCGATTATCTACCAACATTATCAAAGCCACACATAGATAGAGAATAAAGTTGAATAATATAAGTATCCACAATGATTTTACACTTATAGCTCACCATCTGAACAAATTCAATCATATTTGATGTTAAACTGTCAGTTGCAAAAACTTATTCGTGTGTTTGAGCAAAAACTCCTTTCAGAGCTAATACAATATCTGAAAAGGCCACTGATATTGTTACTTTTTTTTTCCACATATACAATATTTCACAATAAAGTTCTCTGAATATGTCAACACATATTATATGTTCTTCATATTTGTATCAATAGCTATAAGTTGTATCGTTTACAAATTATATTAGGATCATGGTGTGTTTTTCCTGACTAGCGAGGCTTCATGAAAAGTGTTTTGTTTGCCGAGTAGGACCCAATAATTGAAAAGACAATTATAGCCAATTGAACTAAATACCACTGTGGTACCCTCAACCCTATCTACCCTAAACAATTTTCCATCAATCTTATATCCTATACCCTATACCTAGATGGGAGAGAAAAGGGAGACATACATACAGGGACATAGAGAGAGGTGCCTAATGAGACATAGATGGAGTGGTATAGAGGTGGAGAGAGGAGGGAGAAACCTATAAAGGAAAGAGAGGGAGAGAGAGTCTAGGAGGAAGAGGTGACGACGTAGACAATGGAGAGAGGGGAGAGAGAGAGAGAGTATGAGAGAGTAGGGGAGGAAGATATATATGAGGGTAAGGAAGGGGGAGATAGAGAGGGAGGGAGAGACCATGGTTCATGGAGAGAGAGAGGTGAGAGAGAAGAGAGAGAGAGAGAGGAAATGGAGAGATGGAGGGAGGAATCAATACGACCACTACCCTCAACCCTATGTTCCTTAAACTATGTATCATCAATCTTGTACCTTATATCATACATCTTATATCCTACAACCTGTTATCTAAATACTATATTGGGGAGGGAGAGGTGTGGAGAGGGGAGGGAGAGAGAAGAGGAGAGAGGGAGAGGTGGGTAGGGAGTGACTGAGAGACCTAGAGAGGGAAAAGGTAGATAGGTGAGGGAGAGAGGGAAGAAAATAGGAGAGAAAAATAGGTATGGAGAGAGAGGTTGGGAGGGATAGGTAGTGATCGAGAGAAAAAAGAGAGAGTGGAGAGAAACAATAGGAGGAGAAGAGAGATGGAGGGGGGTAAGGAAGGATAGATATGGAGATAAGGAGGGAAGGTGAGAGAGAGGGAGAGAGTATAGGAGAGACCTAGAGAGGGGAGAGAGAGAAGAAATAAAGAGAAGAAAGGGAGAGTAATAGGTATAGAGTTTTTGGAAGATAAAGAGGTGATAGGAGAGATAAACGAAGGAGAAAGTTTATAAAGGGATATGGGTAAGGGGTTATGGAGAGAGAGGTGGAGAGGGAGGGAGAGAACTAGAGAGGGGATAATATACAATCCTAATAATGTGGGACTATGTTATTCATTTTCCTCACTAATAACTTATAAAGCTAGCTAGAAACATGACGTTTCTTGCATACACGCCCCATATTTCCAAAAAGAACGATGAATCCCAAGTTATTTCTACTCAAATTCATTGTCAAATGTTATCCTATATTTAAATGTTCTAGTTTTCCTTGGTTCTTGATGAGTCAATAAGATTGTGAGATTTAAATTTTATAATTATTTTGATATAAGGCATTAGTTTTGTGGTAACAAAGTTTGACTTGGGTCCTCATTATCCTCCTCTTGTTTGTGTTTTATTTCTTAGCTAATCCCTAAGTTACTATCATTAGAATTCTTGATTTGAGTGTTTAATTAGAATTTTTTATGTTATGTTACTATCATTCTATAGTGTTGTAAATTGTAATCCTTTACAAAATTCACTTTCTACTTGGGCCCCTACTTTAGTATGCCTTCTCTTGGATCATTTTAAGCCTATTTGGGCCCTATCATATCCTACTATTGTCATATACTAATTTTGAGACTAGATCCTATGTTTTGGATCTTGATAATATACCACCCCTTTCTCTTGTTGATTTTTGAGAGGACTATGGTGCCCAAAACCCTAGTCTGAGTGGACTAGGGTGCCCAAGACTCTAGTCCCTCCAAAAGGGACCTCAATTCAAATGTGTGTTAGTTATGCCTTTGTTCTTTATGATTGAATCTCAATATTTTGATGTCTATGGCTCAGAGGGGGCATACTATTTTATTGTTTTTCTTCCTTGAACCTCATGTTTGTCTTAGGGGGAGTTTTGAAATTTTTGTAAGAAGGTTTGGCACTGCTTTTTATATTGTAATAATGGTTCATCTTACTCATCTCTACAATATCACAGGCGGAGAATGCACGACCTGGTCTATGTGTTGGCATCAATGCCAAAGGGGGAGATTGTTGGCAATAGATTGTCATTGATGTCAATGATTGAGAAGATCCAATGGAGAGACTTGCAGCGATCGGATTGACAAAGATGGTGTTGTCCTAAGTTGGCATAAGTATTGTTGCAAACATCATATAACACATCATGTTAGTCACAACATGGAAAAGCATGAGGAATGTCAATAGGATGTGAATTTAATCTAATTGATATCCTTGGAACATTGAATCATTTTTAGTGATGTCACAATAGGAGAAAAGCATGAGGAATGTCACAATAGGGTGTGAAACTAGCCTTCTCTGAAATTGGGACCTTTAATGCCTTAAATTGATTTACTTAGGTGACTCATCACTCTAAAAGAATTAATACACTTCAAAGACACTAATATATCATTTTTGAAGATGGATAATTGGCTCACCATCAAAGGGTGAGGGTGAGGGATGACGGGGGAGGAAGTTTAATCTCCCTGTCACCCCACAGCGGTTTTACAATCAAAAAGAGTGAAGCGCGGGCTGGCAAGGAGGGAGTTCGTTCTCCCTTGCCATCCCGCAAGGATGAGTTACCTACAACATCATAAAATAAAAAATACAATTTTTGTTAGGGTTCATGTGCCTATTTTACCTAAAGACGAAGGTTGCTCATTTGAGAAAACATCAAATCAAGAAAAAAGACTATTACATTAAATCATATAAAACCCTAGAATATATCACTATTGCATTAAATCATTTTTTCAAAATAAGTAGCTGTAGTCACACAAATCTGTCCAGCTTAATTAAATAAATATTCGCTATTTATTTGATTAAAAATGCACTAGCCATCAGTTAATTAAATAAATATTTAATTAATTCATCCCCAAACATTCTTCTATTAATTAAATAAATTATTCAATTTATTTTTATTAATTCATAAAATCAAATTCAAATCAATTAAATAAATAAAATCTATTTAAATCCCCCTATTCCTCTTTTAAATAAATTAAATAAAACATTTATTTAAATCATTATCCCCACCCCACTTGCATTTTCCTACAAATGCAACTTGCACACATTTATTGAAATAAATGAATTTTTATTTTAATAAAATCCTATTTTCCCTCACCCACCAAATCCACTTGCAAAATCTAATCCCCTTCTAGATTCTTCTAACCCCTTCCTAATTAGCCTAATCCATCCCCTAATTATTGTCACATTCCTAAGCAAAATGGAGTCACTTCTCAAAGACTCCAAAGTCTTTGAAAAGTATTTAATGCTTTGTGTGTTCAACAAATTAACCCCCAAAGTCTTCCAAGACCACTAATGGCTCTTACATGACCATTTATGTCTCTTACATAACCATTTATGGTTATTTCAAACTTGTCCCCCCAAACATTTATTGTTTTGACCATATTCATCCATTTCACATTTGCACGAGAGTTTATCCATTGGATAAAAGCTTTATTCTTTGAATAAAGAGTTTATTCATTCAACCAACCTTGACTTTAAATCCCAAGGTCATATCAGGCATTTAATGCTTATTCCCTCTCCTCTCAACCTATCTCACATTGACACTTGTCATCTTGGGATTGGGTTGAAAGCCCTCACATGGATTTGAAATCATTCAATCCTGACCCTTGTTGAGATTGCTCAATCTCAACCATCCATTGCTCCATTTTTCCTATAAATAGAGCCCATTTCTTCATAATCCAGATCTTGAAAACTTGTATGCATTTAGGCTATAGGCATTTTAAGAGAGCATTTTAGCATAGGCAATCTAATATCTTGTTATTTTGGTTAAAATATATCATAGCATTAGCTTTTCATTTCACATTTAGAGCTATACTACAATCTCAATCCTCCATAAGCATCCATAGTGCAAAAAGCCGCTGAGAGCTACACTATTTTGGAACTTGGAGAGGAGAGGAACAAGGGAGAAAGGAACCAAGACCATGCTAAGAGGCATTTGGAGATGTCTCATTATCTTTGCTTCTTTAGTTAGATATATTAGCATGTTTTTAGTGTCTCTCTTGGTATGTCTTTTTAGATTAGTTTTTGATTGACTAACACTAACGATCTTTTGGTTTTTGTGTGTTGTTTGTCATTGGCTAACCTTGTCCATTTAGGAAGGCATTAGTAGCATATGAAACTATAAAATAAAAATAGAATAGAGTTATTAATATTATGAATATGCATCATGGCCTTGGTGGATTGGAATTAACAAGAAGTGTATAGTTAAGGTTAGGCATATATATGTCTACTAGAGCACATCTTACCAACTATGAACTAAGCTTGTGTAGGTTACAAAATACAATGTGTAATTCATTTTTGTATAAAACACAATGTGTTAAACATATTTCAAATGACTAGTTTGATATCTCAAATGTTTATTCTATTAAATTATTTTTTGTCTTGGTTTCAAAATACGATGCGTTGTAAACACAACGTGTTTCAAAAGATAGTGGGTATTTCAACCTACAACTTCACATATACAATGAAGTTGAGAAACAAATTAGAAAGTGGATACTTATAAAAGTGTGGGTGATGTCAATAGAAATCTCTAATATGACATTTGGAACCAAAAAAAAGAAATAGTGTGAACCTTTAATGCCTTAAATCAATTTAATTAGGTGACTCGTATCTCTAAAAGGATTAATACACTTCAAAGACACTGATATATCATTTTCAAAGATGGATAATTGGCTCGCCATCAAAGGGTGATGGACAACAAGTCAATTATTAAGAATGGGTATTTCAACACTAATAATTATTGTCTTGCTTCTATCTCCATTATGTAGTTGTAAAATACTCTATGGTTTCAACACCAAACATTCCTTCTCAAGCAACATGTTCTAGTAAAAATTGAGATAAAGCTCCACTATTAGATTTTCAAGATTTTTCCCTTGCTAATAAATTTTATATTTGTTCAAAAATGCTTGTGACCACTCATTATTTTTTCAAGATAGTGTGACTACTTAAAGATTTTCTATAGCTCCCTTTATATCAATGAAAGTGAGTTTCATTGATTTGCCTACAAATTATGTTTCTTGAATCTATTGGTTTTGGTGGTATCACTTCATCTTGTGCTTCATTGATTTGCCTACGAATTATGTTTCGTGAACCTATTGATCTTTTCCTTATCATTTCATTTCAATATTATTTTTCCATTATTTTCAATGACAAAAATTAATGTTTATTAATTTATATTTATATAAAATGAATCTTGATAATTTCCATATTTTTTAATGTAAGTTTTTTCTTATTTATATAAGATTTTTCAAATTTGATATGTTAGATAAGTTTACATATTTGAAATGAGTTTTCTATAATTCATAGAACAATTTATGATAATTTTTTAATTTAAATTATATATATTTCAATCATCTTATTATACTTGATAATCCATCATCTTAAATTTAAATATCATAATATATATTATTGATTAAATATTTTTTTAAAATATCCTTCTTGACATAAATATAATCTCAATATAACAAATCTAAAATAAACTTAAAATATATAACTTAAACTAGATAAAAGCATGTTATAAAGCATAAAAACAAAGTACACACACACACACACACACACACACACACACACACACACACACACACACACACACACACACACACACACACACACACACACACACACACACACACGTTGGAAATATGAAGGAATTGATTATGTGTTGCATTGATGTTTTGTCATTAATGTCAACACTAGCTGTTATGATTAGTTATCGGTAGACAGAATTTGGTTACCAGTAGAAGAACTAGTGTTATCGACAGAAGGGACTATCAGTTGGATACTACTGACATGTTTGGATAAATGGAATATGTTTGGTTTGATGTTTCTGGAGTATGTTTTGGTCAGTTGGTATTGACTTGATGATCAGATGCTATCATACACTCTAGTAAGCCTATACCAGTAAGGGTTTAAGGTTTTACCGGCAAAGCTTTTACTGAGAATCTTTGACAGGATGCATAAGTGGTGTTGGTGCGGCTTCTAGATGGAATTCAGGATGCAGAAGGTGATCTTTGTTCGTGCCTCGACTGATTAGAGACATCACTTTGGCGTGGTGAATCTATTTGGGTCCAGGTTATGGATCGGTATCATGTTACGTGTTCTCTACACGTTACTGGGATGATTTATGGATTGGTTAATGTTGTTTTGGTCTAAAGCCGATATGGTATATCATTGTAATATGGATGTATGTAATGATCTTATTGTAATATCTTTTAGGTGGCCGACCTAATTGGTTTAGGCCTTAGGGTTTATATAAATTGATGTAAGATTTCATTGTAGATCATGATCGTGGTCATGGAATGAAATATCATATGCGAAGGAGATTTGGTCAATCATAGGTGATCGAATTGGGTTTATGTAAGAGGTCAAAGGCCTCCGATATTGAGCTTAACCAGGATTGTAATCAAGCATGGTAGATGCTATCACTGGCAGTTCATTCTTCTGGATTGTTGTCCAATTATATTGAGGTGGTTATAACCTCTCTATAGTCAGTGAGACTCCTTTGTAATGAGTAGTATGCTCTAGGCAGTGTGCCTTCCTGCATGTGCAGACCCCTTATTGTATCACATATTTTCTGCAAAGTATCATCTGACTGTGGGTAGGCTTCCCATCGTGGTTTTTCCCTTTACCGAGTTTTCCACGTACAAATCATGGTGTTATGTGGTATGGTTGCATTGTGTTGATTCCCTGTTTCATTCTTAAGTTTTATTGCTTATCGATATTTAATGTTTATGTGCTCCGGTTAAAGGTTATAAAGTGGTTTGATTAATATAATCTGTTGACAACTAATTCACCCCCCCTTCTCAGTTGTCCACCGGTTATTCTAACTATATATTGGATGAAGAAGATAAAAAATACAGAGATAAATCAAATTACAAGGGATGAACAACAAAACGACAATAAACATGAAATTTATTGAAGAACAAGAAGCTGTAGCAGTCAAGAAAGGAATACTACATATATAGAATGTAGATATAATCTCATTAACTTCACAGAAATCAGAGAAGTTGTGAATAATATAATCAAGCTTGGTTAGGTACAAATCCCTCACACCCATCAACATACTTAGTTTGAGTTCTAACCCATGCTTACTAATCTTCAATGCATCACCCAACATACTCATTTACTGATAAAGAAAACTATACCTCAAAACAAAATATGCACCAAAGCATTTAAGCTCCATATCTTTTTGTAAACTACCGTCCATACGAAATGAAAAAAAGCCTGGTGGAAAGTGAGATTGCCATCATATTTTATAGCTAATAACTCTAATCACTACCAGTCACAAGAATACTCTTGTTTTCTCTTTTATTCCCCTCCATATTTTTCATTGATTTAACAAAACAATTTTAGCTGATCTATCAACTACTAATAACAACTCTGCAACAAAATTTTACACAACCAAAAGATTCCAAATTGATGTAGTAGCATTCAAAATAGCTTGCCTGCTCACCTGATCAAGAGGCAAGTTTATTTACAATTTTAAAAGTCAACATGAGTTGTTTCATATCCACGGATTTTATGAGGACTACATCCATCCATCAGAGGAAAGTTTCAGCTCTTCTTTCCCCTCACTGAAACTGAGAGCGATCGTAATGTTATTTGCATCACATTTATCACAAGCATTTATAACCCAAAATTCAATTGTCACTATCCAAAAATTTAGTCCCTCCTCCTTTCGCTCATGTATCTCCTTATATTGGATTTGACCCACCTAGTTGTCTCCAAATTTGCACCCACCCGTTTCCATTGATTTTTCCTCCCAATCTGTGTATCAATTCAATGTATAGTAACTGTCAAGCGGCTACAAAAGCTTATAAAGAACAAATAATTATGAATTCTAAAACTAGAAAATAGTAACAAAGTTTCTTCTTACCATGTTGTGTTGAGATTATATGAAGATTGATCACAATGAAGAAAACCAATGGAAAAAGCTCTCTCCCCTGTTGTCACCTTATTACAGACTTCCATGTACTTTCTAGGCTTTGAAGTTGAGAGGGATATTGAGAATGTTAATTTAATTAATCCCTAAAACATGGATTTCACACATAATTTTATCTGACAGGTTTTAAAATAAGAAATTTTAATACTACACAGATATTTCTTTTGTTTTCAAACATAGCCTCAAAAGAATTTAGACATGGATGTATAAAATACAAAATACACATTTAATTGCTCAAAATCTTAGCCCGAGATAACATGCAAAGGAATTTTGGCCTTTTGAAACTCATCTATTTTTGCACGCCATGAGCTCATTACAAGCCATGAACATGATATTTTCAATGCCAGCGACTGGAAGTAGGTTACTGTAACTATGCAAAAATGACATAGATATCTTGGTGACCACTTTCCAGCAAACGAAAATAATGAAAATGGAGGGCCAGCTTGAGGGATTTCATTGAAATATTTTTGAAATGTTTTAGGCAGGAGAAAATTTAAAATTCAAACTGTCATTTCATCTATTTTTCTCGCCCTTTGTTTGTAACCAGAGGCATTTCAAATTTTTGGACACACGTGGCAACAAATTGTAGTCGTGCCTGTGACTGTGATTGTGAGAGCTACCAGAAAATGTTAGCCGCGTGCAAATGCTTTCCGTCAACCGCGAAATAGCAGTATGCCTCCACGTCATCAGAAGCCCGATGGTGGGTCCCAAACATGGGTCTCATGGTATCATGCGAGGGCATGTGATTTTGGAGCTTGCATCATGGAACATCATGTCATGACATAACATTTTGAAGCCAGAATAGCTACAACCCTGGAGTACATGATAGTTCCATATTACTATAAGTCACATGTAAACTCAAAAACAAATTGCCCAACGATATTAGTATATAAAACTATATGCCACATGTAAACTCGACGATGTTGTGAACTTTTTCAATGCAAATGCTAATATATGATGTTGCATTTAATGAACTCAATTCTAAAGACGAGAGGACCATTCAATTGGTGATGAATTAGTAGTGATTTAACTCTAAGTTGAGAAAAAGTTGACTTCATCCCATACAAAGGAGGAGTTTCCTATCTTATGAAATCTAAACAATAAATTAAAAAAATCCATTGCCGCCTTGGTTATTGTTAATAATGTTCAATAAGATGCTAATGGGAAAGGGACTCCCATCGTGCAAGATATTCTATTTTGTGTGGAAAATGCCAAAATGAAAAAAACGTTGATTATCAATAAATACCTACATTTTCTCTCTCTCTTAGAACCAGAGCAAAAAAGAAATTGTCGGCAGAGCATAAAAAATGGGGGGTTGAAAAATACATTGGTGGCCTGGTGGGACCCCAAATTCAGCGTGGGGATCGTCGTACATAAAGCCAAAGGTGAAAATCTGTCATTTCTATCTTCACGCGGTAAAGAAACTTCTGCTTATTGCCCGCCAGCGTTGTCAGCAATTATTTTAAGCCATTGACAGCTTTGTGGTTTGTTCCGCCTGTTTTCCTGGTAACGAGAGGGCAACCCCTCCCCCTGCCTTTCTTCCTTTGACTGCTTCATTTGTGGTGGGTATTTCTCTTCTCTGTCTTATTTATGCCCATCTGAGTTTGCTCTTGTTTCGTTGTATAATCTTCCTTCTGAATAATACTCTGTTAGATTCACAGACCCAGAAAAGAGGGCTCAAGAAAGGGCGAATCAAGGTCTGGTTTTGAAAATGCCCTCTTCAATGTTTTGGTGTTATCAGTGCGAATGTGAAGTGGCTGTGACAGCTGCCAGGGATGAGGAGAAGCTTTGCCCTCAGTGTAACTCAGGTTTTGTGGAAGAACTAGGGCACGAAAGCGTGGGGGAAGATGCTGGTGGAAGCAGCACTAGTGGTGCTGGACTTCCTCCTCCATTCCATCCTCCTCCCCATTTGATGATGAGGTGGGGAGCACGGCGCTGGATGAGGGAGCGGCGATACCGCCATGGTCCTACTCCTCCTGCTTCTCATATGCCGGCCAATCCGATGGATTTGCACATGGAAATGATGGAGACGATGAGTGCTTTCATGAGTGGCATGGATGGCCATGGCTCTGGTAGAATTGTACGCGTGAGACATGGGCACCCTTCGGATCCGATGGTGCTTGTCCGCGGTATGCCTCATGGACTCATGGATGACGAAGGGAGTGTTGATGTTTTCTACGATGACCACCACCATCACCATCACCACCACAGGAGATCTGGATTTGGAATTGGCCGGAGGCACAACCATGGTCACGCTCATATGGTTGATTACGGCCTGGATCAACTGATTCAGCATCTGGCCACCACCGGTGTCACCACCGCTGGTTTCAGCGGTAGTCAGAATGATATGACCAGATGCGGCCCTCTTCCTGCCGCTCGCAGTGCTGTGGATGCCATGCCCACTGTTAAAATTAGTCAGGTAAAGCCTTATAAGCCTTGCTTGTGTCTCAAAATTATTGTCAAATCTTTTCTTGTCTCAGTTTAATCATTTTAATTTTTTCAAGTCGATCCGGTTTGACTCCAAACTGCACGGTTGAACCCTAAGAAATCTGGTTTCCTGTCAAGTAATGTTTTGTAAACCCTCCCTGGGCTGCAGTCTTTATCCACCTCAACAGCTATGCCTTTTAAGGCCACTTTGCTTACAGGTTTATTGTTTTTCCTTAAAGCACACCCTGTCTCGCAGTTTTAATCGGAGTGTTATAATCATTCCCTGTATGACCATATTGATCTATAACCCTTGTCTGGACTGCAATTTTTATCTCATGCTGCCATATTTGATATTTATGCCTTCTCTGTGGTTTGGAGTATTCTTCAATTGCTGACATGACATGTAAGGCACAGGTGCCCATCTACCCTCTTGAATGTCATTTGTATTTGTAGTAGAACCAAAACTTGTTTCCAGTAACGATGTTTTGAAAAGTGGCCGAGTTAGAATGCTTTTGTCAGTAATATCTTATAAGATTTACTTGTCACAATTATTGCCATCAGCGCCTTGTCAGTTTTATTTGTTTCACTACTATTGTCAATGGGTAGTAAACGCACACATCCGGACATAACTTTTCCTGCAAGTTATTTCTGGATATTGATGTCTCAGAGTTGTCTGACATATGGGTAGTGATGACTGGTTGAGGGAGCCCAGTCAAACCCTTGCACGTAAGTTCCAATTTGGTATATATATTCAGCGCTTGTAAAAATGAAAATGGAAACCTGTGGACATTTTTGGACATTAATTGGTTATAAATTAAATTGTAAATAAAATCCTCAATGATGGAATTAATTTTGACTGAAACTGCACCTTTTTTCAGAAACACCTCAGCATCGACTCTCACTGTGCCGTTTGCACCGATCAGTTCGAGATTGGAGGAGAAGCAAGGGAGATGCCATGTAAGCACATATACCATGCTGACTGCATTCTACCATGGCTTGCACAGCACAATTCTTGCCCTGTTTGCCGCCACGAACTGCCGGCAGAGGAGGAAGCATATGGCCGAGGGCAGGGTGAGAATGGCATTGGCCCAACTCCTGAAGAGAATGGGGGGCTAACAATATGGGGCCTCCCTGGTGGGGGTTTTGCAGTTGGCAGATTCTCCACCCCCCGGGGTAGCAGCAGTAACACAAATGAGTCCAGCAGCTCCAGAAATTCCTCTGTAATATTTAGAAGAGGATTTGTTTCAGATTTGGGTATCAGGGCAGAGAATCAAGCTCAAGGTAGGCGAAGCAATCCTCTGTCTTTCCTGTGGCCATTTCGATCATCCAATACCAATTCAGAGTCCTCTTCTAGCAATAATAGTACCTCCAGATGGTGGTTCAGATAGTTGTGGATAAGTTTATTTCAAATCATTTATGTTTACATGTTGCAAAGAATATTTCATGGAAAATTTCATTATTTGGTTTCATTGAGGAAGAAGCAGATCAACGCCTATGAAAACATACATGGATGGATGATCCGGATTGGTCTACTGTAATTCTTATCTGTTTGACTCATCTCAAAGATGCTGTGGGGACCTGAGCCTTCCGGGTTGGTTGATTTCTCTTGGTTTTGCTCAATTAATGTTTTTTGCATTGCTGAGGTCCTTTCTTGGGTCTTTACAGCTGAAATCTTGAAATTCTACCTTCTTCCTGCAAAATGATTTAGTATATAGTTTTATTCATGTAAATAAACGTTCTGTGTTTTCTATCATAGGGCCTTATTCTGAAACTATTAAAGTAGTCGAGATTTTGCACTGTTGTGTTATCCTTTCTGTACAAGGGCACTGTTAAACTTTGTATGACAGCTTTTAGAAGTTGCATTACAAAATCGTCCATTATCTCCTGCAGGTATCCCGAGAAATTTTAGGAAATGTTTAATTGGTTTCTTAAAATTCAGCAAATTCTCAAAAGTGATTTTTAGCGAGGGTCTGGACTAGCTCTTTTTCTCACTTCACTCCTTTGGTTGAGGGTTTTCATTGTTGATTTCCAGCTTTATTATACAAGCATGTTCTTTATGTTTCTTCAATTATTAGGCAAATTAATATTCCTTCTTTTTGTTGGGTGGATTAGTTAAAGAGAAGTTCATTGAGATGTTTTTGTTTGATAATATAATAATGACCTGAAGCTTTTAATTTGATTTGACAAGAAGTTTAGTATCTACCCAAAATATAAAAATAATACTGGCTACTGTGGCCTTATTTTTTTTTTCTATTTTGTTTTTAGCTGCTAGGTGAGATTTGACGATGACATTGTCATAGGCTTATGATTCAAGTTTGACATTTGTATGCATTATTGTAGACATTTGTATGCATTATTGTAGAAAGTGTGTAGTAATATGTGGTTCAATTGTATAGGTGGATTTGCAATTATATTTGCATATGTGCATTCTTATATACATCTTACGTATTTGGCCCATCTTTGGGCAATGTAAGGGTGCAATTAATTGAACTAAAACTGTCCAGTGTAACTACAGGAGAGGAATACCCTTTTTTTTTTAAAGTAAGTCTACTGCAATAGACGTTGGTAGATACTGTTTGTAGTTTTCAAAGTAAGCTTGCATATACATCTTACGTATTTGGCCCATCTTTGGGCAATGTAAGGGTGCAATTAATTGAACTAAAACTGTCCAGTGTAACTACAATAGAGGAATACCCTATTTTTTTAAAAGTCTACTGCAATAGACGTTGGTAGATACTGTTTGTCGTTTTCAAAGTAAGCTTGCATGCTAGTATTTTGAATATTTTGTTATCAGTTGTGTACTAGAGGCAACAAATGTGGTTGCAATAAACAATTATATTTGCATATGTGCATTCTTATATACATCTTACGTATTTGACCCATGTTTGGGCAATGTAAGGGTGCAATTAATTGAACTAAAACTGTCTGTGTAACTACAATAGAGGAATACCCTTTTTTTTTAAAGTAAGACTACTGCAATAGACGTTGGTAGATACTGTTTGTATTTGTCAAAGTAAGCTTGCATATACATCTTACGTATTTGGCCCATCTTTGGGCAATGTAAGGGTGCAATTAATTGAACTAAAACTGTCCAGTGTGACTACAATGGAGGAATACCCTATTTTTCAAAGTAAGGCTACTGCAATAGACGTTGGTAGATACTGTTTGTATTTTTCAAAGTAAGGCTACTGCAATAGACGTTGGTAGATACTGTTTGTATTTTTCAAAGTAAGCTTGCATATACATCTTACGTATTTGGCCCATCTTTGGGCAATGTAAGGGTGCAATTAATTGAACTAAAACTGTCCAGTGTAACTACAATGGAGGAATACCCTATTTTTTTTTAAGTCTACTGCAATAGACGTTGGTAGATACTGTTTGTAGTTTCCAAAGTAAGCTTGCATGCTAGTATTTTGAATATTTTGTTATCAGTTGTGTACTAGAGGCAACACATGTGGTTGCAATAAACAATTTGGGAAGTGAAAGGGCGCTTAGTTTCATCACCTAAGAGCACGTTATAAAGATGTGGACTGGGCTGATATGGTAGGCACACTGAATATTTAGGAATACTTTTGGTACTTACACCTTTTGAAGCCCAGCTGTGCTGTTTAGTCATTTTCTCTTATACAAAATCATGTGTTTTTTTAAGAACATACATGGACCAACTTGTGGGTCATACCCATTCTGTAAGAGTTTGCTAGTTATCTTTGGGTACTGCTATCTATGTGGAAAAAAGAACAATAAATATATCAGATCTGTTTTTATAGCTGGAAAAAAAGCAGCTTTCTTTTCTTCTGGCCTGTGCTTAATAACCTGTTCATGATTTTTATGCATGTTTTGAGTTTTTTCAGTTTACTTATTGTTGGTGATAAGTTATTTGATGTTAAAACGTCTAAATGTGTTGTTGAACTTTGGCTGTATAATTGTAAAGAACATTTTAGGAATGTTTATTCGGTGGATTGATCTCTAATCGCTTGTCAATAAATGTATATACTGTTTGAGTTTTATCATTGCTTCCTGGATGTGTCTTGATACTTCCTGTATCTAGCGTTGTGTAGATATGTTTTGCTGAGATTGAAACAGTTCAATGATAAATCAGCTGGTAATTTAGCGTGTTGAATTGTGTTGGGTCTGCTAAGGAAAATATATTGGTGAGAAAATTGCCCGTAGAATGGTAGTAGTTCTGCATGAAATTTAAAATGGAACCCCATTCCCTCTCTCCCGTTTAACACCCCCTTCCTTTAACCCTTTCCTCTCACCGTGTCCCGTAATTTTTTGAGTGAATACTTATATTGATATTCCGTTCTAACTTTATTGGTGTCAATTGATATTCCATGTTCTTGAAAGAAATTTAACCTTATCCCCATTTAAAACTTGACTTCCTACAGTGTCCATCGTGTCAAAAGTTTTGCATACAAAGTTTAGTGCCTTAATAACAACATCCTCTGGTCCACTTACGGCTCTTTCATAAGATTTCAACTTTAATAACTTATAACGTTAACTAAATTTATTTCTATATAGGTCAATTTGATACGTTACACCTGTTATTATAAAACAATTAGACCTCTTACATTGCAATACAGATCCACCTATTTGTGGAAATTGAAATATTCAAGTCTTGTTACTCATGGTAAGGTATTTTATTAACCTCGAACTCCGAAAATCCTTTGTATCCCTTGAGGAAGTTAGTAAGATGAGCCCAACCAAAAAGGTTGTACAACCCAAGAATCAAGGCAAGGACGATAAAATGACCGTTGGAGGCCTACACCTACCAAATGATTTATGCAACTTCTTATTTTAAAGCAAATCATATTTCACCACTTGCGCTTTCCTCCAAAATGTCAAGGGCGTGCTGATACTTTGGTGCAAGCACTCAGTGTGTATGCACGATATGAACTTTTAAATAAGTTGCATGCACAGTACTAAACATGCAAGCATATAGAATGTTAATTACTGTTTTTGAACACCCACAAAATTACTGTGAAAAACGTTCATTATGAACAACGGGGAAGAGTGATATTCTTCATCCTGCAACATTATTGAGTCACACAAATGCAACGTTAATGCTTCGCCAAACTCTTAAAAGGTAATATGGTTCAATTCTTTTAATTATATGTCAAGGTTATACGCTTCAATTCTTTTAATTATAGGTCAATCACATTAACAGCATATCTCAGTAGTAAGTATGACAGCAACTCATGTTGTACCGTGTTGACTGGAATATGCTTGACGTGAATTGCAATTAGATTTCCTATCACATCTCAATCATATTGCAATTGCATATTAGGTAAGATATAACCATTCAAAATATACATGCACACTTTCATATCCACACGAAACCTTGGTACAAGTTTATTACATGTAAAGCACTATGGCCAAAGATGTGTGTGTTTAAAAGGAGGAATGTAGGCAAATGTCCCAATCGACGGCAACACACACAACCTTGCCATTAGGGTAAAACCTTGACCATCGATTTTCCTAGGCAAGTTGCACTATTATGGACACATCCTATCTAGCTAAGCACAATATGCCAAATCAATTTCTAATCCACATTTCAACATTTATCGACAGTTTATTTATTTCTTTGAGTTCAAGATAATAATAACTCTCACCTTTTCTCTTCCCCTAACATATAAGTATTGCTCAAGAACCAATGCAATCTAGATACAATCTTTTGGGTTCAGTCTGAGACAATACAATGTCAAACCTTACGTAAACGAATTTTCAAAGAACTGTTCTTATTGGTATGACCCAAATTACTAATTTACTCCCTTAAACCCCATTTATTGAGTCGTTGTAGAAGGCAAAGACAATTTAATTAAATCAAGAAAATTAGAAAACAACCTAATGTTCATGACATGGCAACTTGATCTTGCAGCTCTAGTTCCATCTTTGCACATTTTGATGAAGCATTAAAAGGTAGGAAATAATCTTTTTAATAGTATTTAATATTTATTGAAGTTATAGACATCTAGAAGATTAACTAACACACCTTTTTTATATAACAGAAAAAAAATGAACTTTTTAAGAAACTCTTACTAAGAAAAGCTTCCAAAATCTCTTATTTGTGTAGGCTTTTGTTTCAAAGCCAAGCAAACTACTACAATACCTCCCAAGAATAGTTTTCAAGTTCCCCCTAAAAAGTAACACTTACTCTACTCATTCAATGAATGCACACATTAAACTTCATTAACTTACAACTATTAATCCAAATAGATGCATGCTTTTGCATTTAAAGAACTCAAAAAGGAAATTTGGCATGGTTTTGCAATGAGAAAAAGATGACCAAAAGCAAACATGCAAATAAAAATATGAAAATAAGAGAGCTCAAAACTTGCTTGCATGCCTTAAATTGATTTAACCTCCACTTAATGCCTTTGATATTGATAAAAAGTGGGTTTTGAAAGAGCTCAAACCACCCTCAATGAAAAAATCATTGGGAAAATGAAAGGAATACCATGACATATGGGACAAGTTAAACCATCCATCAAAATGAAACACAACTAGATGGAATTATAGCTAAGTTGCCAAGCATAACAACTAAGAAAAGTCAACAAGGAATGTGGACAATGCCAAAACCTACTCTACTCAATCACACACCCTTCTTGATAGTGTGAGATTGAGAGAGATTTTGAAAGATGTTTCTTTTGCCTTTATACAACAATCCATGAAATGTAATCATCCATTTCCTTTGAGCAAGGAGAACTAGGTGGATTTCCTCCACATAGGGCTCATCTATGTGTGTTGTAGTGGTGGATAATTAAGGCAACGACTGAATGATGAACGACCACCACATGGGTAGACTGAAGCAGATTCAAAGCTACAAGCATAGTAGGTCGAGTAATCAAAGCAAGGGGGTTGAGACTTTCCAATAAGAGTTGATGGGGCATTAGGGGTGGGACTCACTAGTCATAGCAATTAACATAAGAACCAATATCCTTAGAAGACATGCCATCCTAAGGGAAACCGTTGTTTAGAGAGTTAAGAGACATTAGTCAAGTGATCTTCACAAGCATTCTACCACTACGTCATTGAATCTTTTTGCCCGTAAAGAGGACAATTAGTAGTTAGTGGCCAATAGAAAAAAGTCATTTATGTTAGAAAGGGAGGCCTTCATAATCGTTGAGTTCAGGACCTATTCCCCACCATCAAAACTATATCCCCATGAAGAGGCTTGGATATGTCAATATCCTCTAGAATGCGAGCAAACATTTAGTGCCCATGTATGAAGTGACAAAGTCAATCTTAAAGTGATCAATATAGTTGCTTATGGTTTCATAGCAAGATTCTTCCCATAATTGAAGAGAAAGATGCATAAAGACACCAAACAATAAGAATATGACTCCCGCACAAATTATTGTGAGCATGGGTGTGCATAAAGAGTAGGCACGGAAAAAAAGCCTCACAAGCATGTTTACATGAGTGGGAAAAGGTGTGAAGGAAACATGAGATGCCCATTCAAAATATTTTATAATGCTCAATTAGAATTTTATTTGGTCTTACAAAATGCTTAATTTTAGTACCATATAAATGATTAAATGAATTTCTACACAACTTATAGGGGTTTTAAAATAAAGAACAATTAGGCATCTTAGTTAATACCTTTCACAATTCATGTAGGTATTTTAATCAAACATATGATTTACATCTCTACCAACCATTGAGAAAGGTGTTGTAAACCTCACATAAAATATTTGATATCTCAAAATGGAGCATCACAGTTTGGGGGTGCAATATTTTTCTTTGTAGTGTTTTATATACAATTTTATTACACACAAAGGTAGTAAATCAAGGGGAGCCTTCTTGAGTCATCACATTTTTGCCAATTCTAACATGATTCTAAGTGGATCAATGAACACAAATTATAGGCTAGTAAATAAACCATGTGATTTAAATTCACTTTATGAAAAGGAAAGGTGGAAGGCTTTTTCTTTCATTAAGAAACATTTTTATAGCGCAGTGTTACTCATCTATTTTGATGGTTTGAAATTTTCATTTTGTACTTAGCATGCAAGAGGTAACTACTCAAGCCTCTAATAGGATGATGACAAATATCATGTGTATGGTGTGATTTCAACATGGATAAGAGAAATAGATGCCAAACTCATATTGTATCAAATGGTGGGCACAATCATGTGGTGTAGATGTGATCACATGTTGGACATGTACAATGTTGAAATTAAAGCAAAATGAAGTTGGGAGTGCCCATGTGTAGTCACACAATGATGTGTAGGTACTACATTTAAAGGGTCATGCATAGGATTGCAAGAAGCTACACTACATAGAATAATAGGTCACTAATTTGTTTGAAGAATAAGTGATGCATTTTGAGTAGAGATTCATGTATAAGTTGCATCAACATATGAGGTAGAGGTTATTGTGCTCAAATCATTTGCCCCTCTTGAAAATAATTTTTTACCATTGTGTCTATTCTTAGTGAAGGAAAATGGATACTGAGTTGTTCTAGATTGTACCATTTTGCCTGGTTTGCATACTATCAATGATGACATCATTTGTAGCTAGATTAAAGTGACTAGGATTGATGTTTGTGGGATGATGAGATTGTGTTTGTTCCAAAATTGGAAGAAAATGTGGCTTGAGAAATTGTGTTGAAGATGGGATGTAAACCCAAAACCGAAGAATGCTGTGAATAAAGGTGTTCTAACTAGTTGCATGTAAAATTGTGTAAGGACTATAACATAGTGCTTTGATCTTATGATGGGGACCACAAAATCATTCCTTATATAGGTAAAGATAGAACTTGTCCATAAAGAATGTGAAAGGTGTGAGATGCATGATGAGTGTCATGGTGCTCCTTGTATTTCTTTTGTAATTTAGGGAAATGGGGTCAACTAGTCTAAACATGCAAACTATGAATCAAACCCAACTCCATCAGTTACATTGGAGAACAAACAATTAGGCCCAACTATAGACCCTTGGGAGAGATGGGCACTTGTGGTTTGACTGTTCTCTTCTGATTTGATTGATTGGCTATGATTAGAAAATGAAAATGCAAGAACTAGGCTAGATAGAGCAAAAGTGGCAATAATTAACATAAATAGACAAATGTAGATCTAAGAATCAATTGAGATATGTACAATTGGAATGGGATGCAGAGAGAAACCTGTGTCTAAAATCTAAGCTCAAAATGGCTAGAAACTGTGGCTAGTTGTCTTGGTCTTGCTAGGTGTACAAGTGTTGAACAAGGGTCAAATTGGTCTTAGGAGTCTCCAAACTAGCTTTTGATAAAATTGCAGGTTAAAACACCTAGACTATGGTGCTAGGTGCCCTAGTCCCTACCTTTTTTGATGAAATTTGCATGGTTGCCTCTGTCTCTGTCTGCACTATCCTCCTGTACCTTCAAACTGAGTTTGGAACCTATTTCTAAGCTTGTAATTGCACAAAAAAAGAGAAAAATAGTGTTGGGATATATAGGGGCTTGCCTAAGTCAAACCCCAAGTTGGAATTGACCCTACAACAATGATGAAAATGAGAGCTTACCCATGGTAGGGTAGAGGCTAAATCTAAAATTAAATGCTTGAATGGAAAAAGCTAAATTGAAATGATTATACGTTTGATTGACAATGCAATGCTATTAGCATAATTCCTTTAAGTATTGATGCAATAAGATGATAAATCATCACAAAATCTACCATGAAAACATATTTGAAGACAACTTCTTGTAGTTTGATGCTCCTTAATCTTAGATTTGCTCTTGAAGGAATTATGAGGGCTTGAGATGAAATTGATAGACGATGAAATGAATTAGGGATGATGTCTTATATAGGGTTGCCAAGGTATTTTCATTTTTAGTTCAACTTACAATAGTCACATCCCAACTTCAAGACCAGATTTGGAAACATTAAGGTTGACACATTACTGTTGAAATTTTAGTCAAAAAGTGTCCATAATCCCGACATATAGGCTTGAATTTTAAGGGAAGCAAGATAATTGGGCCCCAATATTGGATCTATAATTTATATTAGGATTTACCCCATTTAAGTGGGGAAAAAAGTGCTTTGAAATTTAAAATGAGATAGGACCCATATAGACTTAAAATGATATAGAAGAAAGGGTAGACTTAAAGGGAACAAAGAGGAGTGTGTTGAAATTTTAAAATAGGGTAGAACTCATATTCTTGAGTTGAGGATTAATTTAGGGCAAGAAATGGTCCCAAAATACTTAACTAAATTGAGTGCTAAGGAGAACCTGGAATTGGACTCATACATAAAGGAGTACAATTTACGACACTACACTATCATAGTCATTGAAGGATTTTTTGGGCCTATTGATGAAATTTTTAGATGCATTGAATGAAGCATTATTCTTTATGTTGGCAATTGGAGGAATTGATTATGTGTTGCATTGATGTTTTGTCATTGATGGTAACACCGACTATTTTGGTTGTTTATCAGTTTTTGGTAGGTTTCGGTAGAGCGGTTGGATTATGATATTGATCCGATATGCTTTGGTTTGTGGAATTAGTTTTGATATGCCATTCATGCTATTCAGATGCGTATCACGATCAATTGGTTCAAGATTTGATGACTTAGGAGCTATCATTTGTTCTAGTAAACCTTTTAGTCATCGATAAGGGTTTTATCGACAAAGTTTTGTTGAAGATCTTTTGATGCACTTGATAAGTGGTGTTGGTGCGACTTCTAGATGGCTTTCAAGATGCTGTTGGTTATCTTGTTCGTGTTCCTGTTGATCGGTGGTGTTGCATTTAGGATTGGACCTAATGCTATCTTATTCTGCTAGGTTATGAATCAGTTTATGTAACGTGTTGGTGGATGATCTCGATGCGTTACCGGTTGGATCTATTGATTGGATTATGTTGTTTCAGTTTTAGGCCGACTTGGTTGATTATTGGATTGCGGGTTTATGTTATGAATTTATTGTATTATCTTATAGGAGGCTGACCTAACTATTTAGGTCTTGGGTTGGTATAAATATGATGTAAGATATCTTTGTAGATCATGGTTATGGTGATGGTCTATGGTTTTAGGGGTTATGCAATTATTTGTGTATGAAAAAGGTTGTAATCATATGTAGAGTTTTTGGTCGATCATAGGTGATCGAATTGGGTTGGTGAAAGAGGTTTAAGACCTCCAGTACTGAGCTTAACCAAAACTGTACTCAAGCATAGGAGATGCTATTCTTGCAGTTCACTCTTCTTTCTGGAGTGTGGTCTGGATTTATTTTGTAGTCAGTGAGGCTCCTTTTGTGATGAGAAGTATGCTCTAGGATGTTGGCCTTCTTGCATGTGCATGCCCCTCTTTTTGTAATCACATACTTACTGCAGAAGAATTATCTGACTGTGGGTAGGCTTCCCACTGTGGTTTTCTCCTTACCGAGTTTTCCACGTACAAATACTGGTGTTATCTTTTGTGGATGGTTGGTAAATGTTCTGTGGTTTATATTTGTGCTTAACTATTATATCTTCTATTCCGGTATTTGGTTTATGTATTCCAGTAATAAGGTTTTAATCCTTAAAGTTCTATAATCTGTCGACAACTGATTCACCCCCCCTCTCAGTTGTCCATCGGTTATCTGATCTGTCTAACAATTGGTATCAGAGTCTGGTCCTCTTTGCAGAAGCTTAATCACTTGAGGAAGATCCTATGACATCTAATAGTTCAAGTTCATCAAGTTCATCTACAATTTTATTTCGGAGAGAAGTTCCTAGGCTTGATGGAATAAATTACAGAGTATGGAAGATTCAGATTGAGACTAATTGGCGATGTCTTGGCAAGGAGATTTGGGAGATCACTAAAGGAGGATATACACCTCATAATCTGACATATGGCAATCCTCCTCCGACAGGCTTGGATAAAGACATTGAAAATGATTGTAGAGCTAGAGAAGCCCTTTTGTGTGCATTGTTCGATCAACAAGTTATGGGGCTGATTGACAAATCAACTACAAAGGCTAAATGGGATAAATTGGAGACTCTGAATGAAGCTGACCCTACTGTTAAAATTGCTAAACTTGATGGTTACCTGATGAGATATGAGAACCTGAAGATGGAAGAAGATGAAAGGATTAGTGATTTTATGGAGAGAGATAATCAAATTGTTTTGGGAATTCAGTGCTGTGGTGGATCTCTTAGAGAAGATGAAATAGTTTCTAAAGTATTGAAAGTTTTGCCAATGACTTACAAGATGAAGGCTACTGCAATTAATGAGTTGAGAACAATGACAAAAACCTCTGTTAATAGGGATACCTTGTTGGGAAGTTATTTGCTTTTGAGTTTGAGGAATTTGGTCCTTCTGCAGTTGCAAAATCTGAACCTGCTTTTCATGCATCTATATCGTCTACCGACAAGAGTGATTGGAAAGCCTTATATGCTAAGGAACTGGAGGAAATGAAGAAAGAAGATGAAGAGTTTGAGCAACTTGAAGCCCTATTTGCTAGAAGAGTACCTAAAGGTTCAACATGAAGTAAGTATGAAGGAAAATCACCTTTTAAATGTTTTGCATGTAATAAGATAGGTCATTTTGCATCTAGATGTCCTGGAAGGAATTCAAGATTTGAGGAAAGAACTAGAAGATCTTTTAGGCCTAACCATGATTACCAAAACAAGCATAAGTATAGGAGGAACAAAGACAAATCATTCTACTATGCAGATGAGGAAGGTGTGACTGATTCTGATGATGAACCGACACAAGATTCAGCTAGTGGATCCGACAATGGAAAGGAATGGGTATTCTTGGCTATCAAGGAAGATGATCTGGTACCTGAAGAAAAGTCCCTTGCTGCTAAAATTTAAGACAAGGATGAATGGGTGATAGACAATCGATGTTCACATCATATGACTGGAGATAAAAGGAAGTTTCTATCTTTGCAAGAATTTGGTGGCAGTCTGGTTAGATTTGGAGATGACAAAGCATGCATGATCAAGGGAAGAGGAACTATATCATTGGATGGTAAGCATGATATTGATAATGTTTATTATGTTGAAGGTTTAAGGCATAACCTTTTGAGTGTAGGACAGTTGGTGGATAAGGGATTTCAGTTATAGTTCAAGGATGGAAAATGCAAGATTATCAACAGATCTGGATTGGAGATTGCAACTGGTACTCAGACTAAAGGTAACATCTTTCATTTGAACTCCAGTGAGAAGACATGTTTGATTGCACAAATTGATGAGAGTTGGCTATGGCATAAGAGGTTGTGTAATGTGAATTTTGATTGCATTGCAAAGATCAGTTCTACTAAGACAGTTAGAGATATACCTAAGATTGTAAAGCCCTATAATCCGGTATGTAAGGAATGTCAGATGAGAAAACAAATCAGAACTTCTTTTAAGAGTATACAAGACAAATCTAATGATGTTCTTGATCTTATTCATACTGATTTGTGTTGTCTTGCTAGAATCAAAATTTTTTCAGGGTGATAGATATTTTATGCTAATCATTAATGACTATTTTAAAATGATGTGGGTTACTTTTCTAAGGGAGAAATTTGAAGCATTTGAAAAGTTTAAGATCTTTAAATCTAAAGTTGAGATAGAGACATGATTGAAGATTAAATGCTTAAGGTCTGATCAGGGTGGAGAATTCACATCCGGTGAATTTAACAGTTATTGTTAAAAGAATTGGATAAAAAGACAGTTATCTGCACCCCCGACACCTCAGCAGAATGGTATTGTGGAAATGGAGAACATAACTATCTTGGATGCGGCTAGAACTATGATGATGGAAGCTAATCCACCTCATATTTATTGGAGAGAAGCTGTGAGCACGATGGTATACACATTCAATAAGTTCATATCAAAGGAGACATCGGTAAGACACCTTATGAGTTATGGTTTGGTTATACACCTACAATTAAGTATTTCAGAATCTTTGGTAGTAAATGATATATCAAAAGAGATGATTCCATTTGAAAGTTTGATCCTAGATGTGATGAAGGGATATTTCTTGGTTATTATAATGAAAGCAAAGCATATAGATGTTATAACAAAATATTGCAGAGAATTGTGGAGAGCACTAATGTCAAAGTGGATGAGCTGAACATAAGTCAAATAAGAACTTATGAGAGAGAACCGACAGTGGAGATGATCATAACTGAACCGGTAGCGCCTACACCAAAACAAAATGTTGAATTAGTTACTCCGACAGTATCAAAAAATTCAACAGTAACTAAAGATCAGAGCAAAGGAACAGAAAATCAAAAGACTCCTAAGTATGTTAGGTTAAATCATTCAGAAGATCAGATCATTGGAGACAAGAATAAAGGAGTAATGACAAGAAGAAGGTTGGCAACCGATGAGGTATGTTTAATTTCTCAAATTGAACTGACATCAGTAATTGAAAAATGTAAAGATGAATGTTGGATGAAAGCCATGCAAGAGGAATTAGATTAGATAGAAAAGAATAATACATGGACTTTAGTTCCCCGACCTAAAAAAAAGAATATTATTGGGACTAAATGGATTTTTAGGAATAAATTGAATGAAGATGGACAAGTTGTGAGGAATAAGGCTAGATTGGTTTGTAAAAGATATTCTCAGAAGGAAGGAATTGATTATGATGAGACTTTTGCTTCAGTAGCTAGGATTGAAGTTGTGAGATTATTTCTTGCTTATGCTGCCCATAATAACTGCAAGGTTTATCAGATGAATGTTAAGTGTGCATTTGGGAATGGAGATCCTGAAGAGGAAGTTTACATTGAGAAGCTTGATGGATTTTTACTTTCAGATGACAATAACATGGTTTGTAGGTTAAGGAAAACTTTATATGGATTGAAACAAGCCCGTAGAGCTTGGTATGCAAGATTGGATAAATATCTTTTGAAGCGTGCTTTCACTAAAGGTAATGCTGACAGTAATTTATATTATAAGATCACTGATGATGACATATTGATTGCTGAAGTCTTTGTTGATGATATCATTTTTGGAGGTGAGGATAAGTTATGTATGGAATTCTTTGATAATATGAAGAATGAATTTGAGATGTCTATGATTGGGGAGATGAAATTTTTCTTAGGTTTGCAGATTACTCAGACTGACAAAGGTATTTTCATCTGTAAAACTAAGTATGCTAGGAGGGAGTTGCTGAAGAAATTTGGTATGGAAAATTCTAAACCAGTTGGTACTCCTATGGTTACAAGTGAGAAATCGACTAAGATAGATGCATCAACACTGGTAAATCCTACAAGGTACAAGTCTATGATTGGAGGTTTGTTATATCTGACTCAGACTAGACTAGATATAATGAATGCAGTTTGTATTGTATCAAGATATCAGAGTGATCCTAGAGAGAATCATGAGAGCACGGTGAAAAGGATTTTCAGGTATTTGCAAGGAACAATTGAATATGATTTGTGGTATCCTAAAGATGATGGTTTTACACTATGTGCATAGATATATGTAGATTGGGCTGGAGATGTTGATGACCAGAAGAGCACATCCGATGGAGCTTTCTTTCTTGGAAAGAAACTTGTTTCATGGATCAACAAGAAACAATCATGTACCTCTTTATCTACTGCTGAAGCTGAGTATGTTGCTGCTGCTACTAAGTGTACACAAGTTCTATGGATGAAGCAAATGTTGAAGGATATAAGGGTGGATTGTAATGAACCAGTAGTTATTCATTGTGATAAATTTGCTGCTATTGACATATCAAAGAATCTAGTATTTCATTCTAAGACAAAGCACATATCTATCAAGTATAATTATTTAAAGGAGAAAGTGGAAGAAAATGAAGTCAGACTTGTTTATGTGAACACTGAAGAGTAGATTGTGGATATCTTCACTAAACCCTTGCCTAAGGAATCATTTGAGTACTTTAGAGATAGATTGGGGGTTTCTACCCCTCCGGTAGAGAGCTGAGTGATGTTGATTGGCATCAATCCGGTATGCATTATAAGAGATACTATTCATTCCAGATTGATGTTTTGGTGCTACTACTTAGGGGGAGTAGTCAGCTGTGTGGTTTAGTGGATTTATGATTTTTCTTTGATGTTTATGTTAGATTTTTGGTATTGATGTCAAAGGGGAGAGATCAGAGCTTAATAGGGATATCATTCACATGGGGAGTTTGTTAACTTCATTGTAATATCATCTTATGGGAGATTGTTGGCTGTCTTCCTTTGGGGGAGACTTGTCTGGCATTTCTTGGCACTTGGATGTTTTTCGCATCTAGTGTTGCCATCAATGCCAAAGGGGGAGATTGTTGGCAATTGGAGAAATTGATTATGTGTTGCATTGATGTTTTGTCATTGATGGCAACACTGGCTATTTTGGTTGTTTACTGGTTTCCGATAGAGCGGTTGGATTATGATATTGATCTGGTATGCTCCGGTATGGTTTGATTTGTGGAATTGGTTTGGATTTGTCATTCATGCTATTTAGATGTGTATCACAATTAGTTGGTTCAGGATTTGATGACTCAGGAGCTATCATTTGTTCTAGTAAGCCTTTTGGTCATCGGTAAGGGCTTTACCGACAGAGCTTTGTTGAAGATCTTTTGATGCACTTGATAAGTGGTGTTGGTGAGGCTTCTAGATGGCTTTCAGGATGCTATTGGTTATCTTGTTCGTGTTCCTGTTGATCGGTGGTGTTGCATTTAGGACCAGACCTAAGGCTATCTTATTCTGCTAGGTTATGAACCAATTTATGTAACATGTTGGTGGATGATCCTGATGCGTTACCGGTTGGATCTATTTATTGGATTATGTTGTTTTAGACTTAGGCCGAATTGGTTGATCATTGGATTGCGAGTTTATGTTATGCATTTATTGTATTATCTTTTAGGAGGTTGACCTAACTGTTTAGGTCCCAGGTTGGTATAAATATGAGTAAGATATCTTTGTAGATCATGGTTATGGTGACGGTCTATGGTTTTAGGGTTGTGCAATTATCTGTGTGTGAATAAGGTTGTAATCATATGTAGAGGTTTTGGTTGATCATAGGTGATTGAATTGGGTTGATGAAAGAGGTTTAAGACCTCCAGTATTGAGCTTAACCAAAACTGTACTCGGGCATAGGAGATGCTAATCTTGCAGTTCACTCTTCTTTTCGGATTGTAGTCTGGATTTATTTTGTAGTCAGTGAGGCTCCTTTTGTGACGAGCAATGGGCTCTAGGCTGTTGGCCTTCCTGCATGAGCAGACCCCTCTTTTTGTAATCACATACTTATTGCAGAAGTATTATCTAACCGTGGGTAGTCTTCCCACCGTGGTTTTTCCCTTTACCGGGGTTTCCACGTACAAATCTTGGTGTTACCTTTTGTGGGTGGTTGGTAAATGTTTTGTGGTTTATATTTGTGCTTTAACTGTTATATCTGCTATTTCGGTAATAAGGTTTTAATGCTTAAATTTCTATAATTTGTCGACAACTGATTCACTACCCCCCTCTCAGTTGTCCACCAATTATCTGAGCTGTCTAACACTTTATCCATGCTTCCTTTTCTTATATATGTGTCTTTATTATTGAGGGAGAATAGTATAAGATGCCAATAAGTGCCATTGTTTGGACACTATGACATTTCTAAAAATATTTTGTCCTAAAATTTTGTAATGTGCTCTATTATAGACACATTGAACATAGATTAAGTTATCTCATTTGTGTGGGTGTGGGTTTTTATGAAAGTGCAAGAGGTGTACTTATGTGTGATTGGTAATCATTGTCTATATATTAGTTTGATGATGGAAGACTATTCAATGGTCCAATTGTATGTCCAACATGGTCTAGATATTTTTCTAAATGTGCTAACAAATATTGGGTCATGGTTAGACATAATGGATGTTAGAAGCCCAAAATGGATCCAAAATTGGTTGGAGAAAACACATGTGGTTTCTATCTTTGTGATAGTCTTTTCGTAAGCAACCATGAAAGCCCACATTTATTGACTCCAATGGGTACTAAGAAATCAAGTTAAAAGAGTGTAGTCCTAAAGTTTATTCAAATATACTATAATGCAACATGGTATGTAATATTTGGTGTGGTGCTCATTTTTTTTGCACATGTGAAGCCAATACAAATAATATTTTATATTGGTAAGTAAGAAATCAAGTTAAAAGAGTGTAGTCCTAAAGTTTATTCAAATATACTATAATACAACATGGTATGCAATATTTGACGTGGTGCTCAATTTTGTTGCACATGTGAAGCTAGTACAAATTATATGGGTACTGAGAAATCAAGTTAAAAGAGTGTAGTCCTAAAGTTAATTCAAATATACTATAATGCAACATGGTATATAATATTTTATGTGTTGCTCAATTTTGTTGCACATGTGAAGCTAGTACAAATTCACTAAGAAAACCCACATTTATTGACTCCCATGGGTTCTAAGAAATCAAGTTAAAAGAGTGTAGTCCTAAAGTTTATTCAAATATACTATAATGCAACATGGTATGTAATATTTGATGTGATGCTCAATTTTGTTGCACATGTGAAGCTAGTACAAATTAATTTTTATATTGGTAAGTTTTTTTTTTGATGTCAAAATGACCTATAATCTTGGAGTAATATGGTTCCCCAGTCAAGCATTGGTAAGTTTTACCCAAGGGAACACATACTTGTTTAAGATTGTATAACATCCCATTGAACATTTGCAAGTCCCATAAGGGAATAATTCACATGAAAAATTTAAAGAGTAGTGGAAAATCCTTACCTATAGCTTCGTTGGCATAGTTCTAATATAATGACTAGCACTTAGGCTAAAGAAAAAATAAGGCAATCTATAACTTTGTTAACATGTCCCTTATATTTGATTACTCTATAGAAGTATTATAATTTATTCATCTTATGTGTTATTTATTTTCTATTTTTCTCTTTATATGTCAAAATTGAAGTAGTTGATCAAAGTGAATGATTTTCCTTACTAAGAATATAATTGCATTGCTTGAATATTTGAAAATGGTGTAAATTTTCTTTACATAGGTACAAAAGTCACCTAATATCACTAAATTTATATGAGTGATAAGTAAGTAATGCCCATGCTAGAGTAGAACTACATTGAGTGCATATTTAAATGCATCTATCTATAATTCAAAGGTATGTGTTATATCTAGCATTCCCAAGATTGCAATAAAACAAAGGTATTTTTAAAAGTTCATCAAAGGTACATCAATACATATAAGCGCATATGGATGTTACCTCAATGTGCTTTTACCCCTTGGTACACATAATTTAGTTGAGGGGATAAGTAATATGTGAAAATCCAAGAGGAAATCTTTAGTAGAATTTGGTGAGACCAAGAAAATTACACAATTCTATGATATTGTATCAAGTTAGATTGTTCTATACTACTTTAATTCTCTAGAGATCCATGAATTCTAGATTTTGTGTTGGTGTGGGGTTTCCAAAACTTGTGTTACATCAAATCATATTGAACACAAGGATGCCATATAAGTAAAATATAATAAAATAATTAATAAATTTCACAACACATATTCATGAGACACATGCATGTTGTAAAGGTATTGGTTAGATTGAAAAAGGCAATTGGCCATTTGTAGTCCTTCCCATTTTTTAAATGTTGTTTTCCAAATGTATTTCAAATATACTAGAACCTAAATATATATGGACTTGAGATCTAATTTTGTGAATTATTTCATCTCAAGAGCTATTATAGAAGGTCATCAATGCATGGTAATACATATATATTCTTTACTATGATCTTTAATCAATTACACATAATCAATGCAAATCCACAAAGTGAAGTCCTTTGGTGCAAGTATGATTGGACTATCTCAAGGAGATAAACATAGCCTATTCTTACCTTAATCAACCAAACCTTGAATCTAGCACTAATTATGACCATTCTCCCAAGTGGATCTTTGGTAAAGGGAGCTATTAAGGAGGATAATTAGGAAATAAATCAATTTTATGTTGCATTGAGTAGTGTTTGGTACTCCAATGATTGATAAAAATTCATTATATTGGTGTAGTATGGTGTCAAGTTGATATTGTAATGAATTGAGCATGTGACTGTTAGGATAACCGGTGAACAACTGAGAGGTGGGGGGGGGTGGAGGAGGTGAATTAGTTGTTAACAAATTATGTGAATTAAAGCACTTAAAACCTTTTACCGGAATAACTAATTAAGCATTAAAGCATAATTGAAAACCAGAGAATCAATACCATGCAACCATAACACATAACACCATGATTTGTACGTGGAAAACTAGGTAAAGGGAAAAACCACCGTGGGAAAACCTACCCATAGTCAAATGATACTTCTGCATAAAGTATGTGATTACACTAGGGGTCTGCACATGCAGGAAGGCACATTGCCTAAAGCGCACCGATCATCACAATGGAGTCTCATTGACTACAGAAGAGGCCAACCACCTCAAAATATTTGGACAACAATCCAGAAAGAAGAACTGCTAGTGATAGTGTCAAACATGCCAGATTATAGTTCCGATTAAGCTCAATACCAAAGGTCTAAAACCTCTTACATAAACCCAACTCGATCACCTATGATCAACCAAATCCTCTACAGAAATGATTATTACATTATTCACTTCTTTCCCATGATCTACAATGAGATATTACATATATTTATACCAACTCGGGACCTAACCAATTAGGTTGGCCACCCGAATGATAATTCAATAGATCCATTACATAATCCTGAAATAAAATCATAAAACATGGCGGCCTAAGGCCATAAAAACATCATCCAATCAATGAAACATCCTGGAAGCGCATAAGAGGATCCACCAACATGTTACATGAAATCCAGTCCATAACCTAGATAGCACCATACCTAAATTAGATCCACACATGCCAAAGAAATGACACCAATCAGTCGAGGCACAAACACAATCACCATCACCATCAGCATCCTGAATCCCTTCTAGAAGTTGCACCAACACCACTTATGCATTACATGAAAGATCTTCAATAAAGCTTTGCTGATGAAACCCTTACCAGACCTACAAAGTAGACTTACTAGAACATAAGATAGCATCCGATCATCAAGTCAATACAAATTGATTGAAACATGCTTCAGAAGCATATGAACCATCCATACAAACTTATTCCATCATCCAGATCATACTGATGACAATCAGTTGATAATCTTCCCAATCCAATCCTTCTACCGAAAGCCGATAAACAACCATAACAACTAGTGTTGACATCAATGACAAAACATCAATGCAACACATAATCAATTCTATCATATGGCCAATAATGATAAAGCATTATGAGATTATTTTTAATTAGTTTAGTGGGGGATCTACACAAACCATTACAAGAATAAAATTATAAGGAAACATAATAAATTTATTTAACATTATTGCACTAAAACCAAATACATTCTAGAGTGAGAGGCCATTTCTCTAATTTTAAAGTATAATTTTCCAACATGAATTCACAACATTATATATTTTTTGCTATTGATGTTTTGCAGCCCCCTATGACCCTCTTCCATCCTTCTGCTGTCTCCAGTGTTGTTGACCTTGCTCGAGCATTTCCTGGTCTGTGGTTGCTCGTAGGCACAAGGGGAAATCTTCTCCCATGCCCCATACCCCCCCTCATGGGGGTTTGGGTGGCCCGTCCCCCCCTTGAGTGGGGTTTGTTCCCTAGTTGGTTAGGTTCTCGTGTTTGTTCCTTTCCACCTTTGGGTTGTGGTTCTCTTCCAACATCATCTCTCTTGATGTTGCTTTTTGTTAAGGGTTAGCACCCTAGTTAATGCTACTTTTTTAATAAAAACATCATATATTTACACTATGCGCTCCTTAGTCATAAACAAAGGTTTAACCTAGAAAAATGTCACAAACCTATGAGGGTATAATGTTACAAATAACCATGTCATTCATAGGTTAAACAACATAGTTAAAAGTACATTATTAGATTGCATTTCTTCTCATTTTAGCCATCTTAAAGAGTATCGAGTTGCATGTGAATTGGTAGATGATTGTATTCTTTAGCTAGTATTATATATGATGATGTGTGCAAGATATTTATTGGCACATCACTTCATGTGGAAAAGGGTCATCTTACTTTTGTAGTGTATTTTAGATTGCTGTACTAAAAGATTATACCTCTTCATTAGTCTCTTTAATGCCTCTTAGATTTAGTGTTGCCTATTTGACCATGCCTAAGAATTAGTCACCAAGAGTGACACTAAGGAAAGTTATGACATTACTCCCCTCGTGGCTATTTTATTTCATTTGTACTTAGCATATATGTTTGAAAATATTTTTGATGTAGGAGAATCCTAGGTGTGACAAAAGTATCTCATCACCCTAAATCATCACTTTTTTGTTTGTGTTTTTTTAATAAACTCTAATAATATAGGGATAATAAATCATATGACATTCCATCATAGTTATATATTTAACATTATAGTTATGGGAACACATGTCCTACCAAGAGATGTCAACATCCCATCCAAATTCTAGGAGAATTATAATCATTGCACTTGGTATATTTCATTACCAAACCTAACAAGATGATAATTAGTTTCCCTATTTGAACCTTGTGGTACCTTTTTGAAATGTGTAATAGAAAATAAACACATTTCCCAATTCATTGGTCCTAAGAGAGCATATAGTATGAACTACACAAAGATTCATTAAACTATCATCACAACATTCATTCTAAAAGATACCTTCTACTTGTTTGGGCTAGCCAAATTTTACACCTGGCTTCATGCTTTGCACCTCCTTTTGACCAACAAGAATCACTCCCAAGGATTAGGATTGAACTATATAAGCATTACTCATGATCATTTGCAAGCAGTCTCAGCTCAACTTAGCTTATTCATAACTACATTGTAATGCCATTTAGGAATAATGTAATTGCACATTGTTGTTGCCATGCACATTAAAGGGAAAGGCCTTATATTATAATCCCTTGTGGAAAAAAATAATTCAATTTTGACTATGAATTAATAAAGATCATATTATTTGATGCAGGGGCATAGATCCTCTTTTTATTTTCTTTGTTTGGTTTTGGATTTTTTTCCAGTTTTAGTTTGCTGTGTGGTTTTGGAGTCGAGTTCTCTTATTTCGACATGGGGAGAGGGGAAAAGGAAGTATGGGTAATGGAAGGATAGAAAAATGTTCTTGATCATAGAGAGAGACTCAACACTTTGAAGATTGGGCAGAGTAAGCACAACATGTGTAGGGATTGTGTGAATGATTGGCTTCAAAGATTGAATAAGATTGTGTTTAGGATTTTGTAATCATTTCACTTTGTATTGCAAAATACATGTGAGCATTTGGGGTTTTGTTATCTATTTTTGTTGAATGACTTCCCACCTCATATAAAATTTGTTATTATATTATTTTGAGTTCATAAAGTTCTCATCACATTAACCATTTACTATATTCCCTTCTAAATTCTTGTTGCTCCTTTAGGCAGAGATAGTTTTCATTTGTTTTGGTTTGGAGTAGGTTGCCATCATTATTTTTCTTACTATTTTATTTAGTTCTACTACATATTTGTTCAATTACCTACACAGTCAGATAATACTTCATCCAAGACTATATCAACTCGTATTAGAGTAAAAAAATTAGAATTATAAATTTTTATGTTTTAAAATAGATCACTAAATTTGAGCCAATTTGTAGGAGTGATCATAGAGATTTATGACCTAAGATAATTTGAACAAGATTTGAAGATAATATACCTTTGTGAAGAGGAAAAGGTTTTATTAATATTTCTAGAAAGATGTAAGAATTGTTTGAAATCGTGATGATAAAAAGATTTGCATGGGTTTTGTAGAAGAAGATATGAATAGAGGATTAAACAATATAAATAATGATAGTGTTATGTCCCTTGCCCTATAGGTGTATTGAATTATGAGTAGTTGGGCCATGATCATCTTAACTCTTAAATAAATTACATAATCATTAAAATAGCCATATATAGGTATTTAGGTCATCCTAGGGTTTATAATTAAGTATATAAGTTGGTTTGGGTGATAGTCAAATCATGCTTAGGTATATATATGAGTTAGTGTCTAGTTATTATCATCATGTAGATGTTGGCATTGCATGAAGATTGCATTGATGAATTATAGTGTTGTCATTGATGTCAATAGTAATAGGTAATGGAGATGTATTGCAACCAGTAATGAGGCAGTAATGCAACCGGTAGTAAAGCAATGTAGGCAACCAGTATTGGTATTGTTATTGAAGCAGAGATCAACCGGTAACCCTAACCTATTGATAAGAAGAACCCTAACCGATGGAGCTTGGAGAATCAGTTGTGATGATCTATGACCAAATGATACTCAGAGATGAAGATGCTACGTAAGCATGATGCACATGATAAGTTTCAAAGTGGATTTGGTGTGTGAAGATAACCGATTATCTTTGTAATGATAAAATGCATAGCATGAAGTGAAAAACGCATGATGAGCTACAAGATCCAATGTGCGGTGATCTAGAAGCGGTTGTAGTTGTCTAGAATAATGTGTAGTTGATTTCTATGTAATCCAACGGTTATGATTGAACCGATATGTTTGTAATCTCTATGAGATTTGTAGGGTTTGTGTTGTGTTACGGACCTATTGTATTTTCTTTTAAGGTCGATGAGTTATTTGTAATTGTGTTGGAAATTTGGTTAAGTGTGGTAGTGTGATTATTGCCGAACTAGAAGGTGTGTCTACAGAATGTTGTGAAGGCAGATAGGAGCAAAAAAAGATCTGATTAAGCAAGGAAGTACTATTTCCAGATTAGCAAAGAACCTATTGTTCTCTAACCATTACAACAGTTAAATCCCTTAATCGGGTAAGCTTTAAAAAGCTTGGTGTTGTTGAAATCCTCTAACAAGGTGATCCATTAGCTTGGATTTGAAATCCTCCACCAAGGTTACCTCTAACAGGGTATTGCCTTTAATAGGGTATTGTAGTCAATCCCTTAACCGGGTGGTCCTTAACCGGAGCTATTCTTAACATGACATTATTGTATAAGCTTCTAACAAGGCTTGGCTCTTAACAGGGCAAACTTCAAAAGAGTTCAAAATACTTGTGGGTATTCATCCCCACTGTGGTTTTTCCCATTTGGGTTTCCACATGAAAAATCATTGTGTCAAGTGGTGAATGATTTTGTGGATGTGTTTTGATATGGTTGTTATGATTAACTGGTAAATCCACTTAGATATATTTAGATGACCAGAAGTGATCTGAAATGAGCTATTACTGATATTAGTGAAGTGGTTTAATGTTTTGGTTAAATGGTATTTGAGTTTCAGATTTGTTGCATTGTATCATTGATGTTTTCATCAACCGGTAAAGTTTGACAGTGCAGTTGCAGTTTTTGATATAATGTCTAAACCAGCTAGGTTATCAAGTTGTTTCTGAGTTGGAATTAAGTTTGGTGAAAGTTTATTTTATTTTCTATCTACTGATTCACCCCCCCTCTCAGTAGTTGACCGGATCCTTATAGTTTCATCATATTATCAGTAGATTGGTGTGTTATTTGTAAAGACTATTGAAGATATCCCCCTCTAAGTGGATTAGGAAGTTTCCACCTCTAAGTGGGTGATCCCACAATATTGGGTTACACTTTTTGGTACATCCCGATTTTTGCGGAAATCACATATTTTTTTAGAAAATATAATAATTTAAGCCTTTAGAGATTCCATTTAAATAAAGTTATTGAAGACGGTTATATCAAAGTCTCTTAGATCAAACTCCCTTCAATAGAACCTCTATAATCTTAAATCATACGTGCATTGGAGTCTCCTTCACACCTATCAAAATATTGACAAAAAACCACTTTTATATTATCTTTTGGGGGGTCAAACAAATTCATTTAGAAGTTTTATTTTGTAAGTATGTAGTCCTTACTATAAGATTTCCAAAAAGAATGATTTTGAATATATTTAATTTTATTAATATACTTATTTTCTATTTCTTATGAATGTAGGTTTTTAATCAAACATTAAGGTCTATGTTTCACACATGTGGAAAAATAGGAAAGTAGAGAAATTTCTTTGTTAAAAATATATTTACCCTAGGTATTGATATCCTCATTTCAATACAAAAAATAGTTACATCAAATGCATACACCTCTATCCAAATTACAATTACTCTGACTTCAAAAGTTAACTAAAAAATATATGCAACAAGAAATTATGAAAAAATATCCATACACTAGATATTGGTGTGACATATATATTTTAAAAATTAAAATTTAATTATTTCTATAAAAAATGCTATGCATGACATCATAAATGTCACATGTGAAAAGTTCTAGTTATTGTAAAAATTAAGTTATGTAGCATCGTAAATTATAATCGGTCTACTTTACACCTCATGTTTGTGCTCCCACTTGAGCATGCCCTATCCCCATCCCCTCTCTAGGTTTGATTTGACCCTTTTCTCCAACTTTGATGTCATGAACAACCTTTGGTGTGTCTTATCATGGGATATCCTCCCCCTTGGCTATTTATTTTGGTCTTGTTTGTAGAAGGACCAGGGTGTGGGATGCCCTGGTCTAGACCAGAGCACCTCCAAATGCCTTGGTCCCTCTTAAACAAGCCCCAATTCAAAATGAGGTAGGTTCTATATCTCCCCGATAGCATTTGATTGTTGGGGCTACACATGACCATTGGAGGTCATCGTAATCGATAATTTACCTAGGGAACCCTATATAAAGACATCTTATCAATTCATTTAATAACCTATAAGAAATCAATCATATACCCTATTATTTGTGCATCCGTGAATCTTTCATCTGTTGGTATTTTGGTATGGTTTTGTCATTGATGTCAACACCTACTGAAACACTAGCACTTTGGAAATCCAACAACATTCACCGGCAAGCAACTATTGCACAGTTACTGGTATATGGTTCACTGGCAGGATATAATGTTCACCGACACTTGGAATGATATGGAAGACACTTGGTAATGTCGAAGACATCGTATGGACACTTTTTTTGAAGAATCAATCATTGGTATATTCATATTTGCATATTTACTTTTACTGGAAAATAGGTCCAGGGTTATCTAGGGTTACACTGACAAGTTTGTCTTTTCCAGATCAGCATGACACACTATGGAGATGATTTATTATTGTTGTAAATGCATTAAGCCGACATGTTTAATTGGTTATTGCATCAGATATTATATTGTATGTAAAATATTTTTTATTGTAATATCTTGTAGAGCCGATCTACTAAAATTTGTCTTAGGTTATGGTATAAATGTAAGATCTTATTTGTAAGATCGAATGTGGAATGTGGAAAAGAATTGTGTGAAGGTATATGCGAGATTAAGAAGAGGTATACATGAAGACATCATTTGAAGGTGAAGCTAGGTTTTTGTAGAAGCATATCAGCATTACACTAGTATTGAATCCAACATATGAAGATGCTATTTTGTGCAGTACATTCTTATTGGATTTAACCATCCAACTGTAGTCAGTGTGACTCCCATTTTGTGATTGAGCAGTGAGCTCTAGGCTGTTGGCCTTTCTGCATGTGCAGACCCCATTTATGTACACTTACTATCTGCAGTAGTATCATTTGATTGTGGGTAAGGATTCTCACTATGGTTTTTCCCCTTACAGGGTTTCCACGTACAAATATTGGTGTTGTGTTGTGGATGACTCTATGTTTATGTTTCATGCATTAATCTCTACCGGTATAGCAATTTACTGTTAACATTGTCTATCGGCACACTTAACTGGTTTACCGATATTAAGCATTAAGTTGGTTAATTGGTTCTTGGTTTAAATTTATTAGACAACTGATTCACCCCCCCCTCTCAGTTGTCTCCGGGACCTAACATCATCATCAATAATATTAAGAGATTCAAGGCTACATATTTATTATTCAAGCATTATGGAAAAAAGTTACATCAATCTTCATGCAAGCATGTGCGTGTAATTAGGGTTTTTCATGTCCATGTGTTTGTCATACCATTACATTCAACATTTGTGATTACATTCAAAGAGCATTGCATCATCATCAATAATTGTAGATCTGAATATATCTCCTTAACATTTATTTTAGTATATGCATTATTTCATTCAAGGTTAATTCCTAAATAGGGGTTTGACTTAGGCAAAACCCTATGCCCAATATCTTTCCCTTTCTTTCTGTGTACAGGTTATAGGTGCATGAGCTATACACAGGAATTTCGGTAGTGTTGATAGTGAAAAAAAGGTTCAGTTGTCAACGATGGAAAATTCAGAGGACCAAGGCAAATCTATGCTACTTGGTCCTGAAAAATTAGGCCAAACTTCTGGGAACAGGTTCTAAACATCTTATTTTTCCCAGATCTCAGCTGGTGGCTCCATGTGACATCTGTAGCTTACCGTTTCTGTCAATGTACTTCAATTATCCCTCATTTTGCCCTAATTTCACAATTACATTTCAAATTCAACTAAGAAATAAGGAGACTCATACCCTTCAAAATTGGTAAATCTGATTAGTATTCTTAGCTCATTTTCTAATAAAATTGTGGCTAGATCTATTAGATTTAGCTCTTATTTCAATGTATGGTTAATTTGGTTAGTTAGTGGTTTTACTTGTTGGAAACCTAATTCAAAAATTCCACCATTACATATTGGTGAACCTGACATCTTCATGCTTAATTATGATTTGTTGTCTCAGATCTGATTTTGTATGCAATTTAGCTTTCAAATTTGCACTCATAGATCATATTTTCAATTAAAAATATAAAATTAGAGGTTAAAATCGTAAAAACCCTAATTTATTTTGTTAGATTTGAATTGTGGGTTGCATAATTTTTCACTTATATTTTTAGATCTGATTTTGGGCATTTATAATGGAATTTACTAAATCTATTTTTTTTTCTATTTCACACATGATTACATTTCTTTTTAGTTACATTTGTCAAAATCAAGAGTTGATAATGACTTCTTTCATTTTACATTCTTTTCATTCATAGTACTTTTGCATATTGCATTTTTAGGGTTTCAAAAATATTTCCTATTTGCAAATCGCATCTGAAAGATTTTATCTTTGTTATATGTTGTTTTATGATGACATTTTTAAGAACAAGAATTACATGTGTAGATCACATAAAATCTTTTGCAGACAATGATAATCCTAGAGATGAAATTGACTAAGATAATACTTGGACCTCTCCTAGGGTATCTAATATGAATGAGGAAAGAGTCAATAGTCCTATCAACGATCTCTCTAATGGAGAGAAAGAATTGAAGAGCAACATGACACCGTCCTCTTCTCATAGGCATACTCTAGTGCAAGGGGGGCAAGATCAAAATGTTAGTTTTCAATCTTTTTAGATCCTCCTTATTCTCCTAGAGCTTATCTTAATCATCAAAATATTTGTAGGTAAGATGATGTTATGCATTTTATTCATGAACTATCTCCTCATATAACATTAATAAAAGATGAAGCCTTATATGATAAGGACCTACCTTCCCAACCTATCAAAGAGGAGATGAATAATTATTATAGAAAGGAGAAATTATCTACAAAGGAGATTCCTTCTTCATCTAATTCTCCCTTCAATCCTTCCATATTCCCTTACACTACAAATTTTAAAGAGATTCATGATAATGGTCCTTCTTCTTCATAATTAAAAAGTTCTTATAGGAGCGGTTATAACTTAATTTTAAAACAAGGGTATAGTGGACAAGGACTTGGAAAATATGAACAAGGAATCAAATTCCCTATAAAACCTCCTTCACAAGCTAGTATAGAAAGTATAGGAAATCCTCATAATTCACCTATGAACAATCTCCTTAGGGTGCAAAGGTTTAAGGATTATCTTGCAAGACAAAGAAATTCTCATCCATCTAAAGGTGCTTCTTCCTCAAATAATCCTTTATGCTGATATCATCAAATCCATGATCACCATGCCAATGATTGTCCCAATTTTCAAAAGAGAATACAATAACTCATTGATAATGGCACTATCAAAATAATAGAATACAATCCTCCCCCTTCTAGTGACCCTTGTCTTACATCTCAAGAGATAAGACCTACTCCTACTGATGTTCAAGATAAATTAGCTACAAGAATATTTTGGAAATTGAAGTATGATAAGAATGTTATTTTTCCTTTTATTAAATATAATTATAATTATAAGAGTAAGGAAGGCAATGCACATTGTATTTTTCATCACAATTATTCTCATTCTCTTGGAAATTTTAAAGCCTTTAAAGCATTTGTTCAAGACCAATATGGTCAAGCTCACATAGATCTTACAATTGATCTCACACTTTTCCTTGGTAAAAAGGTAGTGCCTTAGCACTCCATTCACCCTATCATGTTGCTCCTCACCCTATTATACTAGTAGTTAAGTTCATTGGGGTCTCTTTCTCATGAGTGGTGTTGTTTTTTTAATACAATCATCTTGGGGAAAGGACAATGTATATTCAATTCTCTCTCTCTGAAGATTACCTCTTCTTTTGTGTTGCATTTTTCATAACATGATGTCCTTTCTTGCATTTAATTTTACTTCATGCGAGTACATGTGTGTTCCTTCGGTAGGACCTATTCCTTGTTTGAAACAATACTTCTCTTATAAATAAATCTCTCCTTGGAGTTTGTGTAATCCCTCCAATTGTCTCCACACTTGGGGGGCATTGATTTCTCATATCCTTTCTAAGGATCCACTTTTCCTTTGTTGAGTGGTGTTTTCTTATGATACAATGTCATTTCTTGTGTGAAGTTGTTTGTTTGATCAAGGATTCTCTCTTATGCAAGAGGTATGTGTTTTCATGCTTAAAAGTCATATGAGATAATTAGGAAATAAGGACGATCATAGATCCTTAACTAATTAAACAAACTCAAACATAAACCAATAGAATAAATGTAATAATGAAAGAATTAAAGAATTAAATAATTGAAAAACCCCCTCAATCGCATTGTAGCTTCCATTGTTCTTCTCCAAATTGCTGGTTTAGGTGGCTCTCAAGTATTGCACTAAAATTCCTGCATAAGATGGAAATTGTTTTGAAGAGTGTGATCTAGGTTGATTTGAGAAATTGATCTTATTTATATAGATTTTCATGAGAGATGGGGAGGGAATTTGAACTCAAGTTCTAATTGGGAGTGAACTGATTTAGATTGATCAATTAACAGAGTTGATTGATTTGTTAACTCAGATTGATTGAGTTGTTAACTCATTTGATTGAGTAGTCAACTAGATAGATTGGATAGTGGATTGAATAGATTAGCCAGTTGACTGATTTAATTGATTAGATCACTGAATGAATTGGAGAGATAAGTAGATTGATTGATCAGTCAGGAAAGGTGTTTTGGAGTGAAAAGGGGTGATTGAGGAGTTAACTGAGTTAACTAATTAGTTAACTGATTTGATCAATTAGTTAAGATTTCAACACGTGTTGTAGGATTTTGAAATTGAATTTGATTTTCATTTTCAATTTGGATTTTCGAATGTTGAAATGCACATGAAATTTACTAAAATTCATTGAAATTTAGTTTTGGTGAAATTAAATTAAATGGAATTATTTGAAATTTGAATTTGGGGATTTGGAGGAATGAATGAATTAATTAAATAATTTAAATGAAATTATTTAATCTTTAGACATAGAATTAATTAAATAATAAAGATTCTTTAATTAAGGGAATTAATCATAATTAATTAAATAATTAATATTTGAGAAAGGGGTTAACCGATTAATTAATTAAAGAATATAAATTTGATAATTAGAAATGTTGAATGTGATGATTGAGTTAGTTTAGAAGAATAATTAGCTTAATTAAATAATTACTTTAATTAATTAGAATGAATAATTAGTGATGATGAAAAAGACATTTTTCAGTGTCTACATTTTCCCCTCTTTGACACAATGTTGGAATGACGTTGTTTCAAAGAAAATGAAAATTTTCTACCTTGAATGCCTTGGTGACACTTATAGTGTAAATATGCCCCCTCAAAAAAAGTGGTCAAAATTTTAGGAAATTGAGACCATTTTTTCGATACCATGCTGGTGAGCAACCATGTGAAGTTTCGTGTGATTTAGAGTCCGTTTGATTGTGTTACAAGTGCGTTGAAGTTCAGGGGGACCACGACCATCGAAGTGGTAAAAACCCTAATTTTGAGCTATAAATAGTGAATTAGCCCTTTCATTTGGTCATTTGCATTCATTTGATTCTGTGGAGCTCTTCTTGATTTTAGTGCTTTCCTATGACTTTGGAGTGTGATGGTGGGCCACAGAGCGAGATTGCACTTGTCCGATCGAGTGCGTTCATACCAAAGACCGCTCGACACTGGAAGCATGGTATGTATTTTGAAAAATTTGCTCGTTTTTGCCCGTTTTTCTAATTTTTTCCATTTTCATGTCCAAGCAAATTTTTTTAATTAATGCGCAATTGTATGTTGACTTGTTTACAATTGTTAATATTTATGTGTAATTGTTTGAAATGATGCACAATTGTCTTAAAAAATTCGCAAATGTAAATATTGATGCACATTTATTTTAAATGCTTCACATTTGTTTTAAATGGTTTGCATTTGTCTGTTTCTGATGCACAATTGAACTTATTAGTTCACATTTGTTGATTGTGAAATTTTCAAATATACTTGATTTGATTTGTTGTCGTGCAAATAAATTATCTGATTATTTTCTTATGCTTTGCTTGCAGGAGAACTTCCCTATGTTGATAGGCAGACATACGAGGTCTGATGGTCTTGATCGGTGAGATGAGTTATCGTAGGAGAAGGTTGCTCTGATTAGGCATTTGGGATTATACCATATTCTCCATCTTCTAGAGGTTACGACCAATAGGGCCATGATTATTGCTTTGATTGAGGGGACACTCAGAGATTTGTTCCTTTCATTTGCCCACATGAGAGGAATCAGTTACCTTGGAGGATGTGTGGCGCATTCTTCACGTTCCCATCTATGGTGCCAGACTTACATTCAGTTGCAAAGATGGTATCTGAGGCTTATGCAATCTATTTGAATGCACTAAGTAGGATCTGCAGTTATGGGGTGGATATGATATCTTGTGGGTTGCTTTGGATTACGATGATCTGACTGTCGTATTATTCAACATTATAGCCGGTCCTCTGATTCCCGATAGGAGGACACATGGATTTATAGTTGGTTGGGGTAGAGTTATCCATGATATGATCGTACACATATGCATTTATGCTTGGGGTCCTTTCTTATTGACCACTTTATATCATCAGATGCATGGGGTTGTTTATCTTGGACAAAAGTCCATTGGATGTGGGATCGCATTTCTCCAGGTATGGGCTTGGGAGCACATAGCTATCTTTCGACCAGTTGTCCATGTTGATCTTGGTGCTGAGAAACCATATGCATATAGATACACAACTGGCATTAGACATAGGGTGTCAGGGAACACCCTTTACTGAAGACATCAGATTGATATATTATAGTATTTTTCATGGAGACCATATCTTGATTGCCCCAGTTGGGTTGATGATGCACAATATTTGCCATATTATCGTCAACAGATATATTTGATTGGTTAGGATGTGGGTACCCATAGAGTTATTGACATTCACCTTCTTGGCTATGTACTCTATTAGTTTGGGGAGGTACAAGGGGTTCCTAATGTTACTGCTTATTTTTCTTGTATCTGTCAAGAGATCAAAGATTGGGGGGTTTGTGTGTAGCCTCATGTTGCTATTGCAAAGTTTGATTCTCTTTGGCCATTATAGTTGGGTTTGTTAGCTAGGGTTGTAGATCTAGGTGCTACACCTCAGTATGATGCTTGGTGGGTGAATCATATGCTAGTACCATTGACTGATCCTATGATTCCTATTTCTCCTCAATAGATCTGACACAAGAGGGTGCAAAGAGGGAGAGGGAGAGGGAGAGATGGTGGAGGTCGAGATAGGGGTAGGATGAGGTGGAGGTCAGATTGGGTTGATTGCAGCAGTAGTGGAAATAGAGGCAGAGCAAGAGGATAGTGAGGAGGATGTAGACATCAATGGAGACATCGAGTCTATGAGTATCTCTGGGTGAGATGAGAGCGAGGGATGATTATGAAATGAGATCATCGAGTAGTGGAGGGAGTGATGGTGGGTATGTTTGAGGGAAGGACATTGAGATGCCCTAGGTTGGAGATGTGCCAACTGTAGAGGGAGGTGGTGACAAGGAGGGTGAATATGAGCAAGTTTTGAGAGCTCAGATTAGGAGCTTGGAGGATCTAGTTGTGACTTTGAGACAATGACAGATGGATGATAGTGGTGCAAGAGCACCTCATCAACAAGATATTAATGACCTTTAGGATGAAGACTAGGACCATTAGGATGTGTTAGAGTGTCTTGTGTTTCATGTGTGCAAATAAACCCCACCATGTAAACCCATGTCACCAATTAGGCAATTTGAGAAGCCAATTGGGACAACGTGGTAAAGAGGGGTAGTAGATGGTTTAGATTCATGTTTAATAGGTTTTAGACATGTTTTGTGTGTGTTTGGTTGGTCCATGTGTGTGGATCCCAACCTTAGGAAGTATGACAACTTTGTGAGCAAAATTGCAAAAATGCAACTTTTGGGTGCAAAAGTGCAACTTTTTGTAATTCGGTTGGGGAAGCCTTTCAATGGCTCCAACCTACTCCAAATTTAGTGGTAAACCATTGGAGATTTGTATAAGCCTTGTGCGAATGATTCCCAACGTTGCTATTGTTGGAGTTGAAGTTTGAGAATCAGTAATAATCAAAATACTTCAGTTTTCCCAAAAATTTTGAGTTTGCAGGTTTTGTACGTGACTGTACAGATTGGTTTGAACCCCACAATCCATGAAGTAGATAGGAGGATGAACTGGTTTTCTTTTTGTGGTGGTCTGAGGTCTTAATTGTTTGAGAGTAGAGAGAAACCTTCATTCTACTTACTGTAACCTAGAAATTTAGGGTTTGGAGAGGGTTTTGAACTAAAATGGCTTTATCTTGCACTCCGGTCCATTAGAAGACTCTTCCTTTGGAGGGATGCAGGCTAAGACTTTGTATTTTAGTGTTTTCATGTTTTGTTGCAGGGAAGATTTTGTTGTTGGCAATATTGCATTATAACAGACAATGAAAGATTGTTGGCATTTCATAAGGATATTGAGAAGGTTGTTGATGATTATGGATATAACTGATTAAAGATGTTTTACTATCTTGATATTATTATTTTGTCATTGATGTCAAGAAATTGATTTTCTAATTCAGTATGATGTTGTCATATCTTGAGAAGTATGATATGAAGATTATAAAGATGTCGGTAAAAGACACAGGAAAGAATATGATGAATAAGGTATTCAATGGGCAACTACTACCGAGTCAGACAATGATGAGATCATGGTGTTTTAGATTGTTTTAACATCATACATATGTTGTAAATTGTAAAGGTTAATACTATACTATATTATCAAGCAAAGAACCTAGTTGGTAAACCTTAAGGAACCTAGTCGGTAAACCCTAAGGTTATCGCTATCGGTTAATGAAGGTGGAATGTCTACTGAGTGGAGTTTAGTATTCACTGAGTTGTTACCGAGTTGTAACCGAGCTATAATAGAATGCATTAAATGTTTACATGTGGTATTTAATGAAGCTGATGAGCTGGAGTGGATTAAATGATTGGTAAGCCTTGGAAGAAGTTTGTTAACAAATCTAAGGCAATGAAAAGTCAGCATGAAGATCTATAGCTCAGATTGAACCGCAATACCCTGGCACAAGTTCCAAGACTATTATGCAAGTTCCAAGGCGGGGTAAAACATTTTCAGATCAAAAGATGCATTGAACCTGGACAAGATTGAAGGTCTGATAGCTATGATTGATCATGGGAAATGTGATCAAGGAGATTAAGTGGTTACCTAATTGTTTATAAATAGAAAACTATTGATAAACAATGTATGTGGGTGTGTAGGGGAAAAAGTGACACTAAGCAAACATGCCCTAATCTCACTTTCAATCACACACTTGTGGAATACGAAAGAGCCTAGAGGTATCACACAATTGGCTACTTCTTTTTGTAGAAGAGAGAGCCACGGGCTACCTATTAGGATTTCTATTCCTTTGTTGCAAATGATAGATAAAATGATGCAAGTTCAACTACTAGCCCTAGAGTGCAAGTATGAACTAGTAACAAGATTGCAAGATTGAGATTAAGTGATGAAAAGCTGTAAACACAAGGATAAAAGGAGAATGCAAATGTGTACCTGGGGTTAAAATCTGAGTGGAAATGTTCGGGACGGGGGCGCGGGCACCACTGTCCTGATTCTGCACCTGAAACTGCTGTTTTGCAACCTGAAAAGCTGTCAAAAATGCTGAAAATTGCTGTCTGACAGAGGGACCAGGGCGCCCAGCGCCCCTGTCTTGGTAGGACTAGGGTGCCCCACGTCCCTGTCTTGGTCTTTTTCTTTGCAATTTGGTGTGAAGTTCAGTCTCCGTCTACTTCCATCGGATCTGCAACTTGCGGCATCGTCCGAATCCCGAAACCTGCACTTATATCTGAAAAGGTATGTTGGGCGGCTATATAGGGTTTTGCCTTAGTCAAACCCCCGCTTTGGTGATTTCCACCTCCACGAATAGCCAAGTTGTATAGAAAAAGTTGTGTGTGTGTAGACCTTGTGTGTGTGCAAGATCCTAAAATGCAAGTAAGCAAACTAGAGCAACCTAGAAAGTAAACCCTAATTGCTTGCAAATGATAATGTAAATGCTCCAAATCAAGATGCAAAGTGATCTAAAGCATGAATACAAATGATATAATGAGGCTTATACAAAGACATGAAAACAACATGAAATCATACCCAACCCCAAGGGAGGGGTACAAGCCAATCTTCAGTCGGTGATCCCCTATTGCTCTTCAATGTCTTCAAAGCCCTAAATGGATGAATGAAATTGATGAATGCTTGATGGATGGATGTTGAATGTTGTTGAAGTCTTCAAAGATCTGCTCTTTCACTGCATAGAAGGCCCTTGAAACCAAAAATCTGGATCCTTTCCAATGAAGAAAGAGAGTTCTTATATATGAAACCCTAGGTCTTAATTTCAACTTTTGGCCGACCTAGAGATTGAATATCCCGCCAATTTCTTGGGGTTAAGCTTTATTTTATGATTGGATCACGCTCCTAAAATTTTGGGAAAAATGTCCGGGACCGTGTGCACTCCGGGCGCCATGGTCCCGACAAGTTTTCACCAAATTTTCAGGGCCATCGGATATGATGATTTTAGAGAGAATCCTGAAGTTATAGCTGATTTCGAGATGTTTGGACCCCCGAAATCAAGCCCCCAAGTTCAAAATAGGACCTAATTAGGGTTTTAGGTTAAGTGATGTATTGGAAGAATAAAATGAAAGGGGCACACTTTAATGAAAAGGGCCCAACTTTATGATATGGGAGATGATAAAATAGAACCTTAGACCTAATTAATTTAATTAATTAAGTGCTAAAGGGGAAATGCAATGCAAAATGTGCCAAGGCGGGTGCTAAACTAGGTGTGAAATTGTACTACTTTAGCAGGTGCATACAATTTACGACGCTACATTTAGCCCCAACTTTAGCGGTCATATGAACACTACGTGCATATGCAAGCTAAAGTACAGAAAAGTAAACATTATTTGAAAAAGGATATATCCATAAGTTGTCGGACGAAGCCCCCAACGGCATTTGCAGTACTCAGTTAGGAACCACAACCTACAAAACCACATGTTAGATCACAAAATCACCTAATGCTTACTAAGGAAGGTGATGAAAATTCGAGGGTAGCTATATGAAAGATCCTAGAGGTATCACACAATTGGCTACTTCTTTTTGTGGAAGAGAGAGCCACGGGCTACCTATTAGGATTTCTATTCCTTTGTTGCAAATGATAGATAAAATGATGCAAGTTCAACTATTAACCCTAAAGTGTAAGTATGAACTAGTAACAAGATTGCAAGATTGAGATTAAGTGATGAAAAGCTGCAAACACAATGATAAAAGGAGAATGCAGATGTGTACCTGGGGTTAAAATCTGAGTGGAAATGTTCGGGACGGGGGCACGGGCACCACTATCCTGATTCTGCACCTGAAACTGCTCTTGAAACTGCTGTTTTGCAACTTGAAAAGCTGTCGGAAAATGCTGAAACTTGTTGTCTGACAAAAGGACCAGGGCGCCCAGCGCCCCTGTCCTAGGGACCAGGGCGCCCAACGCCCCTATCTTGGCAGGACCAGGGTGCCCCATGCCCCTGTCCTGGTCTTTTTCTCTGCAATTTGGTGTGAAGTCCAGTCTCCGTCTGCTTCCGTCGGATTTGCAACTTGTGGCGTCGTCCGAATCCCGAAACCTGCACTTATATCTGAAAAGGTATGGTGGGCGGCTATATAGGGTTTTGCCTTAGTCAAACCCCCACTCTGGTGATTTTCACCTCCACGAATAGCCAAGTTGTATAGTAAAAGTTGTGTGTGTGCAAGATCCTAAAATGCAAGTAAGCAAACTAGAGCAACCTAGAAAGTAAACCCTAATTGCTTGCAAATGATAATGTAAATGCTCCAAATCAAGATGCAAAGTGATCTAAAGCATGAATACAAATGATATAATGAGGCTTATACAAAGACATGAAAACAACATGAAATCATACCCAACCCCAAGGGAGGGGTACAAGCCAATCTTCAGTCGGTGATCCCCTATTGCTCTTCAATGTCTTCAAAGCCCTAAATGGATGAATGAAATTGATGAATGCTTGATGGATGGATGTTGAATGTTGTTGAAGTCTTCAAAGATCTGCTCTTTTGCTGCATAGAAGGCCCTTGAAACCAAAAATCTGGATCCTTTCCAATGAAGAAAGAGAGTTCTTATATATGAAACCCTAGGTCTTAATTTCAACTTTTGGCCGACCTAGAGATTGAATGTCCCACCAATTTCTTGGGGTTAAGCTTTATTTTATGATTGGATCGCGCTCCTAAAATTTCGGGAAAAATGTCCGGGACCGTGTGCACTCCGAGCGCCATGGTCCTGGCAACTTTTCACCAAATTTTCAGGGCCGTCGGATATGATGATTTTAAAGAGAATCCCGAAGTTACAGCTGATTTCGAGATGTTTTGACCCCCAAAATCAAGCCCCCAAGTTCAAAATAGGACCTAATTAGGGTTTTAGGTTAAATGATGTATTGGAAGAATAAAATGAAAGGGGCACACTTTAATGAAAAGGGCCCAACTTTATGATATAGGAGATGATAAAATAGAACCTTAGACCTAATTAATTTAATTAATTAAGTGCTAAAGGGGAAATGCAATGCAAAATGCAAAATGCGCCAAGGCGGGTGCTAAACTAGGTGTGAAATTGTACCACTTTAGCAGGTGCGTACAATTTACGATGCTACATTTAGCGCCCACTTTAGCGGTCATATGAACACTACGTGCATATGCAAGCTAAAGTACAGAAAAGTAAACATTATTTGAAAAAGGATATATCCATAAGTTGTCGGACGAAGCCCCCAGCGGCATCTGCAGTACTTAGTTAGGAACCACAACCTACAAAACCACATGTTAGATCACAAAATCACCTAATGCTTACTAAGGAAGGTGATGAAAATTCGAGGGTAGCTATATGCCCCCCCTGTTTTGGCTTGCTAATTTTAGTGAGTTGAAACAGGGTATCATGTTTACCACTTCAAATTGTTAAAGAATATTGATGACAAATTCTCACAAGAAGATTTGATATGAGATCAAAAACTAATGGAGAATCATTTGGTAAGAAAGAGGACTAAATCTCAATTCCAACACAACAAAGAGTGTGAGGATTTGAGAGTTCTTGAACACAAGATGAAGGATGTAAATGGAAACAAAATGCAAAGAGAAGAAAAGAAAGGAAAAAAGCATGAATACACACATTGGTGATCCATGAGAAGAATAGTGAGAGAGAAAACATGGACTTCTCGCCCCTAGATCTTGTCTAGGTGATCCATGGGAAAAAGGACATGGAAAACTAGCCCCTAGAGTCTGTCTAGGTGATCCATGTAAGGGAGGAGAGTGAGAAAGTTTAGCCTTATGCCGCTAGTTCCACTCAACCTCGTGCATGTGTGTGTAAGTGAGGTTAGAAGCACCTCATAGGAGTCTATGCCCGAGTATGCTACAACTTGTATATGTATAGTACAAAAGCATGACATCTCGCTCTAAGAGTCTGTGCTCTGGTTCCGAGAATAATCACCTTGCATAAAAGAAAAAATGGAGACATCTCGCTCTAAGAGTCTATGCTCTGGTTCTGAGAATGACCCATTTCTCAATAAGTGTAATGTTTATGTCATAAGAAAAGTAGAACAAGGATACCTACCTTCATCACAAAAGAAGATACCCCAAAAATGCAACAATGTCATAGATCCAAGCAAGAGAGTTTTTTACTCTTTAAGCAAGGATAAGATAGTTGAAAAAGAGATATCTTGTAGTATGTGTAAAGGAGATCCTTAGAGGAGAAGAGATCTTTGTACAAAAGACACCTATCCCTGAGAGGAATTGTCTTAGACAAACATCTTCTAGAATAAGACAAAGAAGAGAATAAGAATGCAATATTTCCTTCTTTTGCAAGGTGAAAGTGATTCTTAATGAAGGATGACGCTCTTTTTAACCCCATTGGGAGAGTGAATTCATTATGGATGTATTTTACCAAGTGCAAAAGAGGTTGTAGTCAAGGACTTACACCCCTTGTAAGAGAGAATCCTTGAACAAACAACAACAAATGCATACAAGGAATAACATCAAGTAATAAAGTTCACACCATCCACGAAATAGGAAAAAGTGGATCCTTAGATAAAAATAAGGAAAGATCATTGCCTCCCAAGGATAAGGATAATGAGAAGGACTTACACAATCTTCTAGGGAGAGATCTAGACATAAGCAAATTGCAAGACATTAGTGTATGTAAAATGCTCCTCACAAGAAGTGGGGAGGATAAGAAAGAGAATACACATCTTCTCCCATATCTAGGAAAAGAGGATTCTAAAGAAAAGGTGATCAATATTTCCACACTATTACCCCATAGGAACAAGAGATAACATAGAAAAATTAGGCTATCATGTTGCTTCAAAAATATGATTGCACTTGAAATTGTACCATCATGAATGACAATGAGCCCCCAGTAAATGAGCTACCAATGTCACATAATGATGAGCAACATAATAGCCATTAATGTTATTTAAAGACATGATAGATTGAATGAGGTATTTGAATATGACATGTTGAATTCTCAACTATAAGTGAGATCAAAAACATGTATAAAATGATAAAAATTGAAGAAGGAAAGTTACAAAAAATCTTAGAAGAGAGATGAGTGTAATTTATTAGAGCCTTATCCCTGGAGGAAAGGACTTTATGATGAATAGGAGATAAAGATTCATAAGTGGATTTAAAAATTTGAGGGGATTCATAAAGAGATTTGTTCATCGCCAAGATTTCCTTATGAGGGGAATGAGAGTTGATAGAAGTAGAAGATGATTTAGTTGAAGTGAGATCATCATCACTACTAAATATAGCATTCACATTGAGAGATGGTCTTTTAGATGCTTTGGTGGGCTTAAAAAGATTATATCCAAGTCCAAATGAATATTCATGCATGCTATGTTCTAAAGGAACTTTAATTCCTTGTTCATTTGTGCCACAACCATTTCCACTATAGCCACTCTTAGCCAAAATGTGAAAACCACGACCATAACGATTAGCCATTTCAGAAAGAAAAGGTGGTTTTTCATAAGACAAAGAATCAAATTCTTTAGAATTAGAGGTGTGAGGAGAAGAAGTTTGAGAAGTAGCCACAAAATTATTGCTCATAGGTTCAGGTAAGACCGATTGATCTCTAGTTTCTTCCTTCTTTTTAACTTTAAGCTCTCTAGGAGGAACCCTATACTGACCTACAAAGGTGGGATTAAAATCAAGAGATCCCCAATCGTCTTCTGCGAGAACCTTCTCAGTATCAAAAGCCTTTTCATGTGTAGATTCAAGTTGAGAAGAATCTTCTTCAGGAACTTTAGACTCATCCAAAGAATTTTGATTATCAGAGGGTAATGATTCATCCATAGGTATCTTGTTTAATGAGTCATCACTAGAAGAGGAAGGCTTAGAAGAACTCCCGTTGGAAGTAGATGTTTGCAAACAAGCTTGAAAATTAGTATCACCTATCAAGGTCTATGTCTTATTATTATAAATAAATTTAACTTGTCTATGCAATGTAGAGGGGACAACTTGCATACTGTGAATCCAAGGTCTCCCTAATAACAAGTTGTATGTTAGATTTCCCGACATAACATGGATAGGAGTAGGCAAAGTAATAGGTCCCACTGTGATGGGTAAGGTGATAATACCTAATGAAGACTTAGCCACATTATCAAAGCCTCGAATGGGATGAGAGTCAAGCTCAATAAGGGATGTATCCACATTCACCTTATGCAATAGATTAATGCTACACACATTAAGGCCAGAACCATTATCTACCAGTGTTCATCTTATAGCAGTGTCATTTATGATAACCACAATCATCAAGGGATCATATTGATATTGAATTTTGCTAGTAGGCAACTCATCTTGAGTAAACACAATTTGCGCTTTAGGATTCATCACAGAGTTAACCAAAGACACTATATTACTAGATGTATTAGGTGGAGGAACATTCAAATCTTTCAAGGCATCTTGTAACATTCCATGATGAGCGGAAGAAGTTTGGATCAAATCCCAAAGGGATATCTTAGCAGGGGTAGCTTTAAGTTGTTCTATGAGATCATAGTCCTTACTAAGCTCCTTACTAAGCATTTGTGAAATACGAGGAGCTTGAGGAAGAATAGGTTGGGAAGGAGGAAGTGAAGTTGGGATAACTGGAGGAGGATTAGGTTGCCTATTGTTTCTTGTGTTATAGGTATGAGAAACCGCATTATAACTCTCTCTAGTCAGTTGCTTAGCATACTCATAAGGGCTCTTAGTAGAATAACCTCCTTGCACAGTAATAATAGGTTTCTTAGGAGTGCAAAAAGAATCATTAGCATAACCACCTTGAACCACTAAGATAGGCTTATTTAAAGGTTGAGAATTTTGAGAAGGACAAGCACCTTGGACAGTGAAGAGAGGTTTGTTAGGTGTTTCATTCACATGTATCAAATTGATTGAGGATGGTTTAGAGGAATGAACAAAAGTGTTGGAAAAATTATTGATAGTCTTCTCTTGCACTAAAATCTCATCACGGATTAAATCAATTTCAGGAGAGAGACAAGGGGTAGGCATTGATGTTCTAGTAGGAATAGTAATACTAGGAAAGGTCATATCATCCTCTATCATCAAAGGATCTACATGGGGAATAAACTCTCTAGGAGAAGGATCAACATTACTCTCTAAAGTCTCACTTTTGAGAGGGAGATCTTTGAAAAAGATGTTAACCATCTTGCTTTGAACTAGGGTTTCCTTATGAGTGGAACCAAGTTGAGGAGAGGGAGATGCTTTATTTTTAGAGGGAGAATGATCAAGATTCAAGGAAGGTGAGAAACTATCAAGGGAGTTTTCAATCTTGATTTCATCCCCTTTGGCTAGGGTTCTCTCATGGGGAAGAGAATAATCTACACCTTCTTCTAATGGTTCATCCCAAATAGTGAGGTTGTTGAAAGGAGTGTTTGAAGTATTGTCAATTTCGGGAGAGGAGATAACATTGTTTATTAATTCCTCATCCTTAGGAGGGAGAGAATCAATAGATGTGTTAAACTCATCCTCTTTCCTCAAAATATGTTCAATATGATCTTTAGGGGAGAGAGAATTAAGGAAATTGCTTATTATTTCATCTTCTTTCTCTAAGGGATGCTTATGGGTAAGACAAACTTTAGGAGAAGGGTAAGCATTTATCATTAATTCATCATCTCTAGTGGGAATTTTGTTGGAAAAGGAAATGCCATCACTAGGAAATGTAGGGATAATGTCATCTTCTTGCACAAAAGGATCCTCATGAAGGGAGTGTTTTTTAGGAGGAACATGAACATATTTCTCCAAAGATTCATGCTTAGGAAGGAGATCTTTGAAAGAAGTGTTCATAACCTCTTGTTGCACTAACATGCCCCCATTGGAAGGACCAACTTTAGGAGAAAATAAGTCAATTTCCATCAATACCTTTTCACTTAGAGAGGCATCATGTAGGGAAGGTGAAGTAACATTAAGAAAGGTGTTTATGATATCATTCTCTTCCTCTAGGATAGCTTTTTAGGAAGGTCACATTTTAGGAGAATTGTCAAGATCACTCTTAAAGTCTTCATCCTTAGAGCATGGGAGAGTCTCAAAGGAATTGGTAGCAATTCTTTCAGGCACTAAAATGTTGTTATAGATGGGGGGAGGTTCTTTAGGAGAAGGAAAAATTGAAACAAGGGAAGCTAACCCATTATCACATCTATGAAATGAATGCATCATGACAACAATTTTCCTCTTTCAAATGATAAGACATGCAAAATAGAAGGAAATTTTTAATTTTAACCAATGCAAGCACTTAGAATGTAGATTTAGAAAATGAAATTTATGATTCAAATGAGTTCCTAAATCAGATTTGAAATTATTGATCCCAATTAAGCTATCCACAAGTTCAACTTTGAATTGAAAAATTAGGGTTTTAGCAAAAATTTCCTCTAGAATTAGAGAAGATTGGAGTTTCACGTCGGGTTCACCAAAATGTGTAGGGGAAAAAGTGACACTAAGCAAACATGCCCTAATCTCACTTTCAATCACACACTTGTGGAATACGAAAGAGCCTAGAGGTATCACACAATTGGCTACTTCTTTTTGTAGAAGAGAGAGCCATAGGCTACCTATTAGGATTTCTATTCCTTTGTTGCAAATGATAGATAAAATGATGCAAGTTCAACTACTAGCCCTAGAGTGCAAGTATGAACTAGTAACAAGATTGCAAGATTGAGATTAAGTGATGAAAAGATGTAAACACAAGGATAAAAGGAGACTGCAAATGTGTACCTGGGATTAAAATCTGAGTGGAAATGTTCGGGACGGGGGCGCGGGCGCCACTATCCTGATTCTGCACCTGAAACTGCTCTTGAAACTGCTGTTTTGCAACCTGAAAAGCTGTCAAAAATGCTGAAAATTGCTGTCTAACAGAGGGACCAGGGCGCCCAGTGCCCCTGTCCCAGGGACCAGGGCGCCCAGTGCCCCTGTCCTGGCAGGACCAGGGCGCCCCACGTCCCTGTCCTGGTCTTTTGCTCTGCAATTTGGTGTGAAGTTCAGTCTCCATCTGCTTCCGTCGGATCTGCAACTTGCGGCATCGTCCGAATCCCGAAACCTGCACTTATATCTGAAAAGGTATGGTGGGCGGCTATATAGGGTTTTGCCTTAGTCAAACCCCCGGTTTGGTGATTTCCACCTCCACGAATAGCCAAGTTGTATAGAAAAAGTTGTGTGTGTGCAAGATCCTAAAATGCAAGTAAGAAAACTAGAGCAACCTAGAAAGTAAACCCTAATTGCTTGCAAATGATAATGTAAATGCTCCAAATCAAGATGCAAAGTGATCTAAAGCATGAACACAAATGATATAATGAGGCTTATACAAAGACATGAAAACAACATGAAATCATACCCAACCCCAAGGGAGGGGTACAAGCCAATCTTCAGTCGGTGATCCCCTATTGCTCTTCAATGTCTTCAAAGCCCTAAATGGATGAATGAAATTGATGAATTCTTGATGGATGGATGTTGAATGTTGTTGAAGTCTTCAAAGATCTGCTCTTTCGCTGCATAGAAGGCCCTTGAAACCAAAAATCTGGATCCTTTCCAATGAAGAAAGAGAGTTCTTATATATGAAACCCTAGGTCTTAATTTCAACTTTTGGCCGACCTAGAGATTGAATATCCCGCCAATTTCTTGGGGTTAAGCTTTATTTTATGATTGGATCGCGCTCCTAAAATTTTGAGAAAAATGTCCGGGACCGTGTGCACTCCGGGCGCCATGGTCCTGACAACTTTTCACCAAATTTTCAGGGCCGTCGGATATGATGATTTTAGAGAGAATCTTGAAGTTACAGCTGATTTCGAGATGTTTTGACCCCCGAAATCAAGCCCCCAAGTTCAAAATAGGACCTAATTAGGGTTTTAGGTTAAATGATGTATTGGAAGAATAAAATGAAAGGGGCACACTTTAATGAAAAGGGCCCAACTTTATGATATGGGAGATGATAAAATAGAACCTTAGACCTAATTAATTTAATTAATTAAGTGCTAAAGGGGAAATGCAATGCAAAATGCAAAATGCGCCAAGGCGGGTGCTAAACTAGGTGTGAAATTGTACCACTTTAGCAAGTGCGTACAATTTACGACGCTACAGTCGGCAAGTGTATGCACAGGTATGCTACATAGTGATTACCAAGCACAAAAGCTTGAAGACCTGTTAGAATAATAGAGTATAGAAGCCCAACAGATAGACAAGATTAGTTCTATGTCTAGATTGTATTGAATAAATAGGAATCTGCTTTAGCATTTTAGATTTGAAGTTGCATATAGATTTTATTATTGTTATTTTGTGAAAGTGACAGAAAATCTCTTAACCGAGTGGACTTAATAGTCTTATATGTAAACCCTCTAGCAAGGTGACATTTTGATTGAGTGTTTGAAATCCTTTAACAAGGTCACTTCTAACAAAGTGAAGATCCTAACAAATCTGAGGGAAATCCCTTAACCGGGTCACATCTAGCAATGTGTTTGTAATCTTTAACAAGATTTGCTTTTAACTGAGCATACTCTAGAAGAGTATATTTCTTAGTGGGTCCAAAATCCCATAGTGGTTTTTCCCTATTTGTCTTTCCACATTAAATTTGGTGTTATGAGGTTTATATTGTTCATATGCTTTTGAGTTTGCATGTTTAACAATTTTGGTTATATTACTGATATATATGTTACCGAGGTTGAATCTAAGGTTTTTATGGATGATTAAGTTTGTATGATTCACCCCCCCCCTCTCATCTTGTTGGCTATTGGATCTGTACTTATATTAAGTATCAGAACTATCAATTGGTATCAAAGCTTTGGACTCCGGAAGGAAAGTTTAAAGGCACTTGAGTTAAAGATCCAAAGATGTATAAGAGGGATGCATCGAAGCTGAACAAGTCAAGTTTCTCTACATGGCAGAAAAGGATGAAGCTACATCTATCAGGAGTTGGATTATATGCTGTATACTATCTGGAGAATGATTTTGTTACACCAAGCACCTATCCATTGACTATGGAAGAGATAAAGGCGAAGCAAGAACATATTCAAGCAATGATTGAAATAACATCTGCATTGACCGATTCAGAGTTTAATGATCTAGAAGGCTGCAATGATGCAAAGGCAATGTGGGATAAGCTCATATTAGTATATGGTGGAGATGAACATGTTCAAAGAGAAAAAGTAGACAGTTTGAGAGGACAACTTGAATCTATGAGGATGAATGAAGGTGAGAACATAACTTAGTACAGTACAAGACTAAAGGAGATTGTCAATCAAATCAAAGGAGCAGGTGGAACTATTGAAGAAAAGGATATAACAAGTAAGTTGTTGAGAACCCTTCTACCAAATTATGCAATCTGAGTCTCCGCAATCAATGAATTGAGGTCTGTACCTAATATGCCAGTTTCTTTGGATGCTACTATTGGTAAGCTACATGCATTTGAGTTAAGTAACTTTGATAACAGTGGATCTTCGGTAAATAAAGTTGAATCTGCATTTAGTTCTTTTCATCTTAATGAATCTAATGATTACAATGAAAGAAAGTATAAGTACTCTGAATGAGATCATAGTGGAGCAAGTGAAAGATTTCGGAAGAACATGGAAGAAGTACACAAATTGTATGAAGAAATCAGAAAGCAAGAAGAGTTTGAAGCACTATTAGCCAAAAGGTTACCAAGAGGCAAAGGTAAGTATAAAGGAAAACTACCTTTGAAATGTTTCAACTGTGATAAGATAGGACATGTGGCTTCTAATTGTCCTGACAAAGATTTTACTGAAAAGAGAGATTACCAAGATAATGGACAGAAAGACAATCATTACAGAGGAAACCGAGACTTTAGAAGAAGAGATAGAAAGACATACTTAATAGCTGATGAGGAATCTAACGATGATAAATCAAATGAGACTGATACAGAGGAAGTAGTTTATGTGGCTATCAAGGATGGCTCAGATGAAGAAAGGTATGAAGCAAAAGCCCTAATATCTCACATAAACACTAATAATTCTTGGATTATATAAGTGGATGCTCACATCATATGATAGGAGATAAACATAAGTTTGTTATATTAGAAGATTATGATGGAGGCTATGTTAGATTTGGTAATGATGCACCATGTTTGGTAAAAGGTAAAGGATCTATAACACTTCTTGATAATGCAAGATGCAGTGATGTTTATTGGGTTGAAGGTTTGAAATACAATTTGTTGAGTGTACCATAGCTAAACAACACAGGTTACCTAATAGAATTTCAGAAGGAAATTGTCAAAGTTCCGGACAAAAATGGAAAGTTAGCTGCTACTGGGACACAAACAAAAGGTAATACATTTCACCTTGACTCAACTCAGAATAAGTGTTTGCATGCAAAGTTATGTGATACCTGGTTATGGCATACAAGGTTTTGTCATGTCAATTTTGATAATTTGATCAAAATAAGTAAGAAGCACAGAGTAAGAGGTTTACCAAGTCTTGAAAAACCTAAGAATGCTATGTGCCGAGGATGCCAAATGGGTAAGATGATAAGATCAAGATTTACAAGTAAGTCCTACACTTCTAAGGGAATTTTAGATCTAGTGCACACTGATCTTTGTGGTCCTATGAAAGTTCAAAGTTATTATGGTGATAAGTATTTCATATTATTTGTGGATGATTATTCAAGGATGATGTCAGTAATGTTTTTAAAGGAAAAACCAGAAGCTTTTCAAATGTTTAAATGGTACAAGGCAAGAGTTTAAAATGAAATAGGAAGACAATTGAAATGTCTTACATCCGATAGAGGAGGAGAGTTCACATCTGATGAGTTCAACTTATTTTGCAATGATCATGGTATTAAAAGACAAGTCTCTGCACCGAGAACTCCACAGCAGAATGGAATAGCTGAAAGAAGAAACAGATCTATTATGGATTGTGCTAGAACACTGATGATTGAAAAGAAGGTGCCACAAACATTTTGGAGAGAAGAAATAAGCACAACTATTGACACCTTGAACCGAGTTCAATTGAAGAAAGGTACTTTGAAGACACCATATGAAATCTGGTATGATAAGAAACCTAATGTTAGTTATTTTAAAATCTTTGGAAGTAGATGCTATGTTCATAAAGATGATAGAAATGGCAAGTTTGATTAGAAAAGTGAAGAAGGAACATTTCTAGGTTATTCTTCCAGAAGCAAAGCATTTAAATGTCTGATCAAATCATCTAACAAAATAGTAGAAAGTGCAAATGTGAAAATTGATGAATTTGCAGAAAGAAATGATGAAGGAAATTCCAAGGAACTAGAAGAATATGATGAATTTGTCTATGTTCAACCAAGAAGTCCTACCGAGAAGACTGTTGAAGAAAATGAAGAGAATATCCAGTTACTGAGTGATAAAGAAGATCATACAGAGCCCACCGAACCTATATTAGACAAGTATGTCAGAAGACATCATGCACCAAGTCAGATTATAGGAGATAAGGATGATCCAGTGATGACAAGGAACAAATTGAGACAGAACACATGCTTGATATCTGAATTTGAACTGAGAATAGTAAAAGAGGCATTTAACAGTGAAGATTGGGTAAATGCTATGACAGAAGAGATTGATCAAATCAAGAAGAATGACACATGGACACTAATCTCAAGACCGAAGGAAAAAAATGTAATCGGTACAAAGTGGATTTTTAGAAACAAGCTAAATGAAAAAGGTGAAGTCATTCGAAACAAAGCAAGACTAGTCTGCAAAGGTTATGCTCAAGAAGAAGGAATTGATTATGGTGAAACTTTTGCACCTGTTGCTAGACTTGAAGGAGTAAGAACATTGTTGGCCTATGCTGCTTTCAAGAACTTCAAGGTATATCAAATGGATGTCAAATCTACATTTCTGAATGGAATATTAGAGGAAGACGTTTTCATTGAACAACCTGAAGGATTTGTTGGAGACAATAATAAAGATCAAGTATGTAAATTGAACAAAGCTTTATATGGTTTGAAACAAGCACCAAGAGAATGGTATGGAAGATTGCACTCTTATTTGATTAAGATTGGTTTTATAAGGACAAGTGAGAACAACAACATGTACATGAAGAATTTTGAAAATGGAATACTGATCTCAACGATATTTGTTGATGATATTATATTTTGTGGAAATGACTCTTTATGAAAGAACTTGGAAATGAAATGAGCAAAGAATTTGAGATGTCATTAATCGATGAGATAAAGTATTTTATAGGTTTATAGATAATGCAAATGAAAAATGAGATTTTCATTACTCAATCCAAGTACATAAAGGAAATCTTGAAGAAATTTGGAATGGATGATTCAAAACCAGTAAGTACTCCTATGACTACCAACTGTAAATTATCTAAGAATGATGAATCTGCATCTGTTGATGAGACACTCTACTGATCCATGATTGGAAAACTACAATATGTTGTTCACAAAAAACCAGACATTGCACATGCAGTAGGTATAGTTGCAAGATTCTTTGCAGATCCTAAGGAAACACACATGATAGCAATCAAAAGAATTTTTAGATACTTGAAAGGCACGGAGGATTATGGCTTAGTATATCAGAAAGGAAATAATTTTGATTTAAAAGTTTATACTGATGCTGATTGGGCAGACAACATTGATGACAGGAAAAGAACAAGTGGAGGAGCTTTCTTTTTAGGAGAAAGACTAGTGAGTTGGCTTAGCAAGAAACAAGGATGTGTTTCACAGTAAAAAATAGAAGCTGAATATGTTGCTGCAACATTGAATTGTACAAACATTGCATGGATCAAAAAACTATTGGAGGGTATAAATGAGAAAGTTACCGAGCCAGTAACTATATTCTGTGACAATACTAGTGCCATTAATATTTCAAAGAATCCTATTATGCACTCTAAGACAAAGCACATATCTATCAAATATCATTATCTTAGAGAAGCTCAAGAGAAGAAAGTGGTGTTGGAGTATGTTAGCACAAAGGAGAAAATAGCAAATATCTTCACCAAGCCACTACCAAAGGACACTTTTGAATATCTCAGAAGTAAGTTAGGGGTCCTACCCCTATCTTCTACTCACTGTCCGAGTTCGGTGAAAGCATCAATCCGATGACTAATGAATATCTTTTGGGAGTTGATGCTAAGTTATACACTTTAGGATGTTTTCTAAAAGTGTACTGGAATTAATACAGGAAATATTACAGGGAATAGGAATTGAAGACAAATGCTCTAACCGAGACTCAGTTGATACACAACAATAGGAAATCACTTCTTACAGAAAGAAATTATGTTTTAGTTCTTTACTTTTTGGCATTGTTGTCAAAGGGGGAGAAGACCTACAAAGGGGGAGAAGACTACTATAAAGGAGAGACGACTAAGAGAAGACCTATCAGGGGAGAAGACTAAGCGCAAACTGAGCAGACTACAGATTGGGAAGTAGACTGAAGAAATGAGGAGAAGTCTAATAAATGGGGGAGAGCATTTCAGCATTTCAGAATCATAGCAATCCGAATCTATTAAGGTCAAATCAATTGGTTTTTCCATCAATGCCAAAGGGGGAGATTGTTGGCATTTCATAACGATATTGAGAAGGTTGTTGATGATTATGGATATAACTAATTAAAGATGTTTTACTATCTTGATAGTATTATTTTGTCATTGATGTCAAGAAATTGATTTTCTAATTCAGTATGATGTTGCCATATCTTGAGAAGTATGATATGAAGATTATAAAGATGTTGGTAAAAGACACAGGAAATAATATGATGAATAAGGTATTCAATGGGCAACTACTACCGAGTCAGACAATGATGAGATCATGATGTTTTAGTTTGTTTTAACATCATACATATGTTGTAAATTGTAAAGGTTAATACTATACTATGTTATCAAGCAAAGAACCTAGTCAGTAAACCCTAAGGAACCTAGTCGGTAAACCCTAAGGTTATCACTATCAGTTGATGAAGGCGAAATGTCTACCGAGTGGAGTTTAGTATTCACCGAGTTGTAACCGAGCTATAACATAATGCATTAAATGGTTACATGTGGTATTTAATGAAGGAAGCTGATGAGCTAGAGCAGATTAAATGATTGGTAAGCCATGCAAGAAGTTTGTTAACAAATCTAAGGCAATGAAAAGTCGGCATGAAGATCTACATCTCAGATTGAACCGCAATACCCTGGCACAAGTTCCAAGACTATTATACAAGTTCCAAGGTGGGGTAAAATATTTTCAGATCAAAAGATGCATTGAACCTGGACAAGATTGAAGGTTTGATGGCTATGATTGATCATGGGAAACATGATCAAGGAGATTAAGCAGTTACCTAATTGTTTATAAATAGGAAATTGTTGATAAACAATGTATGTGGGCAAGTGTATGCACAAGGATGCTGCATAGTGATTATTGAGCACAGAAGCTCGAAGACCTGTTAGAATAACAGAGTATAGAAGCCCAACAGATAGACAATATTAGTTCTATGTCTAGATTATATTGAACAAATAGGAATCTGCTTTAGCATTTTAGATGTGACGTTGCAGATAGATTTATTACTGTTATTTTGTGAAAGTGACAAAAAATCTCTTAAACAAGTGGACTTAACAATCTTATATGTAAACTCTCTATCAAGGTGACATTCTGATTGAGTGTTTGAAATCCTTTAACAAGGTCACCTATAGCAAAGTGAAGATCCTAACAGATCTGAGGGAAATCCCTTAACCGGGTCACATCTAGCAATGTGTTTGTAATCTTTAACAAGATTTGCTATTAACCGAGCATACTCTAGAAGAGTATATTTCTTAGTGGGTCTGAAATCCCACATTGGTTTTTCCCTATTTGGGTTTCCACATTAAATCTAGTGTTATGACGTTTATATTAATCATATGCTTTTGAGTTTGCATGTTTAACATTTTTGGTTATATTACTGATATATATGTTACCGAGGTTGAATCTGATGTTTTTATGGATGATTAAGTTTGTATGATTCACCCCCCTCTCATATTGTTGGCTATTGGATCTTTACTTATATTAAGTATCAGAACTATCATTTGTTGTGTGGAGAAATGAACATATTTAGGTAGGCATCTCTATGTGACTACCTAGGACAAGTTTTAGGACAGTCATCATAAATTATCTTAGCAAAGGATTCTAGGTGTGCAACCTTGGAATTAGAAGTTTCTCACTACCCCCCACATTCCCATTAAGGCGATTCTTCATTTGGTGTACCGGTAGAGGTAGTTGCTTTGGAAAATAGGGCTAATTGACCCTATTGGGTCTCGTAGCCTCTGAAGGAGCAAAAATTATATTTATAGATCTGACCAAACAATTTTAGGAATATATATCTTCCAAAAGGGTGTCTGAAATGATAATTTGTTTGTATGGGTGTGTAGAATATTTTTGAGTTAAGGCCAAAACACTGGTCTAGGAGGACTATTAGCCAGAGGGGCAGGTTTACAAAGGAGGTATAAGGATTTGATGTCCAAGACCAAAATCATCTTGGTACACTACCATGATGATGTTGATGAATTCTTTGAAGGATACATCCATTGCTCTCTGAAATGTAGCTCCAACATTTTTTAATCGAAATGGCATTCTTACATAAACATATGTTCCCCAAGGGGTGGTGAAAGTGGTTTTGAATTGCTCAGATTCCTTCACTAGCACCTGATTATACCCTAAGAAACCATCCATCATTGAAAAAAGATCACATTCAGTTACTCTCTGCAGCATGGCTTCCATATTGGGAGAAGAATAATTAGCATTCAGGGAAGCAACATTTAAATTTCTAAAATCAACACACAATCTTATGTCCCCATTTTTCTTTCTGACTGGGACCAAATTGGAGACCCATGAAGAATGTCTTATAGGTTTAATAATCCCCCCATCTCTTAGGTTAATCAATTCTTGTTGCATCTTGGTTTCTAGCAGGGGATTAATAAGTCTCTGCTTCTGTCTGAAAGGCTTAGCATCTAGAAGTAAAGGAACTTCATGCTGAAATAGGTCTTGTCTATACGCCTTTAAGTCATCATAGGACCAAGCAAACACATGCTTATATCTTTTCAATAAATTAATAAGATTAGTTCTAACATGAGGAGGCATTTTTTTCCCAATATATACCAACTTAGGGGATAATTTTGTCCCTAGGTTTACTACCTCCAATTCTTCTAACTTGGTAGTAGATTGCTGGTGTAGGTGACTATCATGATAGGTAAGCATGCCTTCAAGATCTACCAACCCTTTCGGTATCTCATTTGTTTCCAACTGAACCAAGTCATTGCCGAATACTGTCTCTCTGTTGCCAATCACCTCTACTAATGCATTGCAGTCAATTTTCTGTCCATCATAATCATCAATGCATTGTATGAACCTAAGAATATCTTCATAATCGGCAAAAACTTGCCAATTATACACATTATTAGGGATGGCAGGCCTAGATTTTATTTTCACAGTGGATATGCTGGTTAGTGTTGCATCATCATTTTTCAATGCAACATTGGCTAAAAAGGCTTCCATGATATTCTTTGATCTCTCTATCCAATTAATAGAAAAAGCACTAAAATGCTCAATGACATCCCAAATTGCATGCTTATATCTTTTCAATCTATCATTTTTTGATGCATATTTGGATCATACCTGAGAGAAAACCAATTTTGAATCTCCTAAAACTTTCAACCATTGTATCCCATGCTTCTTTGCAACTTCAAGCCCCAATAAAAGAGATTCATACTCTGCAGTGTTGTTTGTGCACTGAAAGGCTAATAAAAAAAAATATTTAAAAGTTATACCTGATGGGGATACAAAAAGAACTCCTACTCCAGACCCTTCTTTGGAGCAAGCTCCATCAAAATACAATTGCCATAGACCATGCTATTGTGATTCTAATTCAATCACAATGGAGTCAATGTTATTTAACTGAGGTAAAATTGGTTGTACTCTAAAGTTGTTAAGATCCACATCAATCATACAATTGAGCATGCTAGGATCCACATTTTCAATTACTCTAGGAGCACGTGGTTCTTTATATAACTTGAATAGATTCCCATTGATTGAGATGGTAGCATAAGATAAATCCAATTGGACATTTCCGCCTACTGCTGCTGCCCACTGTCTGGATAATAACATGCCATAATGAGGCTGTGTCAGTGACAATAACATCCATCTTATAGGTCACTTCAGGGAATGCTGCTATCTTCCCTTCAACATCTCTCATTGTACCTATCATAGGCACTTCTCTATTATCCATAGCATAGCATTTCGCATATACTTTAGTCACTGATAATCCTAATTCTTTCATAACACCATAAGGCATTACATTAGCAGCTACACTTGAATCTATCATACAATTTTTTACCAACCAATTATTTACTAACAAAATGACATAAAAAGGATCTACCTGTGAAGGTTCTTGATTAATAGTTGTTCCTACATAAACCTCTGGGGTTTGGAACTCCTGATCCTTTCCATCTTTAATTGAACTGGTAGGTAAGACTATGTTACTGTCAGATATGTTAGAAAACAAAGACGGCAACTTCCCTATGTTCTTTTATTTTCAACAGCTCTATTAATGGGACAATAACTTTCATTTGTGTAAGAGCCCGAGTCATGCCAAATGTAGAATTATTGCTCACTTCAATATTACCTTTAGCTTTTTTTGCCTTAGGTTAAGTTGTCTTCTTTGTTGTGGCAACTCCTTGTGTATCATTGGTATTTTTATCATCTATACTCTTGGGTACATGTTTAATTTGATCATTCTTTTCTTGACCCATTTGAGGGGTAGTAGCTATACTTGTTGCCTTTTTTTGAAAAACCTCTTTTATAAACATAGAACCAGGTTCACCCTGATCACTATTCCTTTTGCTGCTCCTTAGGTTATAATTGTGCTTTGCCTTAGCTATAGTAGCCTTGGTGAGATTTTTCACTTCTTCCTCACTAGGCCTTCTAAGATGAATTTCTTCATCTTCAATGGTTACCAAATTCAGAGTAGGATGCCAATCAAGTGTTATTTGTCCTTGAAAAGACCTTTTACTGTCCAAAATATCACTAAATTTACTTTGTACAGATTCCTCATCACTTTCTACAATGGTTTCAAACATATTAATATCAGGCTCGGCCTCTTGTCTCATGGACTCTTCTAGGGCTTGATCAACTGCACACTGATGAGGAGATTGTGGCCCATCACAAGCAATACACCAAGGAGTGTTCTCTATGTTGTGACCATTTTTTCCTTTAAAGGGATCAGTGGTGTCCTGGCTTTGAACATTCTTGGGCTTCTCATTCTGAGGTTTACCATCCTTCCATTTGGTATTATAAGGCATATCATGCAATCTGGGAGGTCTATCTTGCCAATTATAGTGAGGCTTATCATTTCTATTTACCTTAGCAGTTAGATCCTTCATAGCAGTGACTAACTTTTCTATCTTATGTTCCTCCTTAGCAACTTTGTTTGGTTGCTGTTTTGTTTCCTGCCATAGCCTACCATCAGTTCTTCTTCCTAATTTTCTGGATGCTTTCCTATTTCTCTCCACATTGAGATAGCAATTTTGAAAGCATCTCTCAGGCTATATGGATTCTTATCCCTTAAAATATAAGCCATTTTGGAAACAAATGCATTGTAATAAGTGTTTAGGCACATGTTATCATCCAATCTCATCACCTGATACAACCTATGCATGGCTTTTTGAAATCTAGCATTGAAATCGGTGACCAATTCATTATCAGATTTTCTAATATTATTGAATTCATTTAACATGAAACTCACATTTGTTTTGTCACCATATTGTTCTTGAAAGCAATTCTTGAAATCCTCCCAAGAATCAATGCTATTAATAGGGAGACTCCTATACCAATCTCTTGCATCATCTATTAGGGACTAGACAAATAATTTCATTATGACATCTTCATCTACTATCTCATAATCATTTATCAAGTCACCAAAATATTTTAAATGCTCCTCTGCACTAATTGCATTATTTTTAGCTAACTTATGGAGTCTATCCCTTAACTCAATAGGAACATGGTTGGGATATCCTGGAATTCCTTCAAAAAATAACTGCCTGTACTTCTCTAAATAGATGGGTCTCCTTTGGAAAGGGTTAAAAACATTGTTATTACCCATGTTCATTTTCACAGGAGCGATTTGAGTCTGAGAGATTTGATTATTCTGGTTAATTATAGGGGCTTGATTGGCTATTGCTATATTGACATGCAAAGTGGGCTGAATTTTAACAGGGGGGAGGGAAACTTGCAAAGGAACAGGCTTATTGAGATCTTTTGATGGGAAGATGATAGGGGGAGCTTTTAGATATATGATTTTTCTTTTAACCTCTTGGTTAGCTACTTCTAACTTAGCTTTCTCTAGTTGCATTTGTAGATCTTCGTTTTCTTTCCTCATCCTTTCAATCTCCCTCTCATGTGCTGATAATATATGGGAGATCTCTACTGTAGTCTTTGATCCTGACCCGCCTTCCATGTATTTTTGCTTGCCTTTATCAACCTCATTTCTAACAGGTTGTGGGTCACCAAGAACCTCCTTATTTGGTTGGATTACTGACTTATATGCTGATTTAGCTTTGGGAACTAGAATTTCCTCGATCACAGGACCTTCGTCATCACTCTTTTCCTTTTCTTGGGCCAACAATTCAAGATCAACAATTTGCCTAAGAAGCCTACATCTTTCTATCAGTTTTGCTTTGACTTCCTTCTCCCTATTTGCTTCCTTTTGGGATCTTAAGGAGATTAAGTGATGAACCTTTCTATTTAGGTCCTCTATTTCTTGGGACACTTTATCTTCATCAATGAAGATCTCCTCAGAGTCAGATACATTAACTTGGTCTATATCAATCAAGCCGATGTTTCCATCAACTATTCTAGGCACAGAATGTTTGATTACATTAGAACTACTTCTGTCTCTCTCGAAAAAGCTAACATGAGATATATCTTGATTTAAACCATGTACATCATCTATATTTCCAAATAATCCAGAATGGAAACCTAATACATCATGTTCATATTCTCTGGAAGAATAATTTGATTTTGCATAGACAGGTCTATCATATATCTTACCAGCATTGTTACTTTTCTGCACCCAGGCAACATTTGATGGCTGATGTAATACTGATCTCTTCTGACCTCTTCGTGATTGTTCATGTAATCTCTCCTGCAATGTCTCACGAGGATTCTTTTTCATGAAGGATCTGGTGTTTTTTCCTCCTTGCAATGTGCTTGTTTCCTTTTAAGAATCGTATTTATTTAACAAGGATTGGTTATGACTAACAGAGTCACCACCCACAAAACTATGGGAAATATGAAAACAAGCTTGAACAAAATATTGTGAACCTTCAGACCAAAATCACATATCAAAAGTAGAGAAGAAATCCAAAAATATATTTCAAGACAACACTGATATTTCAATGAAGCACCAATCCATACCACAGACACACTATGATTATTCTTTACTAATTTAAACACCAATCTACGTACCAATCTGTGTCTAGATTCACGTAGTGACTCTCCCCACCAGAGTCACCACTTTTGTTGTTCTAAATTTATAATTCCCCCTAAAATCCCTTATAATAAAATACTAAACTTTGTCTACAAAAGAGAAATCAAGGAGAAAGAAACTTTAGAGCAACATATGACAAGGTTTGATGAACCTTCTACACTTCGAACTTATCCAAAGTTTAGGCGGGTATACCTTATGTGAATTGACTTCACACCTTTCAAAAAAATAGATCCACAGTAAACCAGTTCGAAAATCAATGAATCTTATTAATTCAAAACTAATTGAAATAGAGAAAGAAAGCTTATGCTCATGTTTAGTATTGACCTACAAGATATGTAAGAGATAACCACAATAGATATCAGTGCCTTATCTGGGCCACAGAGTCATCTAAGTTTAAACAATAATCTCACAATTGAACATCTCAATACATCCCATCACCTCGGCTCTTATAAACCCCACATATGCCTGACATACATTAGAATTTACCCTCATCAAAACTAGATAGCATTCATCAAATTCAAAGTTTCCCACAAGGAATTTACTGATAGAAATTATTCCTGCATATTTCATTTCGCTCCTGAAGAGAAAAGCTAAGAAACACACCTATAAAAGATTGCCTTACAATCCCTGCTCAAATGAATAACCCTAAATTACTCAGATTGAGACCAGTAAATATTTGCAAGCATACCTGAAGACACCACAAATTCTAGGCTCAAAATCAATGGTCTGTATATTGATATTAGTTTCAGAAGCTATTACAAAAACATTAGAGTTTTCTCCATAAGACTAGAAAAATCCCAAATATATTTCTGCAGAGTTTTCTTACAATTTCTTGCGATCCCTTTTCCTACAGTCCTGGTATCCATTTATAGTAATATGGATGCATACAAAGCTTCAGACTTGCCTAGGAAAATTTGTTACAACTATACTTTGTTTCAAAAAGTAGTTACAAGTCTCTTTCTGTCTCAGCGACCTTTTCAGTTGGTAACTCTTCTGCAATATCCTCTAACCATCCTGGAGTATCTTCCAACTATTTTGGAGCATCTTCTTCTTGCATCGCATATTTTTTGGACCACTCCTGAAAAACATTATCGGTAGGCCATGAGTAGGCAATAATCTTTTTCTTCAACTTTAATAGCTTTTTCCCAGAGTTCCTTATTTTCCTTACTTCTGACTCCAAGAAACCATAATGTGATTTAATCTTTTCTATTTCCTCAATTATTTTAACAAATAGTGAGGTGTTATCTTTATTGATTATTTCATTTACCCTTAGAGACAGATTAGCTCCTAACTCATCCAGCCATACCTGTTTGTCCTTTATCTTATTTTGGTTAACAAAACATCCAGGAAATAGTTCAAATTTGTGCTCAGTATACTCTTTTCTATATAAATTAGCCTTCCTTTCCACATTGGCTTTCCCTTCTGCCAGCTTTTTCAAACCATTGGTTAATTCACATGTGGATTTGATAGTGGCATCGAATCCGGCTTCATCATAAGATACACACATGAATTCTAAGTCTACTTCCCTCGAGAGCCACTTATTTAGAAAAGGCTCTAGAATGGCCTTGTCCTCATTTAACTCACAAAGAGTATCAAAATTTTTCTTCATATTGATATGTAATGTGGGAGCATCAATGGTATAAGCAAAACTCAAAATTGTACCCTTTATCTTCTCCTCATACTTATTTACAATTAAGGCCTGAGCCTGTTTCAACTTTTCCAATTCATGTTTATAAGTCTAAGTTGGTTGAAAACCAAAAGACATAGGAGAAGGAGGAAATTCTATGTTGGGACTAGTAGGTGGGGGCCTTGCTGGAGAAGAAGAAATTGCCAAGGTAGAGGACTCACCTCCTTGGTATTGTCCCATCAGCCGACTTTGATGTTTGGCAATGATAGTGTCCTTGCTGATTACCTCCTTTTTTGCTTCAATATAAGCCTTTAGAATTGTTTCCAACTTAATTTGAAGATCAGCCTTTTCTTTTTCTTCCTTCTCTTCTAGTGCTGCATTGAACTTAGCAGTCTCTAAAAAAGTACTAGCTTCTTCCACCACCCCTATATCCTGAACTCTCCTGACTATAATTCTTCACTAGCTTGCTTGACAGTGATGTCCAACTCTTTTCCTTGTAGCTCACCATCAGTTATGTTCATTTTTGCACTGGGTGGCTCCTCTGGCATTCCTTCTTGAGTCTCATTGTAGGTGTATGCAATTTAACATAGACTCCCTAATTGTAATAATTGCTCCACCACAGCTTGCTCATCTCCTATATGAATTGGGGACTGAGAGGGAGAGTACTGAGGGTCATCGGTTTCAATTTCTTTTCCTACCCTCTGCCTTTTTGGTGAATCTTGAATCTCTATAATATCTTCAATGGTCCTCTTCCCTTTGTAAGTAGAAGGTTCACCTGACACTGGCATCATCACAGTGTATTTAGATTTTTTCTGCATTATATAGTTACCTGGTGGAACAACCTTGGCAAAGGCAGGCTTGGATAGGACCAATTTAGCCCTATCAGGATCATTTTGCATTATGGCCTCTCTCTTCTCCTTCAGGGTTTGCATTAAATCCTCAAAATAAATAATCAAGAATTTAATCTTTTCCTCAAATGGGGTAAAACTGGAAAGAGGATCATAGCTAGAATCAAATTGGTGGATGAAGTCAAGGGCTCTCTTGTAGGCAATCCACTTCTTGTTTCTTAGCTCCTTCTCATCTAGAATGAATTCATTCTTGATTAGATCTTCGAGGAATTGGAATTGGTGAGGCCTGATCTTACAAACTACCCTCTTCCTTAGCATACCGTTGAAAAAATCTTCAAGGTCTGCACACCTGGATACTACAGTTGATAACCTGTACGGCTCTAAGAATTCTTCAAAGCACTTCCATCCACCTTTGGTTATTAGAAAGTGACGAGCCATTGTGATGGTTGGGAAAATTGTCACTTTACCCCTATTGGTCAACTTAGCCTCCTGCACTCCTCCAATCTATCTTAATACTTTTGCAATCCCTATCTTTAATGGAACCTGATATGGTAGTAGATAGGGGGTTTCTCTAAAACCATATAGTCTCAAAATAGTAGAAACAGGATATAGATACATATCTCCCCAGTTATGAACAATCTTGATATCCTCTGCAAACTCTTTGGGCCTAAGGAATTCCAAAAGAGCCTGGGGAATCCTAGGGTTTTCTGCTCACAAGAGAACTCTAATTTTAGATGCAAAGCATCTATCAAATTTCAGATAACTTGCATCCTCTCTATCCCAAGATAGAACAGTACTCCACAATTGCACTAGCATCTTCTCTTTATCCATGACCTTAACCAGGTCCATCTTTTTTGCAAAATAATCTGCCCCTTTGAAAAGAAACATATGCATCAACAAGGAATACCATCGAAATGGCTTGTCTACCTTACCATTTTTAATTCCTACTAGGCCTGCATGGATAGCATCAGTGAGGAATGGAGCAAAGTCAAATGTTATGGCCAGGGAAGGTTTCAAAATTTGGGAAATCATTAACATATAATGGACTGGCATGTTTTTCTCGGCATCTTCCCCAAAAATTTGACACAGTGTCCAGTACATACCCTTAGCTCTCAAGGTAAACATATTCAAGGAAAATGACTCCATTGTGCTAGGGCTTACAACTGTTAATCCCCCTATTTTGACAAAAAATTCTCTTAATGGACCACTCCTAAGATGATCTCTTTGGGCATTGTAAACTTGGGTTAATTCCTCAAAATCAATAGGCTCAAGATAGCTGGAAGCTTCACTAAGCTTGAAAAAATTCCTAAATTCATCGTCTTTGATTTCGACAAGGGCTGATCCCTTTATGTTTCTAATGCATCTGGCAGCAGGGTCATAGCTTTGTGCAATTAGGGTCAACAAATCAACGTCCATGAACACACCAGGGACCACAAGTTTCCATACATCTAAATCCCAGATACTATTCATAGGGGAAGGGGTATGTCTCTAACCAAAACCCACTTTAAACAAGCTGAGACCGGATATCCCTATTTCAGGGTCCCTCAACCAATTTCCTTTGTCATATAAACCATCCCCAATTTTCAGACGGGGGTTCTTTGGTACTAACTCCTTAGCTCTAGCCCCGACATTGGTCAACATGGTTAACTACTCAAGAAAATCATCACAATGTTTCGGTCCTGGTAATTTACCTTCCTTGTTAATTCTCTTCTGAGTCCCATTTTAAAAGTATGCGACTGAGCCAATTATCAATCAAAACAATGTTCTAATAGCACAAGACCACAATTCAACAATCTTTAAGAAAAGGGTAAACAAAGAACAAGGGAACCTAATTTTAGCTCGAAACAATTATGCTCTGCACCAACCCTCTCTGCAATTACTTCTATGGAATGATACCCTCATTCAATTGATGTGGGAACATATACAACAATTTGGCTCCTTAACTGCAACATTAACACCACATGCTTCGGTCGTCCCTTCAGAATTGAATTCATTCAAGAACTAAAAAATTTGGCTCCAATGGGTCAGAACAACTCTGAGTATTTTTTCTTTTTCTCCTTTCGCTATTTTGTAGAGCGTAAAGCGCTTGCAGGTTCATCTAATGAAATCACGCTGATCGTCCGATCAACTAAAACTTGATTGACTTTTACCTTTTGACTTTTCCTCATTTGGCAACGGACTGAAAAACCTTTTCGCTCTTTCTCGATGCGTAACTCTCTTGCATCTTGTCCTTGTGAAACTGCACTAGCCATCTGATCAACTGAAACTTGATTAGTATTTACTCAGTCTTAACCTAGTAGTTTATATTACTAATCGTGCTCAAATCAATTACTGGTCACTATTTTGCCATTTCGCAAATGGTAACAAGCTCACATCTTTGGGTTGCGAAATAACGCCCGCCGTCAGATCTTTCTTGAGATGCTCGTCCCTTATCAAACTATTAGAACTTATAGATGTGGGCCCTCTGAATCAACGCCATTCACTTTGGCATACGATCCCTCTTGAAACTGATGTGTCAACTTCCTACTCGTTGAAAGACTTTAGCGGGATCTACTTCGGAAATGCCACCTGTGCCTGACATATATCCTCTTTGTCTTCAGTTTACATCATTCTGTTTGTTGGACCTACCACTTGGTCGCCAAGTTTGTTCTTTGATTTATGTGATTTGGAGGAGATGTGTAACTTTTTGATTCATGATCCCTATCTCATGGACTTCTCACTTGGAATGCCATGTCATTTCACCATTTCATGAAAACTAACTCTCAAGCATCTTTGGGTTGCGAATCAACGTAGGCCATTGATTATTCTTTGAACCACCCATTCTTTACTCGTCAAAAAACCCACCGGCTTCTGGGACCCGCTACAACCTTTTGCTAGTTCTCAATAGTTAAAACACATGCACTTTGATCTCAAGAAATAACAAGGGCCATCCAATCAGATAGAACATGATCGGTCTTTAATCTTCAGACAAAGCTTGGACGTTGGGCCCACCAAACCCTTTCGCTATTTTGCGAAGGGTAAAACTTGGTTATCTTTATCTCGTGAAACAACGCGGGCCATTCAATCTTAGAGACTTGCACTACTATTACTCTTTCTGCTAACCACTTCACTCGGGCCCACCATCTTTTCACCATTTGACAACTTGTAAACCACAAGCATCTTTAGGTTGCAAATCAACGTGGGCTGTTGATCTCTTTGCAAACTGATCGCCCTTTAGCCAAGGGAGAAGTCCTCATTGCTGGGTCCCACCAAACCTTTTCACTATTTCATGATAGGTAACTTTTGGGCATGTTGAGTTCGCAAATCCACATGAGCCATCCGATTGACTGAGAGTTGATCGACTTTTACAAGGCCCGATGAACATTAGAAAAGGCAAATTTAAAGGTGAATAAAATTTAAAACATTTAAAGGGACCGCCTAGGTAAATAGCAATGGGGGGAACACTTTGCACAACAAAAGGACCCATCACTTAAGTGAATAAAGTAATGCAGAATTAGAAACCAAAGGTTTTTTTTCTCAAAAATTGGAGTGACTTAAAACCTAAACCCCGAACACCTTAGGACTTAAAACAATTTTGAAGCAACTAGGGCAAACCAGACTCAAAATTTTCAAAAACCTACCCAATTAAGGACTGAGAACATCCATTTTTAAAAGAGTGATAACAACGGCTCTGACTGGGGATGGTTGATTGCAAGATCAACACAAGAAACTCTGAAACTCTGGAGAAATAGACCAAAAACAAGCCAAACAGAAAACAACCAAAACAAACCCAAATATATACAAAGAGAGGACCTACTGTGCATGGACATCAAGAAAAGTAATGCTTCAGGAATTGTCCATGCACTGGAAATTCCTGTACTTCATCATTCATATTCTTTAGAAAGTATGAGTCTTTTCCATTCACATCATAGACCACAGAAGGGCCAATCCATAATGACTCAAACTTCTTATGCTTTCCCTTGTCTTGTCCTTTTGCATTCCACTGAAGAACAACATCACCGATTTGAAACTTTCTCAATGATGTCCTTTTGTCAAATAGATACTTAGACTGCAATTGGATCTTCAAATTTCTCTTATGGTTTAAAGTTCTGATTTTTTCCACTTCCACCATCTGAATCATTCGGTCCTTCATAGGCTCAGATAGCTCCATGTCTTTAGCTTGCAGTAATTTATATACTAGAAGAAGATTGTTTACTGGCACTCTAGCTTGTGTACCATAAACTAATTCAAAAGGTGACATTCCAATGGCCTTCTTGATAGTAATTCTGTTAGCCCACAAAGCTAATTTCAAATTTTGATCCCATGACCTCTTGTTCTCTTCTAATATTTTCTTAATAATGTTCAAGAGGCTTTTATTACTATATTCAACTTGTCCATTCCCTTGAGGATGATAGGGTGAAGAGTATGACATAATTATCCCATGACTAGTGCAAAATGTAACAAACTCTTCAGACCTAAAACTCATAGCATTATCCATTACTAATTTTGCAGGGACTCCAAATCTAGTTATAACATTATCTATCAGGAAATCGATGACAACTTTACTTGTAGCTCTCCTGGTAGGTATGGCTTCGATCCATTTAGTAAAATAGTCAGTTGCTATTATAATCCACCTATGGCATCTTCCTGATCTTTCAACAATTTCTCCAATAAAATCAATGCCCCACTGAACAAAAGGGGCTTCCACTGTGATCGGATTTAAAGGTAAAGCTCCTTCATATTTTAGCTTGGATGAAAACCTTTGGCATGGGTCACATTTCCTAACACGTTCATGAGCATCTTTAAATAAGGCAGGCCAATAATACCCAACCCGGACTATCTTTCCGATAGTTGTCTTAGCAGAGTAATGACCTCTGCATACTCCATCATGCATTTGAATCAACACTTTCTTGGCCTGGAATTCATCCAAACACATTAGTAATGCCCCATCTCTATTTCTCCAAAAAAGGTCACCTTGAATGAGAACATATTTTTGAGACTCAAGCTTTAGTGTCCTCTTCTAATTTTGGGTCATCCCTTCTAAAAATGTGGCATCTCTCAAGAAATGTACTACTTCTGAATACCAGGGTTGCTTTTCAATGCTGGTGACTACAATGTTTTCAACTTCAACATTGTTTATTTCAACATCAAGAAGATTGGATTCAGCCATAAGTTTGGCCAGGCCTAAGCCTCTCACCAATTTGGTGATCTTTATTTCCAAATCAAATTCTTGGATTCTGTTAATCCATCTGTACCTTTTTCTTGTGACCTCAGATTGGGATAAAATGTCCTTGACTACAGCATGTGGAACATAAGAAAATACCTGTGCATTTACAAGATATGGCCTAAAAGCCTTGAGAACTTTAACCAAAGCATATGCATGTTTTTCCATGATCTCATACCTTAATTCTACTGCTTGTAAAGACTTGCTATAGAAAGCTATGGGATGTTCACATCCCTCATTATCCTTTTGCAACAACAGTGTAGCTACTGTATGATATGAAGCAAAAGAGAACAAAGAAAAGGGCTTACTATAATCCTGGGATTTCAACATAGGTTCTTCCTGAATGGATTTTTTAATCTCAGCAAAAGCCTTTGAAGATTCTTGATCCCAACAAAATTTTGTATCCTTCTTGAGTAGTCTAACAATGGGCTTTACCACCTCTGCAAAGTTTGCAATGAATCTTCTAACAAAATTAACTTTTCCTAAAAAAGACTGAATACCTTTAACACTCTTTGGTTTAGGCACATTGTTTATTGCTTCAATTCTTTCAGGGTCTATCCTTACCCCTTCCTTAGAGACAATATGCCCCAACAACTTCCCTTCAGTAACAAAAAAATGACATTTCTTGGGGTTTAATGACACACCAAATTCAGAAGCCTTACTGAACACTTGTTCCAAATGTCCACAGTGGTCATCAACTCTTTTGGAGAAATAGGTTAAATCATCTTGGTACACTACCATGATGATGTTGATGAATTCTATGAAGGCTACATCCATTGCTCTCTGAAATGTAGCTCCAACATTTTTTTAATCCAAATGCCATTCTTACATAAACATATGTTCCCCAAGGGGTGGTGAAAGTGGTTTTGAATTGCTTAGATTCGTTCACTAGCACCTAATTATACCCTGAGAATGCATCCATCATTGACAAAAGATCACATCTAGTTACTCTCTACAACATGGCTTCCATATTGGGAGAAGAATAATTATCCTTTAGGGAAGCAACATTTAAATTTCTAAAATAAACACACAATCTTATGTCCCCATTTTTCTTTCTGACTGGGACCAAATTGGAGACCCATGAAGAATGTCTTATAGGTTTAATAATCCCCCCATCTCTTAGCTTAGTCAATTCTTGCTGCATCTTGGTTTCTAGCAGGGGATTAATAGGTTTTTGCTTTTGTTTGAAAGGCTTAGCATCTGGAAGTAAAGGAACTTCATGCTGAAACAGGTCTTGTCTATACACCTTTAAGTCTTCATAGGACCAAGCAAACACATGCTTATATCTTTTCAATAAATTAATAAGATTAGTTCTGACATGATGAGGCAATTTTTTTCCAATATATACCAACTTAGGGGATAATTCTGTCCCCAAGTTTACTTCCTCCAATTATTCTAACTTGGTAGTAGATTGCTGGTGCAAGTGACTATTATTATAGCTAAACATGCCTTCAAGCTCTACCAACCCTTTCGGTATCTCATTTGTTTCCAACTGAACCAAGTCATTGTCGAATATTGTCTCTCTGTTGTCAATAACCTCTACTAATGCATTGCAGTCAATTTTCTGTCCATCATAATCATCAATGCATTGTATGAACCTAATAATACCTTCATCATCGGCAAAAACTTGCCAATTATACACATTATTAGGGATGGAAGGCCTAGATTTTATTTCCACAGTGGATATGCCGGCTAGTGTTGCATCATCATTTTTCAATGCAACATTGGCTAAAAAGTCTGCCATGATATTCTTTGATCTCTCTATCCAATTAATAGAAAAAGCACTAAAATGCTCAATGACATCCCAAACTGCATGCTTATACCTTTTCAATCTATCATTTTTTGATGCATATTTGGATCTTACCTGAGAGACAACCAATTATGAATCTCCTAAAACATTCAACAGTTGCATCCCATGCTTCTTTGCAATTTCAAGCCCCAATAACAGAGCTTCATACTCTGCAGTGTTGTTTGTGCACTGAAAGGCTAATAAAAAAAAAAATTTAAAAGTTATACCTGATGGGGATACAAAAAGAACTCCTACTCCAGACCCTTCTTTGGAGCAAGCTCCATCAAAATACATTTGCCATAGACCATTCCATTGTGATTCTAATTCAATCACAATGGAGTTAGTACTCTTTAACTAAGGTAAAATTGGTTGTACTCTGAAGTTGTCAAGATCCACATCAATCATACAATTGAGCATGCTAGGATCCACATTTTCAATTACTCTAGGAGCACATGGTTCTTTGTATAACTTGACTTGATTCCCATTGATTGGGATGGTAGCATAAGATAAATCCAATTGGACATTTCCGTCTACTGCTGCTACCCACTGCCTGGATAATAACATGCCATAATGAGGCTTAGTGACAATGACAATAACATCCATCTTATAGGTCGGCTTTAGGGAATGCTGCTATCTTCACTTCAACATCTCTCATTGTACCTATCACAGGCACTTCTCTATTATCCATAGCATAGCATTTCCCATATACTGTAGTCACTAATAATCCTAATTCTTTCATAACACCATAAGGCATTACATTAGCAGCTGCACCTGAATCTATCATACAATTTTTTATCAACTAGTTATTTACTAATAAAGTGACATAAAAAAGGATCTACCTATGAAGGTTCTTGAGTAATAGTTGTTCCTACATAAACCTCTAGGGTTTGGAAATCCTGATCCTTTCCATCTTTACCTGAACCGATAGGTAAGACTGTGTTACTGTCAGATATGTTAGAAAACAAAGACAAGGCAACTTCCCTATGTTCTTTTATTTTCAACAACTCTATTAATGGGACAATAACTTTGATTTGTGTAAGAGCCTGAGCCATGTCAAATGTAGAATTACTACTCACTTCAGTATTAGCTTTAGCTTTTTTTGCCTTAGGCTGAGTTGCCTTCTTTGTTGTGGGAGCTCCTTGTGTATCATTGGTATTTTTATCATCTATACTCTTGGGTACATCTTTAATTTGATCTTTCTTTTCTTGACCCATTTGAGGGTAGTAGCACTACTTGTTGCCTTTTTTTGAAAAACCTCTTTTATAAACATAGAACCAGGTTCACCCTGATCACTATCCCTTTTGGTGCTCCTTAGGTTATAATTGTGCTTTGCCTTAGCTATAGCAGCCTTGGTGAGATTTTTCACTTCTTCCTCACTAGGCCTTCTAAGATGAATTTCTTCATCTTCAATGGTTACCACATTCAAAGTAGGATGCCAATCAAGTGTTAGTTGTCCTTGAAAAGACCTTTTACTGTCCAAAATATCACTAAATTCACTTTGTACAGATTCCTCATTACTTTCTACAATGGTTTCAAACATATTAATATCAGGCTCGGCCTCTTGTCTCATGGACTCTTCTAGGGCTTGAGCAACTGCACACTGATGAGGAGAATGTGGCCCATCACAAGCAATACACCAAGGAGTGTTCTCTATGTTGTGAACATTTTTAGTTTTTAAGGGATCGGTGGTGTCCTGGCTCTGAACATTCTTGGGCTTCTCATTCTGAGGTTTACCATCCTTCCAGTTGGTATTATAAGGCATATCATGCAATCTGGGAGGTCTATCTTGCCAATTATAGTGAGGCTTATCATTTCTATTTACCTTAGCAGTTAGATCCTTCATAGCAGTGACTAACGTTTCTATCTTATCTTCCTCATTAGCAACTTTGTTTGGTTGCTGTTTTGTTTCCTGCCATAGCCTACCATCAGTTCTTCTTCCTAATTTTCTGGATGCTTGCCTATTTCTCTCCACATTGATAGCAATTTTGAAAGCATCTCTCAGGCTATATGGATTCTTATCCCTTAAAATATAAGCCATTTTGGAAACAAATGCATTGTAATAAGTGTTTAGGCATAGGTTATCATCCAATCTCATCACCTGATACAACCTATGCATGGCTTTTTGAAATCTAGCATTGAAATCGGTGACCAATTCATTATCAGATTTTCTAATATTATTGAATTCATTTAACATGAAACTCACATTTGTTTTGTCACCATATTGTTCTTGAAAGCAATTCTTGAAATCCTCCCAAGACCCAATGCTATTATCAGGGAGACCCCTATACCAATCTCTTGCATCATCTATTAGGGACTGGACAAATAATTTCATTATGACATCTTCATCTAGTATCTCATAATTAGTTATCAAGTCACCAAAAGATTTTAAATGCTCCTCTGCACTAATTGCATTATTTCCAACAAACTTATGGAGTCTATCCCTTAACTCAATAGGAACATAGTTGGGATATCCTAGAATTCCATCAAAAAATAACTACCTGTACTGCTCTAAATAGATGGGTCTCCTTTGGAAAGGGTTAACAACATTGTTATTACCCATGTTCATTTTCATAGTAGGGGTTTGAGTCTGAGAGATTTGATTATTCTGGTTAATTATAGGGGCTTGACTGGCTATTGCTGTATTGATAGGCAAAGTGGGTTGAATTTTAACAGGGGGGAGGGAAACTTGCTGAGGAATAGGTTTATTGAGATCTTCTGATGGGAAGATGATAGGGGGAGCTTTTAGATATATGATTTTTATTTTAACCTCTTGGTTAGCTGCTTCTAACTCAAATTTCTCTAGCTCCATTTGTAGATCTTCCTTTTCTTTCCTCATCCTTTCCATCTCCCTCTCATGTGCTGATAATATATGGGAGATCTCCACTGTAGTCTTTGATCCTGACCCACCTTCCATGCATTTTTGCTTGCCTTTATCAACCTCATTTCTAATAGGTTGTGGGTCACTAAGAACCTCCTTATTTGGTTGGATTACTGACTTATATGATGGTTTAGCTTTGGGAACTAGAATTTCCCTGATCAGAGGACCTTTATCATCACTCTTTTCCTTTTCTTGAGCCAACAATTCAAGATCAGCAATTTGCCTAAGAAGCCTATCTCTTTCCATCAATTTTTCTTTGACTTCCTTCTCCCTATTTGCTTCCTTTTGGCCTCTTAAGGAGATTAAGTGATGAACCTTTCTATTTAGGTCCTCTATTTCTTGGGACACTTTATCTTCATCAGGGAAGATCTCCTCAGAGTCAGATACATTAACTTGGTCTATATCAATCAAGCTAATGTTTCCATCAACTGTTCTAGGCATAGAATGTCTGATTACATTAGAACTACTTCTGTCTCTCTCGAAAAAGCTAACATGAGATATATCTTGATTTAAAGCATGAACATCATCTATATTTCTAAATAATCCAGAATGGAAAGCTAATACATCATTTTCAGATTCTCTAGAAGAAGAATTTGATTTTGCATAGACAGGTCTATCAGATATCTTACCAGTAGTGTTACTTTTCTGCAACTAGGCAACATTTGATGGCTCATGTAATACTGATCTCTCCTGACCTCTTCGTGACTATTCAGGTAATCCCTCATGCAATGTCTCACAAGGATACTTTTTCATGAAGGATCTGGTGTTTTTTTCTCCTTGCATTGTGCTTGTTTCCTTTTAAGAATCGTATTTATTTCACAAGGATTGGTTATGACTAATAGAGTTGTCACCCACAAAACTATGGGAAATATGAAAACAAGCTTGAACAAAATATTGCAAATCTTTAGACCAAAATCACATATCAAAAGTAGAGAAGAAATCCAAAAAGAGATTTCCAGACAACACTGATATTTCAATGAAGCACCAATCCATACCACAGACACACCATGATTATTCTTTACTAATTCAAACACCAATCTACGTCTGGATTCACGCAGTGACTCTCCTCAATAGTGTCACCACTTTTGTTGTTCTCAATTTCTGATTCCCCCTAAAATCCCTTATAATAAAATAATAACTTTGTCTGCAAAAGAGAAATCAAGGAGAAAGAAACTTCAGAGCAACATATGACAAGGTTTGATGAACCTTCTATACTTCAAACTTATCCAAAGTTCAAGTGGGTATATCTTATGTGAATTGACTTCAGACCTTTCAAAAAAATAGATCCATAGTAAACCAGTCCAAAAACCAATGAATCTTATCACCTCAAAACTAACTAAAACAAAGAAAGAAAGCTTATGCTCATGTTCGGTATTGACCTACAAGATATGTAAGAGATAACCACAATAGATATCAGTGCCTTATCCGGGCCACATAGTCATCTAAGTTTAAACAATAATCTCACAATTGAACATCTCAATACATCCCATCACCTTGGCTCTTATAAACCCCACATATGCCTGACATACATAAGAATTTACCCTCATCAAAACTAGATAGCATTCATCAAATTCAAAGTTTCCCACAAGGAATTTACTGATAGAAATGATTCCTGCATATTTAATTTCCCTCCTGAAGAGAAAAGCTAAGAAACACACCTATAAAAGATTGCATTACAATCCCTGCTCAAATGAATAACCCTAAATTACTCAGATTGAGACTAGTAAATATTTGCAAGCATACCCGAAGACAACACAAATTCTAGGCTCAAAATTGATGGTCTGTATATTGATATTAATTTCGGAAATTATTACAAAAACATTAGAGTTTTCTCCATAAGACTAGAAAAATCCCAAATATATTTCTGCAGAGTTTTCTTACAATTTCTTGTGATCCCCTTTCCTACAGTCTTGGTATCCATTTATAGTAATATGGATGCATACAAAGCTTCAGACTTGCCTAGGAAAATTTGTTACAACTATTCTTTGTTTCAAAAAGAAGTTACAAGTCTCTTTTTGTCTCAGTGACCTTTTCACTTGGTAACTCTTCTGCAATATCCTCTAACCATCTTGGAGTATCTTCCAACTATTCTGGAGCATCTTCTTCTTGCATTGCATATTTTTTGGACCACTTTTGAAAAACATTATCGGTAGGCCATGAGTAGGCAATAATCTTTTTCTTCAACTTTAATAGCTTTTTCCCAGAGTTCCTTATTTTCCTTACTTCTGACTCCAAGAAACCATAATGTGATTTGATCTTTTCTATTTCCTCAATTATTTTAACAAATAGTGAGGTGTTATCTTTATTGATTATTTCATTTACCCCTAGAGACAGACTAGCTCCTAACTCATCTAGCCATACCTGTTTGTCCTTTATCTGATTTTGTTTGACAAAACCTCGAGGAAACAGTTCAAATTTGTGCTCATTATACTCTTTGTTATATAAATTAGCCTTCCTTTCCACATTGGCTTTCCCTTCTGCCAGCTTTGTCAAACCGTTGGTTAATTCACATGTGGATTTGATAGTGGCATCGGATCCGACTTCATCATAAGATACACACATGAATTCTAAATCTACTTCCCTCAGGATCCACTTATTTAGAAATGGCTCTAGAATGGCCTTGTCCTCATTTAACTCACAAAGAGTTTCAAAAATTCTCTTCATATTGATATGTACCGTGGGATCATCAATGGTATAAGCAAAACTCAAAATTGTAGCCTTTATCTTCTCCTCATACTTATTTGCAAATAAGGCCTGAGCTTGTTTCAACTTTTCCAATTCATGTTGATAAGTCTCAGTTGGTTGAAAACTAGAAGGCATAGGAGAAGGAGGGAATTCTATGATGGGAATAGTAGGTGGGGGCCTTGCTGGAGAAGAAGAAATTGCCAAGGTAGAGGACTCACCTCCTTGGTATTGTCCCATTAGCTGACTTTGAAGTTTGGCAATGATAGTGTCCTTGCTGATTACCTCCTTTTTGGCTTCATTATAAGCCTTTAGAATTGTTTCCAACTTAATTTGAAGATCAACCTTTTCTTTTGCTTCCTTCTCTGCTACTGCTGCATTGAACTTAGCAGTCTCTAAAATAGTACTAGCTGCTTCCACCACCCCTATATCTTGAACTCTCCTGACTATAATTCCTCCTAAGAGACTAGACTCTGAGGTGTCCTTCCTTCTTCTACCCTCATCTCTTTTAAGGTTCCACATTACTAGAGAGGAACCATTTTTGCTAAATACCACTTCTTTCATTGGCTTGGTTTCCTTTGTGACTGCTTCCAGGACCAATGCATTAGCTATATCCCATTCAGGGAGAATTAGCACACCGGCTTTTGAAACCATTTCCCTTCTAGCCTCAGGAGTGATGGCTTTGAATTCAGCCATCATTTCTTGTTTGACCTCTTCTTCTATTGAATTTGTATCTTTATGAGGCTGTTCACTTATTATTTTTGCACATCTGATCTTGAACTGATCAATATTTTGTTTCCATAGAAACTACATGAAAGCACCTGATGCAATAAAATTGCTGTCAGCTAGGAATTCTTCACTAGCTTGCTTGACAGTGATGTCCAACTCTTTTGCTTGTAGCTCACCATCAGTTATGTCTATTTCAACACTCGGTGACTCCTCTGACATTCCTTTTTGAGTCTCATTGTAGCTGTATGCAATTTCAAATAGACTCCCTAATTGTAATAATTGCTCCGCCACAACTTGCTCATCTCCTATATGAATTGGGAACTAAGAGGGAGAGTATTGAGGGTCATTAGTTTCAATTTCTTTTCCTACCCTTTGCCTTTTTGGTGAATCTTGAATCTTTATAATATCTTCAATGGCCCTCTTCCCTTTGGAAGTAGAAGGTTCACCTGACATTGGCACCATCACAGTGTATTTAGATTTTTTCTACATTATAGAGTTACCTGGTGGAACAACCTTGGCAAAGGCAAGCTTGGATAGGACCAATTTAGCCCTATCAGGATCATTCTGCATTATGGCCTCTCTCTTCTTCTTCAGGCTTTGCATTAAATCCTCAAAGTAAAGAATCAAGAATTTAATCTTTTCCTCAAATGGGGTAAAACTGGAAAGAGGATCATAGCTAGAATCAAATTGGTGGATGAAGTCAAGGGCTCTCTTGTAGGAAATCCACTTCTTGTTTCTTAGCTCCTGCTCATCTAGACTGAATTCATTCCCAATTAGATCTTCGGGGAATTGGAATTGGTGAGGCTTGATCTTACAAACTGCCCTCTTCTTGAACATACCATTGAAAAAATCTTTTGGGTCTGTACACCTGGATACTGCAGTTGATAACCTGTATGGCTTGAAGAATTATTCAAAGCACTTCCATCCACCTTTGGTTATTACAAAGTGATGAGCCATTGTGATGGTTTGGAAAATTGTCCCTTTACCCTTGTTGGTCAACTCGGCCTCCTGCACTCCTCCAATCTATCTTAATACTTTTTTAATCCCTATCTTTAATGGAACCTAATAGGGTATTAGATAAGGGGTTCCTCTGAAACCATATACTCTCAAAATTGTAGAAATAGGATATAGATACATATCTCCCCAGTTATGAATAATCTTGATATCCTCTGCAAATGCTTTGGGCCTAAGGAATTCCAAAAGAGCCTTGGGAATCCTAGGGTTTTCTGCACACAAGAGAATTCTAATTTTAGATGCAAACCATCTATTGAACTTTAGATAACTTGCATCCTCTCTATCCCAAGATAGAACAGTACTCCACAATTGCACTGGCATCTCCTCTTTATCCATGACCTTAACCAGGTCCATCTCTTTTGCAAAATTATCTACCCCTTTGAAAAGAAACATATGCATCAACAAGGAATACCATCCAAATGGCTAGTCTAACTTACCATTTTTAATTCCTTCTAGGCTTGCATGGATAGCATCAGTGAGGAAAGGAGCAAAGTCAAATGTTATGGCTAGGGAAGGGTTCAAAATTTGGGCAATCATTAACATATAATGGACTGGCATGTTTTTCTCAGCATCTTCCCCAAAAATTTGACATAGTGTCTAGTACATACCCTTAGCTCTCAAGGTAAACAGATTCAAGGAAAATGGCTCCATTGTACAAGGGCCTACAACTGTTAATCCCCCTATTTTGACAAAAAAATCTCTCAATGGGCCAGTCCTAGGATGATCTTGTAGACACCTAAAAATGGTCAATGCTTGCGGAGTCATACTTTAACATTTGCGCATTGCCTCATTTTATGTTTTTGCATCACATTAACATTTCTCCTATGTCACGCACTTGGTTTTTATCATTTGTGAGCATCGAGTCTTTCTTCTACATTCTTCATTCATCTCACCTTCGAATTTGGTCTTGTCGACAACAATCTTCAATCATGATTTTGGTCGATCTTATCCTATCGCATCAATGTGTGTGCTCATTTGTCATCATTTTGGACATCGTCAATCCTAATTAGGGTTTTGTCCTCTTATCAATCTTGTCATCTGGCGATCGATTTATCATCAATCCTTATCATTTTCAATCTTGTCGTTTTAACGATCGATTTGTCATCGATCATTGTCATGTTCGATCTTGTCATTTTGCGATCAATTTGTCATCGATCATGGTCATTTTCAATATTGTCATTTTGCAATCTATTTTGTCATCAATCATTGTTCTTTTCAATCATGTCAATTTGGATCAATTAGTCATTGTTCTTCGTCAATTGGCGCCTATCAATTTGGTCTCTTTATCAATCTCAGTTAGTTTGTCAATCAATCAAATCATTTATCACATTGGTCATTTATCAATTCAAAATCGTGATCGAGTCAATTATCTTCAATCAAGACCTAATTGTCATTCTCACATTGCTAATTCATCTTCTAGGGTTTCATGATTTAATCATTTAACCTTGTGTGTCATTTCTACCTCTAGGATTAATAAATTATTTATTTATCCTAAGTCTTCTCATCACAATTAAATGTTTATTTAATTGGCTAATTATTCCTCTTTTTGTGAATTAATTAATAAATGACAAATTATTAATTAATTTACCTAATTCTTAATTCCTAATTTTTCCTCTTTTTCTAATTTTCTAATTTCTAATTCATCTAATTTCTATTCCCTCCTATTTCATCTCCTAATTCCATGGGAATGACATTTCAATTTGTCATAATTTGTCATAATTGACAATCAATCAATTTTGACATAGAAGTTTGTCATAATTTGTCATAAATCATCAATCAATCAAATTTTGCATAGAAGGTGCATAATTTGTCATAAATTGTCATAATTGACATAATTGATTTGCAATTTCCATTTGATTTGAATCATGCTAATCTTGTCTTTTCTCCAATTTTTCTATAAATTGGATGAATTTCTTCAATCTAATCCCTAATCAGATTATCGAATTTCTAATCACTTTGTCAAATCACGCTTCAAGTACTCTTGTGCCAATGTCAATCTTGCTTTCACATTAGGTTTATGCACTTGAAGGTGAGATCCACAACAAAACTATTTGGAGAAGAAAGAAGAACAATGGAGCCGCATGAAGGAAGCATTTGGATTTACATCTGGTTTGCATAATCTTTTTGAATGTTTCAATTTTCATGTCTCTATTGAATGTGTTTAGGATAGATCATTACATTTAAGCTTTCATGATTGGGCTAGATTAGTTTTTATAATGTTTGTGATGATTTCATATTTTGTAGTTACATTAATTGGTGAACTCGACATGAACACTAACCATCTAACCCCTTAACTGTGTTTTTGAGTGCTTTTGAGTTGATTTGCAGGCAAAAAAAAACAAAAACAGGGTAGTGCAGGGCTTTCTAGGGACTTCTGCGCCTGTGTGAGACAACCTGCGCCTGTGTCAAGCAACCTGCGCCTGTGTTGAAGACAATCTGTGCCTGTGTCGTGCATTCTGTGCCTGTGTCATGAGTTTTGCACTTGTGTAAAGTCTAGAACAGAGGTAAAAATGCAGTGTTTTACTTGAAATTTGTTTTGTTTTTGCATTCTGTTTTCTGTCTTTTGGTTTTTGGCACTAATTATCTGTGCAGCATCTTGGCATACACATGGCAAAGACAACAAATGAAACTACTAACATGTTTTATGCAAAATCGATAGTCAAAGAATAAACACCTCAAACTTCTAACTTGGGTTTTGTAGGTTGCCTTGGAGAAACAACTAAACTTGGTGTTTGCAATTAATTTGTAGGCACCTAGTGATTTCTAAATAGGTTGGAATGAACATGTTTTTTCTTTGATTGTTGAGTGTGACATTGGAGTAGGAGAGTATGCTCTCATCCTTCTTAGGGTGATCAGAAATCCAGATCTTTGATACCATGCTCATGTCTTTGATTGTGTGTCACCTTTAGAGGGCCTGCCTTCCTGACCATTTGCTTTTGCAAGCAAGTGATAATCATAAGAAGGGAATGACCCAAAGTGAGTACTGCTAGAATACCTTGGCATTTTAACTCACTATAAACAAATACCTAATGGGTGAAAGCTTTGAAGGAAGGGTTACGTGGGAATTGCAGTTACTTGGGAAGTGATGACCCTTGAACTCTTTCTCATATCAACATCTAAGTAGGACCTCACAATCTAAATCATGCTTGTACGACTACATTTGTTTGGTATCTTGATGGGCTTAATGTCTCAATCACGCTTGCGTGACATCAAGGAGTAACGCTTTACAGAAATCCTGACTAAACACCTTGTTTTTAGAGGCCAAAAACCCTTCTAGTTGCTTGAGAAGGACAAGTTTGGATACTTGGAAGAGATACTAAGTTCTCCATGGGGAGATTTCCATGGGGGACTGATGTTTGGCTGCCCTGAGAAGTGAGTGCCATGGAGGGGAGCCCATGGGGTCAAGCATCTATGTATTCTCCTTGAATCCCATAATGAGTCTACCTCTCAAGTACCTAATGTCCTTGCCTACCATAAGAAATGTGTGAATGAGCATTATTGTCTTGAGTCTATGTTAAAAATATCTTGTCTTCTTTGCTTGTCAAAAGTTGAATTGCATCTCATTTCAAAAACAAGACAAATTGATTCAAAACAAGGTTAAACACAAGAACATTTCATCCAACAAACTTCCAAACATTTTCAAACATGGTTGTCAAACATTGTTCAAAATCTTGTCTCAACATTCATGTCACTTAGATTTAGGTTCATCCTAGGTTTGCATTTTTGCAAGTTCATTGTCAACTATCAAGGTTAGGTTCCATATAAGTCATATTCCTTTGCATATCAATAAGAGTCATCCGTTTGCATGTGTCCTCTTGCATTAGAGTAATACCCTTGTCATACATTCATATTTGCATACCCTAGGTCTCTTCATCAAGCTTAAGTCATTATCATATCATATTAGGGTCATTTGCATAGTAATTGTCCCTTTGCATATAGTCTCAAAAACTAGGTTTTGTCATACTCGAGTAATCCAAATCTTTGATAAACCCTAAGTCATTGTTAGGAAGTCTAGACCTTATCAAACCTTTTGTCCTTTTGTCATCAATGTCATTTCGTCAAACCTAGCTTAGTATCCGAGCATATAGGGGAGACTTTGTCATCTTGTCCTTTTGTTACTTGGTCTTTTTGTCCTTCGAGGTCTAGACATCATTCCAATGTCCTAAGGGTCCCTCTTTTAGATTTGCATTCATAAGTTTGTCAAAATCTTCAAAAATTACCAAAAACATAGATTGCATTCTTGTCATAGATTGCATTTTCATCTATTTAGTTTGCATTTAGTGGCATATCATATATTATCTTTGAAAAATTTCCAAAAATATTGCATTTGCATAAGTGACATGCCTATTGAGACAAGATCAAAATCTAAAAAGATGGGAGAACCAATGTATCAACCCATGGACAATATAGCAAATTCACAGTTTCAAACTAGTCAAACAGTGCAAATCGAAGGTTCATCAAATACATCTTTACAACCATATGGAATGGTTCAACTTGGACCACCTCCATTATATGAACCAGTGTTTGTACCTATGAAACCAGGACATGGGAGTGTTCCACCAACTCCAAGAGGAAGTGCACCTTTCAATTGGAATCAACCACACCTGCAACATGACATTCAAACTCAAACATTGTATGAAGAACAAACCCTCTCACAAGGATTTGGTTCAGATCAAGGCATTCAACAAGAAGCGAATCCAAATGTCCAACCAGATTCTTCATCAGATTCTGATGCTTCTGATGATGTTGACATGTTCCTTCAAGATCCAAAGATAACAAAAAAGATGGATAAGTTCTTGAACAAGGTCTTTAAGATGTTTCCACAAAAGTATCTTAACATGATGAGTAATGTGACCTCTTCAAGTGACCAAATCAATGTGCAAGAACAACAAAGTGGTGAGTTGTTAAGTTTCTCTCCGCATCCAAATGAAGAAAATACACAAGAAGCAACTCAACCTACATTGATGAGTAAACGTGCTTCAAAGGCATTGACAGTGACTATTTCTCAGAAGTCACCATTCAAGACAATAAATAATCCACTATTCAACACAACACCTGTAACACAAGATCAAATGAAGACCACACAAATATTGACAGCTGTCCCTCAACAAGAAATGGTTCCTTTCATGCATAAAATTGGATCAACATCTAAGATGCAAGAAAATTTCACGACTGGAATGCCTAATATCACCGATGTCCAAAACAATCCCACGATGCAACAAAGTTCCTATGTCTCGTTAAGTTCCATATCTTTGTCAAACACTATTGCGACAGATCCTTCGATAATGATGACACAAAGAGCTACGGATAGTGGTTTGCACCAACAACAATTGTTGCAACAATTGAGTAATACACAAAAGGTACAATCGAATGTGCAAACAAGCAACGTTCAACAACAACAATTTCGCATTCGACAACAAATTGCAGCGCCTTCGGCACCATTACAAGTTAATGCAAACTTGCAACCATCACAATAGATTGGACAAACAACACAGCAAGTTAATGCAAGTGCCATACCCCATCTTAAGGAGAAGTAATGAAAAGCACCTAAACAAAGTTTTTTACAAATGATGGGATACACACCGCAACAACAATTGGCACAAAGTCAACAAATTCCGATTCGTCAGCATCAACAACATGTGCCTCAATATGTGCCAAGGCAAACAAGTTATCCTACTTCACAACCTCAATTGGGGCCTGTGCAATATCAACAACATACTCAATTGCAATATCAACCTAGGCTACAAGAAGCACAACAACAAGGTCGATATCAAGGCATAGGACAACCACAACAACAAGCGATGTACCAAGAACTTTATATGCCGGAGACACCAAAAATGACCATTTCAGAACATCAACAACCGATCGGAAATATGATATATCGACAAAGAGTACCCACCAAGATTAATGATGGACCTCCAAAATCTGATACAATTGCGCAACAACTTGAGAAGTTGCAACGAAAAGTTGACGCATTAGAAACTAAAGGAACAAAGAAGTTGTATTCAGATCAAGATTTATGTCCTAATCCATTTGACAAGAGTGTATACATACCTCCATTCCCTAAGAATTTTGAGAAATATAAAGGGAATGGCAATCCAAAAGATCACATTTGAGCATTTTTCATGGCATGTACTGAAGTAAGCTATGAAGAGACGTATTTAATGTGATTATTTACATGAAGTCTCATGGGACAAGCCATGGATTGGTATTCACATCTGCCAGGAAATATAAAGACTTGGTCGGAATTGGCTCAAAAGTTTTTATCTCATTTCGCATTCAACATTGACAGTGATGTGACCATGTCAGATTTATGCAACACCAAGAAAAAGCAAGGTGAACCATTACTGACTTTCTTGCAACGATGGCAAAGCTTGTATAGTCATTCTTCCCTAGATATACCTGAAGAACAACAAGTGAATCTGTTTATCCAAAATTTGGTCCCAGAAATGATGTATGAACTAAAACTGAAAAGTCCCAGTACTATTGAGAAACTCATTAAGAAAGGAATGAGCATTGAAATGGGTCTTGTAGCTAAAGGAATTATCAAGCTCAATAAAGACAGTGACAACACAAATTATTCAGGGGACAGAGATAGATTTTGGTATAAGAACAAGAATGTCACTAATGATGGAGTTGTTGATGCAAGAGCGGTGAATGCAAATCAACCCCCATTCACAATCAAGAAATTGAGTGTTTCTAATATGTCAACTATGGAACAAAATCAAGCACCAGTGAGCAATGTTACTCAACAGCCGCAATACCAACAACATGCTCAACAATACACTCAACAGTATAATCAACAACAAGGTCAGCAACAAAAATGGCAACACAAACCTTTCTGATCAAGGGATGGGCCTCCTTGACAATTTACACCATTGGGAGAGCCTATTGAGTTGGTAATGAAGCAATTAATACAAGAAAAATTTATTAAGCTACCCGATATCAAGGCAGAACCAGTGGTAAAACCGCATTGGTGGAATGATAATGCATACTGTGAGTATCATCAGTCCAAAGGACATAAAACTGCGTCATGTTTTCAATTGAAGCATATGATTCAAGATTTATTAGAGCAAGGAGTAATTGAGGTAGATCTACCCCATGCGACTTCTAACATTGATCATACTATTTTCAAAACTCCTTTGTTTGATCATGACAAGGGTAAAGCGTCTTCTTCCAACTCTGCCCAAACAACAAATTATGCAAATACTGGTTATAATAATGTCATCAATTGTTTCAGAGCATCAAATGAGTATGTTTCCACCCTAAGAATAAAGGGACAAGATCCCTCTTGTGCGGTCACCACTCGTCGATCTAAAATAATCCTGAAAGGAGCTCCTACAGCTCCTCCCAAGCCAACTCTTGCAAGCCAGTATAATCTCTTGGATCATCTAGGAAAGAAACTTGCACAAATATCAATCCTTGAGTTATTGAAAATGTCTCCCATGCATCGTGCAGTGTTGGATAAAGCTTTAATTGAGTCCACTATCCTGACAGATATTGATGTTGACCAGTTTCAAGCCCGGATTGGACATCTAGCTATTTCCCAAAATGTCACATTTTTTGATAATGATATCTCACCTGATAAGCTCCCTCATAATGATCCTTTACACCTTGAAGTCTTTGTCCATAATTGCAAAATCTGATGAGTCTTGATAGATGGCAGAGCAGGTCTTAATATTTGTACCTTAAGAGTGGTCATTGGCCTTGGATATATAGAAAATGACATTGATGCTTCCAGAAGAATAACAATAAAATCCTATGATGATGCTGAGTGCCCATCCAAAGGGATAATTACATTTCCTATCAGAGTCGGTCCAGTGACAGAAAACACTTTCTTGCAGGTCTTGGACCTTGATCTCCCTTATAATATGATCCTTGGCTGTCCATGGATCCATGCAATGAATGTAGTTCCATCCACCTATCATCAATGTTTAAAATATCCTTACAATGGAACTGAGATAACAATTCCAGGAGATCCCAATCCATTTCAATTTTGTGCTACTCTAAAGGATACTCCTCAGCAGCAAGTCCCAGTCAATAGAGAGGCCAAGTCACATAGCTATGTGGATCCTAATGAATTGTTAGATGCTGTCAAAGGAAAATTGAAGATACAAGACCAAGGATGTGGAGAATATTCAATGGATCAAACATTCCTCATTAGGAATTTACCAATATCTCCAAAATCCTATGACAAACCGCATTTATTACAAAAGGAGCCTAAGGTCGTTATTCAATATCAGCCTCCCACTACATTTACAAGGTGGGGTGAACTTGACAAAGAAACTGTAGATGATGATGTCATAGATTGGCTTTATAAAGATGCAACTGAGACCCCATCTGTCATTGCCAGTGGAACAATACGACAAAGGATTTACTATGCTGCAAAAGAAAGGATATGATGGTTGCAGTGGCTTAGGCCTGAACAACAATGGAAGGCTAGAACCTGTTATACCTAAGAGGCAACCTCCAACTTTAGGGTTAGGTTTTGTACCATTGCGAATTGGATCTACATCTACCAAAGTGCCCACGTGTAGAAAAGGGCATGATTCTGATGATGAAATAACACCTAAGGATACCCGACCTGAAACTGATTCCAATGAATGGGAGTGGAGTTCCTTTTCCTCTAGCTCCTATGCCCTAGACAATATTTTCATTGACCCTGATAATTTGCCTATGGAAGACAAGCATGAAATAACTCCCCTTCCTAAAACATGTCCTCATGCTTGGATAGAGTCATTCTGGGATCCAAGCTCTGAATCAGATACAAGCAGTTTGGATAGTGACACCACAAATGTTCACATCCTCACCATATCAACCCTCTCTCTTCTGAAAACCAATGATGACATGCCCCTCATCTATCCCCAGCTTATCCAACATGACCAACAAGAACCACTCACATTGGATTGTTTTCAAAATGATGAAGCAATTGCAGAATTCCTTGGACTACGGGAAGGCATACCACAAGGTGATCATAAAGCAGGATTTGCTATTGACTTGGATTCCATGACATATTTTGGGGAGTCAACTCCCTCTTCCAATCATCAAAATGAAAAAAGAGAAGAAAAAGTAAAAAATCAAAAGAATAGATCTCTGAGTGAAAACTGTAAGGCACTCTCTGATCATACAAAAGTAAAAATAAAAGACGTACCTGCAGGTGAAAACCTCTCTGAGGTGCCCAAAGGTGGAAGAGTGGACATACCCCTATCCAGTCAGGACAAATCAACATTGCTAGTGGAAATGATAGAGGAAATCAATTTGGGTACACCTGACAACCCTAAGGTCATTCATTTTGCTGCTTCTCTATCACAACAGGAAAAGATAGACTTTGTCAATTTCTTTCTTAAGAAGAAGATCAACTTTGCATGGTCCTATGCAGATATGCCTGGCCTCGATCCAGAATTAGTCCTTCATCAATTGCCATTAAAATCCGATGCCAAGCCTATCAAACAGAAACTTCGAAAGATGCATCCCTAGGTGGCTCTTTTGGTCAAGGTGGAACTAAAAAAATTACTAGATGTGGGCTTCATCAGACCCATTGATTATGCATACTAGATTTCAAATTTAGTATGAGTTAGCAAGGTAACTGGGGGCATCAGATTCTGCACAGATTTTAGGGATCTCAATAAAGCATGCCCTAAAGATGATTTTCCATTGCCAAATATTGACATCATAGTGGACATGACTACTAGATATGAGATGCTTTCATTAATAGATGGTTTCTCCGGCTATAACCAAATTCGCATTGCTCCTGAAGATCAACATAAGACAACATTCACTTGTGCTTGGGGTACCTATTGCTGGAATGTGATGCCCTTCGGTCTTAAAAATGCAGGCGCAACATATCAAAGAGCAATGATGACAATTTTTTATGATTTCATGCATACTTTGATGGAGGACTATGTTGATGACTTGTTATGCAAATCTGTCACAAGAGATAGTCATCTAGCAATCCTGGGCCCAATCTTTGACCGAATGGAGACATACAAGCTCAGACTCAATCCAAAGAAGTGTGTCTTTGTGTCACAGCTAGCAAGTTACTAGGTTACATTTTTTCTCACAGAGGCATTGAGGTCGACCCTGCCAAGGTTAAAGCAATAATGGATATGCCTCCTCCTTCTAATCTCCGTCAATTACGCAGTCTGCAAGGAAAGCTCCAATCAATCCACCATTTCATAGCTCAGTTGGCTGATAAATATCATCCATTCCAGCATCTACTGCATAAAGGTGTCACTTTTAAATGGACTGAGCAATGCCAATCAGCCTTTCAAGCTCTCAAAGACTATTTGCTGTCACCGCCTATTCTAATGCCTCCTATAGAAGGGAAGCCTTTTATATTGTATGTTTCTGCAACTGAAATGGCACTAGGAGTTCTCTTGGCCCAATAGGATGAGAACGACAAAGAGTGAGCTATTTACTATATCAGCCGGACACTGGTAGGCTATGAGCTAAATTATTCAACTATTGAAAGGGCATGCTTAGCGGTGGTGTTTGCAACACAGAAGCTCCAACATTATATGTTAAGCCACCAAACATTGTTGGTTGTAAAAATTGATCCCTTAAAATACTTGCTTAGCAGAGCAGCTTTGACAGGTTGCCTAGCAAAGTGGGTCATGATCCTCAGTGAATTTGATATTGAGTATATGGAGCGAAAGGCGATAAAAGGACAAGTCATAGCAGATCAACTTGCAGAGGCTCCTATTTCTGATGATCATCCCATGTTGACCGATTTTCTAGATGAATCAGTCTTTGCTCTCACGTCCTCTAATGAATGGAAGTTATACTTTGATGGATCCCATACCAAGTTCGGGTCCGGAGCAGGCATCTTGTTTGTCACCCCTCAAGGTGATGCTATTCCAAAGTCCTATAGAATAACTTTCCACTGTACCAATAACATTGCAGAGTATGAAGCACTGGTCACAGGACTCCGAGTAGCATCCCACTGGAACATCAAGCATTTGCAAGTTTATGGAGATTCTCAATTAGTCATCCGTCAAGTCAATGATGACTATGAAACAAAAGATGAAAAGCTTATTCCCTATAAGCACATGGTAGATTTCTTCAAGACAAAATTCACGGCTATCCATTTCAGTCAAGTTCCAAGAATGCAAAACAAGTCAGCAGATGTGATGGCTATGATTGCTTCCATGTTGAATATGCCCCACAATATGGACAAATGTGAATTTTTAGTCGAACAATTGCTGGTTCCTTCTTTTGACATTCCGACGGTGGATGTGATGTGCGTTCTTGTTGGTCCCAACTCCCCATGGTACAATGATATATATCAATATTTAAAATCCCAAACCTTACCACCCAACCTTTCCGCTAACCAACGCCAAGCCTTTGTCCAACAAACAACCAAATATGTCATCATCGCCGACACCCTTTACCATTGTTATTTTGACCATACCCTCCTCAGGTGTTTGGATTCTGACAAAGCAAAAATGGCTTTACACGAGGTTCACAATGGTATATGTGGAGGCCATTTCAATGGTCTGAGCTTAGCCAAAAAGTTGATTCATGTTGGGTATAATTGGCCCACTTTGGAAAAAGATGTTCATGATTTTGTTAAGAAGTGCTACAAATGCTAGATTCATGGAAACTACATTCATGCACCAGCCCAAGAGCTTCATTCTGTCATATCTCCGTGGCCCTTTTCTCAATGGGGATTGGATCTTATTGGCAAGATTCACCCGACATCTGCAAATGGACACAAGTTCATCATTACAGCCACAGAGTATTTTACAAAATGGATCGAGGCTATCCCCATGACTTATATCACTGGTGTCCAAATTTCAAAATTCTTGCTGAATTATATCATATGTCGGTATGGGGTTCCCCTTGCCATAGTCACAGATAATGGTCATCCCTTCAAGAATAAAGATGTCAAGGAACTCTGTGAAAAGTTTCATATCCAACACCGTTTCTCTAGTTCATACTATCCACAGGGGAATGGTCAAGCCGAAGCATCAAATAAAACCATTATCAAGATCCTGAAGAAGGTTGTCAATGACACTGGTCGAGATTGGCATGTTTAGTTGAATCCAGCACTATGGGCCTATCGCACTTCTATCCACACACCTACTGGCGCAACACCTTATTCCTTGGTGTATGGTGCAAAAGCTATTTTACCCTTGGAAGTGGAGATTCCTTCCTTGCATGTTTCCTTGCAACACTTGATTGATGATGAGACACACAAAGTCTCTAGGTTGCACCAGCTTGAGATGTTAGATGAGAAACGTTAGACAACTCTGACACATTTGTAGGCATATCAAAACCATCTCCGTCGCTCTTATAATAAGAAGGTCAAAGGGCAACACTTCAAAGTGGGAGATCTAGTTTTAAAGGCAAATCCCAAGAATGCATAGTCTACTGACATCATCAAAGGCAAGTTTGAACCTAATTGGGTTGGTCCTTTCATAGTGACCGCAACCTATGGCTCGGGGGCATATCAGCTTGCTACACCAGAAGGTGAACCTCTGTCTGATCCTATAAACAACATGCATCTTCGCAAGTACTGGGCATAATTTTCTATCAGTACTTCTTCAAATATGATCCTGGAAAAATACAAAAAAAAGTGAAAAAAAAACAAAAAATACAAAAAAAAAAAGTGAAAAAAGAGCAAAAGAGTAAAGAAAAAATGATTCGCCCTCTAGTGAAAACCTGGCAAACAGGCGCTTTGGGCAAGTACCATGGTGAAAACCTGGCAATTAGGCACCATGAGTAATGAGATTATTGCTCCGTCATCTATCATGACCTCTAGCTATGCTTTTTCTTGGCCGGTTTATCATGTCTATCTTCGTCTTGACCCAATGTCCTATTCCAGGCCTGTTATCGGTCAACATCATTGTCTTGCATACTCCGGTTTCTTGTACATATGTTTTGGTCCTGGTCTATGTATATCTTTCAGATGCGCATTGGGTGCATTCCCCTTGTCATGATCAATCACTAGAACTTTTGCATTTAAAATGTCCTGAAAAAATCTCATAAAAAAATTGAAAAATGTCCTGAAAAAATCTCATAAAAAAATTGAAAAATGTCTTGAAAAAATCTCATAAAAATTGAAAAATGTCCTGAAAAAAATCTCATAAACATTGAAAAATGTCCTGAAAAAATCATAAAAATCTAATAACGTCCTGAAAAAATCCCTAAAAATCATATAAAGTCCTCAAAAAATGAACACAAAAAAATTGTTAAAATAAAACAAAAAAACAAAAACAAGCATTTTGCAATAAATAACCCCTCTATGCATAAGACAGATCCCAGAGCATCCATCCAACAACTCGCAATCCAAAGCTATGCTTTACTGAAATCACGCTTTAATAGATGAACTCTTTCAATCAACTCAGACATTCAAATTGATTAGAATTGTCATATCAATCAACCTCAAAATTAATTCGTCCTTGGCACACTATCATGGGTCTTATATAGGGTGTGGTATACTCGAAACCAGACTGTGTCCTGTCTTAGACGGGGTACCGCATTCCCTGAAACCAGACAACATGATCGTTCTATCAACGCTTTCAACTTTTGACAATGAAGATCAAGATGTTTGTTTGATTTGTTGGAATTTGTGCATCTTATCTTTTTATTTGATTTATCTTTGGCTTCGGTCATGTTCCTATGTTGCTCGATGATGTCACTGAGTGATTTAGAGTGACCGGGATGGTTCATGATTCCTTTCCTTTTTGTTGTGATTGCTGTTTGTCTATGATGTGTCTATCTTTTGCAAAAAGGGTTGCATTTTAGCTCTGGCCTTCAATGCCATGATGCTGCGCATCCATTTTGCTATATTAAAATAAAGGTTCTCACCTACAAAGTGCATTACTGAAAGCAAGTTTTTCTTCGTCTCTAACTGTCCTCTGTCTCATTTTCTTCTTACTAACATTTCTTCCGTCAGTTTGGATAGTCAGTTTGGTCTAGTGCTCCGATTTCCCCGCACACATATGCTACATCCGGCATCCATTTGGTTAGTACATTTGCATTATATCAAACATCACATCAAGCATTTTATTCATTTCATATTATAAATGCATCAAAAACACATAAAAAAAATACATCCATACATGTTCCACAATGGTACATAAGCAGTACATAAGTCATTCATACATGGAAAATCACATAAGTCATAACACATTGCATCCCATCATATCGATGCATATCATATCATATGTCACAATAATATCGGAGTACAAAATTGGACTGTCTGTCCTAAGTATGGCCCGCAGGTTGATTACAAAGATGTCAAACTACATAATGTCCACTATCCATCATAAGGAGCACGTGCCTCTGTCACTGGGTGCTCCCTCTGTCCTCCTCATCCCTGCCCTATCTCACGGATGATGTCCCTCTTGGTCCTGGCTGTGGTGGTCTCATAGGTCCACTCACCCCCATGCTACTCAATGACCTCCGAGAGCATGCCCTGCTCTCTGTCCTCGATCGTGCCCGATATGAAGGTGCTCTCTACTCTGATGGAACTGTACTCTCATATAGTGTCCTCCAATAGCGTATCTCCTCTCTGGTATCTACCAGCATCTGTGCCATCTCCCATGCATTGGCATCCCGAATCGACCCAATATACTCGGTGACTCTCTGTTCTTCTCGCTGTGCCTGAGCTATTGCTGCATCTCAAGCTGCTGTGAGTCTGGCTATCTCTACTCTGAATTTCTCATGCTCTCTCTCTAAAGTCGCAATATGATCCTGCTGACTCGCTATGGTAGCCCTGCACATCTCCATCTCCTCTGTCCTAGCTGTCTCTGGCTCTATGGGTATATCCTGCAATGCCTCCTACTTGCCTAAATCTAGCTCATCCTCATCATCCTCGTCATCCTCATCTCCATCCTCATCATCCCCCTCATCCTCATCACCGTCCTCGTCCTCCTCATCCTCATCATCTCCCTCCTCCTCTCCTGTGAGTGGGAAGTCCTCCTGTCACCTTGGTACTGGAATATCTAGATCTGTCAATGGCACTGGCCGTCGTCGTGCAAACCATCTCTCATACTCCTCTATTGTCTCGGCATCTACTACATCTGATCTCCAATCCCACTATCTCTGCTGTAGCTGTGAAAAGTTAGTATATGCTATATGTGGCTGAATCATACTCCCCCACTGACTCGTCTCTCTGTGAGATCGGGCAAAGTGTGCAGTCCTCCTAGGTACATCCTGCCTCTCTCCAAACTATCATCTGACTCTCTCTGGCAGGTACATCTCAATCACTCTCTGGTGATTCACTGGTCACCCAATTAGGTACCTCTCCTATCTACAATATGGTAGCTCATCACTATCATCTGACCATCCCGAACAATCACGATATGGCCTCCATGTGAACTCTCTCAGTCTGTCTAGCTCATGTCGCCAGTACAATATGTATCCAAAAGGACCCTATCTCAGTGCTCCCCCATAGCAGTACACATATGGTCGATGTGGTAATACCTATCTCTCTGCAATCAGTCGACATATGGCTATGTGCTCAAATGCCCATACCTGTAGCAATGTGACTCCACAACTCAAAGTCTGCACTCCCTGATACGCTATCTGATGTAACTAAAAATACAGCATAGCCAGTACACATGGTCCCCATGCGTACACCGTCCCCTCTGTCGCCATCCGCTCTAGCACTCTTCCCCATCCAATAGGGAATCCATGTCCTCATCTGTCTCTTGCTAGTAGACATGCTATCACCACTGCTATCACCACATATCATCGATCATACTCCGATGCCATGGTCTCCCAACCAATCTCCCTCTCTACGATATCCAGATCATTGGTGTCACACTCAAATAATTTGTACAATGCGTCTCTCCCTATCACTGGGTCATACTCTACCATCTCTACATGAATCAGAATGTGGAGGATACGCCATACATCCTCCAGTGTCACCGTCGCCTCTCCAGTCGCCAGATGAAAGGAGGAAGTCTCCGAATGCCATCGCTCTGCCAATGCGGTAAGCAGTCCTATTTTTGCCCTAATCTCGGGCATGAATGTAACATAGTATATCCCCAGTCCTGCTAAGGTATCTCTGTCTGTGCTCCTGAGTCTATGTCATAGCATGAAGCAATCTGGTTGGTTCTCTCGCGTGATCAATGGATACTATCAACTCTGCATCACAATTGGGGCACATTTTGTTAGTTTTAGGGTTTTCTCCTACGGGTTGCATTTCCTCATTTCATGGCCAAATCAGGGTGTTCTTTAAGCTAATCTGACCTATCCTACCCTTATCCCCCCTTTTCAGATCATTTGCATGCTGTTTTTACCAAAATTAGGGTTTCCAATGCACAACTGCACCTGTGTCAAGGAACCTACGCCTGTGTCATGTAACCTACACCTGTGTACCCTACACAAGCATAGAAGACCTCACACAAGTGCAGGATTTGCCCTACACAAGCACAAAAGTCCCTTTCTGCACTCCCTGTGGGCCCCGCAATGTCTCGCAAGCAAGTTAAATTCATGAAATTGAAAACATGGGTTTTTGAGATACATACCGCTGCTCCTGCGTCGTTCGGTTGTCTGAATGTGTGTACATGTTCTCCAAGGTGATCTGCCATTGGAATGTTCACCATCTCTCTGCAAGTGTCCTTCTCCAGAGCAACAAATCCTCTTCTTGGGCTAGTGCAGATGAGCAATTTTCCCTCTCTTGGTCTCATTTATAGATCTTTATCAGTGCATAGATGGATGTGCACCCTCTCCATCTTATGTTGGTCATAGTCTTTTGCATCTTTGATTGCTTGTCCTTCGTGCATCCGGTCTCCGATTGTCAGTCTGTTTGCTCCTATCATTTTCTATCATTTTTATCGATCAATTGGCCTCTTTTCTGCATGTTTCCGGCCAATTCCTCGAGGGGGCATGCATATGTCATTGTCATTGTCTAGGGCATTTTCATTATTGTTCTTTGAAACAATGCTTAAAATCACATTGTCTCAAAGAGGGGCAAAATGTAGACAAAAATGGTCAACGCTTGCGGAGTCATACTTTAACATTTGTGCATTGCCTCATTTTAGGTTTTTGCATCACATTAACATTTCTCCTATGTCACGCACTTGGTTTTTATCATTTGTGAGCATCGAGTCTTTCTTCTACATTCTTCATTCAACTCGCCTTCGAATTTGGTCTTGTCGACAACAATCTTCAATCATGATTTTGGTCGATCTTATCCTATCGCATCAATGTGCATGCTCATTTGTCATCATTTTGGACATTGTCAATCCTAATTAGGGTTTTTTCCTCTTATCAATCTTGTCATCTGGTGATCAATTTATCATCAATCCTTATCATTTTCAATCTTCTCATTTTAACGATCGATTTGTCATCGATCGTTGTCATGTTCAATCTTGTCATTTTGCGATCGGTTTGTCATCGATCATGGTTATTTTCAATATTGTCGTTTTGCAATCTATTTTGTCATCAATCGTCGTTCTTTTCAATCATGTCAATTTGGATCAATTAGTCATTGTTCTTCGTCAATTGGTGCCTATCAATTTGGTCTCTTTATCAATCTCGGTTAGTTTGTCAATCAATCAAATCATTTATCACATTGGTCATTTATCCATTCAAAATTGTGATCGAGTCAATTATCTTCAATCAAGACCTAATTGTCATTCTCACATTGCTAATTCATCTTCTAGGGTTTCATGATTTAATCATTTAACCTTGTGTGTCATTTCTTCCTCTAGGATTAATAAATTATTTATTTATCCTAAGTCTTCTCATCACAATTAAATGTTTATTTAATTGGCTAATTATTCCTCTTTTTGTGAATTAATTAATAAATGACAAATTATTAATTAATTTACCTAATTCTTAATTCCTAATTTTTCCTCTTTTTCTAATTTTCTAATTTCTAATTCATCTAATTTCTATTCCCTCCTATTTCATCTCCTAATTCCATGGGAATGACATTTCAATTTGTCATAATTTGTCATAATTGACAATCAATCAATTTTGACATAGAAGTTTGTCATAATTTGTCATAAATCATCAATCAATCAAATTTTGCATAGAAGGTGCATAATTTGTCATAAATTGTCATAATTGACATAATTGATTTGCAATTTCCATTTGATTTGAATCATGCTAATCTTGTCTTTTCTCCAATTTTTCTATAAATTGGATGAATTTCTTCAATCTAATCCCTAATCAGATTATCAAATTTCTAATCACTTTGTCAAATCACGCTTTGAGTACTCTTGTGCCAATGTCAATCTTGCTTTCACATTAGGTTTATGCACTTGAAGGTGAGATCCACAACAAAACTATTTGGAGAAGAAAGAAGAACAATGGAGCCGCATGAAGGAAGCATTTGGATTTACATCTGGTTTGCATAATCTTTTTGAATGTTTCAATTTTCATGTCTCTATTGAATGTGTTTAGGATAGATCATTACATTTAAGCTTTCATGATTGGGCTAGATTAGTTTTTATAATGTTTGTGATGATTTCGTATTTCCTAGTTACAGATCTCTTTGGGCATTGTAAACTTGGGTTAATGCCTTAAAATCAATAGGGTCAAGATAGCTGGAAGCTTCACTAAGCTTGAAAGCATTCCTAAATTCATTATCTTTGATTTTGACAAGGGCTGATCCCTTTATGTTTCTAATGCATCTGACAGCAGGGTCATAGCTTTGTGCAATTAGGGTCAGCAAATCAACACCATGAACACACCAGGGACCACAAGTTTCCCTACATCTAAATCCCAGATACTATTCGTAGGGGAAGGGGCATGTCTCTGACCAAAACCCACTTTAAACAAACTGAGACCAGATATCCCTATTTCAGGGTCCCTCAACCAATTTCCTTTGTCATATAAACCATCCCCAATTTTTAGACGGGGGTTCTTTGGTACTAACTCCTTAGCTCTAGCCTCGACATTGGTCGACATGGTTAACTGCTTAAGAAAATTATCACAAATATTTTGGTCCTGGTAATTTACCTTCCCTATTAATTCTCTTATGGGTCCCATTTTAAAAGTATGTGACTGAGCCAATTATCAATGAAAACAATGTTCTAACAGCATAAGACCACAATTCAACAATCTTTAAGCAAATGGTAAACAAAGAACAAGGGAACCTGATTTTAGCTCAAAACAATTCTGCTCTGCACCAGCGCTATTTGCAACTACTTCAGTGGAATGATACCCTCATTGAATTGATGCAAGAACATATACGACAATTTGGCTCCTTAACTACAACATTAACACTGCATGCTTCAGCCGTCCCTTCAGAATTCAATTCATGCAAGAATTCAAAAATTTGGCTCCAATGGGTCAGAACAGCTTTGAGTATTTTTTTCTTTTTCTTCTTTCGCTATTTCACAGAGCATAAAGCACTTACAGGTTCATCTAACAAAGTCATGTTGACTGTCTGATCAACTGAAACTTGATCGACTTTTAGCTTTTGACTTTTCCCCATTTGGCAACGGACTGAAAAACCTTTTTGCTATTTCACGATGGGTAACTCTCTTGCATCTTGTCCTTGCGAAACTGCGCTAGCCATCCGATCAACTAAAACTTGATCGGTCTTTACTCAGTCTTAACCTAGCGGTTTATATTACTAACCATGCTCAAATTGGTTATTTCTAACCATTTTCACCATTTTGCTAATGGTAACAAGCTCACATCTTTGGGTTACAAAATAACGCCCGCAGTCAAATCTTTCTTGAGATGCTCATCCCTTTTCAAACTATTAGAACCTGCAGACATGGGCCCTCTGAATCAACGCCATTCACTTTGGCATACGATCCCTCTTGAAACTGACATGTCAACTTCCTATTGACTAAAATTCTTCAGCGGGATCTACTTCAGAAATGCCACCTGTGCCTAACATATATCCTCTTTGTCTTCAGTTTACATCATTTTGTTTGTTGGGCCTACCACTTGGTTGCCAGGTTTGTTCTTTGATTTACATGATCTGGAGGAGAGGTGTAACCTTTTGATTCATGATCCCTATCTCCTAGACTGCTCACTTGGAATGCCATGTCATTTCGCCATTTCACGAAAACTAACTCTTGAGCATCTTTGGGTTGCAAATCAACACAATCCATTGATTATTCTTTGAACCACCCACTCTTTACTCATCAAAAAACCCACTGGCTTCTGGGACCTGCCATAACCTTTTGCTATTTTGCAATAGTTAAAACACATGCACTTTGATCTCATGAAATAACGAGGGCCATCCAATCAGATAGAACATGATCGGTCTTTAATCTTCAGACAAAGCTTGGACGTTGGGCCCACCAAACCCTTTCGCTATTTTGCGAAGGGTAAAACTCGGTTATCTTTATCTCGCAAAACAACGTTGGCCGTCCGATCTCAGAGACTAGCACTGCTGTTACTCTTTTTGCTAACCACTTTACCTGGGCCCACCATCTTTTCACCATTTTGCAACTTGTAAACCAAAAGCGTCTTTAGATTGCGAATCAACGTGGGCTGTTGATCTCTTTGCAAAATGATCACCCTTTAGCCAAGGGAGAAGTCCTCATTGCTAGGTCCTACCAAACCTTTTTGCTATTTCACGATAGGTAACTTTTGGGCATGTTGAGTTCGTGAATCCACACGGGCCGTCCGATTGACTGAGAGTTGATCGACTTTTACAAGGCCCGATGAACATTAGAAAAGGAAAATTTAAAGGTGAATAAAATTTAAAATATTTAAAGGGACCGCCTAGGTAAATAGCAATGGGGGGAACACTTTGCATGAAAAAAGGACCCATCACTGAGGTGAATAAAGTAACATAGAATTAGAAGCCAAAGGTTTTTTTTCTCAAAAATTAGAGCGACTTACAACCTAAACCCTGAACACCTTAGGACTTAAAACAATTTTGAAGCAACTAGGGCATACCAGACTCAAAAATTTCAAAAACCTAACCAATTATGGACTGAGAACATCCATTTTTAAAATAGTGATAACACCAGGATGTATAGATATCTTACTACAAGAAACAAACACATAGCAGACAAGGAATGAATGCTCTATTCTGGGAACTACGCTAGGGGTTGACGTATGTGTGGCATTCACAAGCTGAATTATCTTATCACAGACACCCACTAGAGAAATTGCCCCATAACTTTTGGTTCACATGACAAAACAAAAAATAAAGTGATCATGCCCATCATGTCTCCTCTAGTCACTTTTGGACATCCTTGAGTAGCATAGAAACATGATCTTTGCCAATTGATAAAAAATAAAAACCAAATTAGACAAAACTCAACAGGTAGACTGACTATGCTTTTGCTTTGATTTGTTTGATGTGATGGTTGATAATGTCTGGTTTTAGAAGTTTTGGACCCAATTTAAGATTGATCTGTCTAGTTTCGAGTGTATCCAATTCTATCTAAGACATGATAATGATCACGTTGATGTAGATATGATGATTGATAAGACTTGATAAGGTTGGTTGCAAATTTTTGATAAGATAGTTATATCTTTTGTTTAACTTCATGCGAAGTGTTTGTTGGATATCTGCTAGGGTATATTTTTATCATAAGACATTTTATTGCAAGTTTTTTTTTTTTCTTTTAAACAAAAGTGGCAAGCCACCAATATATATATATATATATATATTAATAAGAAAAACTGATTCAAGAGCTCAATAGGGAAAGAACCAGGAAGAAAACCCTATACCCTTGTTTAGATATAGTGGCGAAGAAGGAAGGAGGCTATGAGAAGAAGCCACCTGATCCAAAGAGATAAATAGGGACTGCCCATAGAATGAGTCTCTTAGGGGCAAAAAAGAGAGTAACCGGTTGGGATGAGACCTAAGGAAACCAAAAAATAACCAAACCCCTTAACTGATTACCATGGTGACTGAGGAGTGTGAATTTGATTGTCTGAGCATCGATGAGTTGTGCCAACCGGTTTCCCATTATGTTGTACCGGTGCTTTGATATCAGTATTATGTCCTTATGACTGGTTCATAAAGAGAGAAGCCTCCAATACCGGTGCCGGTCGACAGGCAAAGAAGATGACTCCTCTACCGGTTCGGTTGCCATTAGATTTTCCATTCGACAAAAAAAGAGCATATTCTGGGTAGCAAAAAACAAAATTGGAATAACTTTATTCGTTCATGGTGGTGTCTTCCTGGGGCTGAATTGCAGGGGCATCGAAAATGGGCAGAAAGGAAGTAGTCCATCCCGTGACTTCATCTTGTGCCGGTACATTGAGGTCTGAAACCCTATATGTAGTCCGACCCCTTTCCATGGGTTGCGATGTTTGCAAACATGGGTCAACATTTTCTATTTCCAAGATTTCCATTAGAGCCCCAACTTTAATTTTCACTCTGTGTACAATGTGGTCAACCAATTGTCTATCAAATTGATGCAAGCCGTTCTTCACATGGCAAAAATTTTGCTATTCCAGGGCATGCTTTATTCAGTCATAGAGTACCATGTAAGCATGGATAGATTGAATAAAATGGCATGGAAAGAGGCCCCCAAGGAGAGCCGACCCATGCCATAGATTATATTTGCCAAGGCTTCATGGAACGGGGCCGAGGGAAGCACATCTTGTCTTAGCAACTTGAAGAATACTAAATCCAGTAGAGGAATAGATTGTAAGAGATCCAGAGCATTTGACAGAAAGGAACTAATAAGTTGATGAGGATACATAATCCTTTTGGCTTGTAGGGATAACATCTCCTCACCGATGAAGTCTTTGACAACTCTTCTCAATTGTGGATCGTGTAACAAAAAAAGTTGGTTGAGGCCCCTATCATTGATGTGTCCATGAAAAGACACTGAAGGTTTTGGAATTTGCACTGAAATCCAGTTGTTCCATGGCATATACTCCCAGTGAATTTGTCTGCATCCTCCGCAAGAACCATTTTCCATATTGTAGAGCACTGTGATACTTAACAAATTTAAATTTTCAAAATTTTTGATTGAGAACTGTGTGTGTAATTTTTGAAAATTTCAGCTAAGAACTATGTGTGTAAGAGCAGGCTGGTTCCATTTATAAACAAAAATACCATCTCAAAGTGCAATAAATGATCAGATTTTAGGATCATGTTTGTGATCCTTGCATTAATTTTGTGGCCATAATATAGTTGAGGGGATGTGTGAGAGGCCTAAGTCTGTTTTACCCCATGTGAAGTGACGTATTGAGAATCCCTAGGTACTTCGCACTAAAGTTCCATACATACCATCTACAAAATGCATTTAAAAGCATAAATGCAAGTGTCCTGTCAGCCTTCTTGTTAACCAGCACTGGTTATGTGGTTGCATGCGAGTATTAATAGGAAGTAGCTTGTGGTAAGAGTGTTGTACTTTCCTTTTGTACTAATTCAAGCAATTTGGGAAAAGAAGACAATTTAGAAGGAATTGCAATCGACTCCACATAAATGCCATTGCAGCCCATGTTTGTTAACAAGTCAGCAACAAAGTTGCCCTCTCTTAGTGTGTAAATGACAGAGTAGTCTGAAAAAGTGTCGAGAAGATCTAAGGTATGCTTCAAAACATAAGATAGCTACCAAGGCTTAGATCTTTTCGAGGTAATTGAGTTGATAATGACAAAAGAATCCCCTTCTATGTGTATATTGGAGAGACCACACTTCCTTGCAAGTACCAGAGTGGTTAGTAAAGCATTTGCTTCTGCCAAGTTATTCATACCCAGAGGGATGGGTGAAGCTTGGAAAGCATGCATTTTGCCAAAATGATCTCGTATGCAAACTCCAATTCCTGATTTCCCTGGATTTCCACGAGAAGAGCCATCAAAGTTGATCTTAAAAAAATTTGGAGTTGGGGGTGTCCATTTTATGGATGACCTGTCTTTCACATGGATTGAAGACTAGTTCGGGGGAATCCTTATTGGCAAAATAAAACCATGCCAGGATTTTGCAATTGCCTTGTCCCACCGAGTAAATGACTGGATGTCCTTGGAATTTGTGAGAGAAGAGTTAATGATTTCTACAATCGAATTTTCCAATTTGATCAAAACTTGATCCAGAGAAGAGGATGTCTTTCTAAAGATTCTTTTGTTCCTCTCCCACCAGATTGCCCTAATAATATGAGTAGGAGAACATTTCCAAATACCTGAGAAGGTTGATGTAGAGAATAAAAGAGACTAGGAGTTAAACATATCCCATAGTGATTTTGGAAAGGGCAACATGAGTTGGAGTTTATTCATGATGAAGGACCAACATTGGGAGGCGAAAGAGCAGTGTAAAAATAAATGATCAACTGATTCTTCCTCTAAGTCACAAAATACACAATTAAAAGCTTGTGTTATGCCTAGTTTTAATAATCTTTCTGCTGTTAAGATTCTTTTATTCAGTGTCAGCCACACAAAACAACCTGCTTTTGGTAAGACAATGTCATTCCAATAGAAGGAGTATGCCCGACTACTTTCCTTACTGCTGCAAGGCATTGTAACCTTCTTTGATTGAATATTGCCCTGATTTTGAAGTTGCCCAAATTAACACATCATCTCTGTTAGACATGATAACTGTTCTATTCAAGAAAATGCTGGCCAATGAGGAAGCTTGTTGGAGGGGTATTGGGAGAAGAGTAGGATCTTTCCAGATTATTTTTCCTAAGAATATTTCTACAACAGACACATAGTCACTCAATTTTATACCCCAATGGGCTATGGCTATATCCATAATGTCTGCCATGTTATCTAATTGAGCAATAGGAGGATGCCCACACCATGAGTCTATCCAGAAGTTAGCACTGAGACCATTGTTGATTTCCCATGAAACATACTTGGATATTAGATTCCTTGAATCCATCATGAAGTTCCAAATAGCAGATCCCTTTGGAGGGTCTAAAAGTGTCAATACTCTTGATGGTTGAGTGTTGTCCAAATATTTAGCTTGCATAATCTAACACCATTTGGAGACCGGGTTAGTGTACATTTTCCAAATCAATTTTCTTCCAAAGGCCTTGTCACGGTGCTTCAAATTGTGAAGTTCCACTCTCCCTCAAGATTTTTGGAATGACATATTTTCCAGAGAGGTTAAGGGGATTTTCCTTTCATTTGTCATATTACTATTCCATAGAAAATATCTAACGAGTTTCTGTAGTTGTTGGATGATGGATGAGGGAGCCTTGAGGACAGACATGTAATAGTTCAGTATTGCTGTTAGCACTGACTTGATAAGAAGGATTCTACCTAATAGTGAAAGCCTCCTTACTTTCCAAGTTGAGATTTGTGCCTAAATTCTACCAATGACAAAAAACCAATAGGATGGTTTGTTTGATCCAATAAAAAAGGGGATGCCAAGGTAGGAGGATGGCAATTGGTCCATTGAGAAGCTCAAAGTCTTGCATATTCTTAGTAATAAGATTGAAGGTGTGTTGAAAATGAAAATCTTAGACTTGGCAGCATTAATTTTCTGACTTGAAGTAGAAGAATAGATATCCAGTGTTTTCTTGATGAGATTGGCTTCTTTTAGAGAAGACTAACCAAATAACCATTTATTAGAATAGATAAATGTGCGCTCGAGATATAATTTTTGATCCATTTGCACCATTTTTCTGAGAAACCAAATTTTGATAATACTTTGAAAAGGAACTCCCACTTGACCTGGTCATATAATTTCATCATATCAAGTTTTATAACAAAATTTTCTTGTTGGCTCTCATGGACAAAGTGTAAAACCTCATGTGCGACTAGGGCTCCTTCCATAGTCTCCCTACCCAAGACAAAACCCCCTTGTTCTTGTGAGATGATCCTTGGTATGAGGAAGTGCAATATAAGGTAAATGGCCTTACTGACGATCTTATATATTGTGTTACAAAGAGAAATGGGTATGAACTCTGTGAATGAAGAAGGGGAAGGGGTTTTTGGGATAAGAACAATATTTGTTGCATTAAAACCTTTCAGCATAGCTCCCCTTTTCCTGGATTCTTCCATTACCTCTAAGAGGTCAAAACCAATCACATCCCAACACTTTTGAAAGAAAAGGGCGATGAACCCATCTGGACCTGGGGCTTTATCTGGGGAAAGGGAAAATACCACTTTGTGGAATTCCTCCAAAGTGAAGGGGGCTAGAAGGGCTTTGTTATCCTGGTCGAAAATTAGAGGTGGAATAGATTGTAGTGGAAGCTCAGCATCGTCCTTCCAAGAAGGATCTAAATTAGAATGTGGTGGGGCTAGGAGATTCTTAAAAAACTTTACTCGATCTTAGATATCTACTAAATTTTTAATCAGTTCCCCTGAGTCCTCATGCTTGATTGAGAATATAAAGTTGGATGCTTTCCTTTGTTTTGTGGAGGCATGAAATAATTTTGTGTTCTTATCTCCCTATTGCAGCTAGAGCTCTCTTGATTTCTATCTCCAATACTCTTCTTCTCTCTTACAGACCTCTTCCCATTCACTTTAAAGGCCCTTTTTTGTAGAGTGCAAGAGTTGATCCAGACCACTTGAAATTATATTTTGGTAAACTTCTTCCAGTTGTTGAGAAATGATTTGTTTTTTGGGCAAAAACATTCTTAAAAATATTTCTATTCCATTCCTTAGTCTGGATCTTAATAAACTGAAGTTTCTTAAAAAAATGGAACATCTTCGTTCCTCTACATGTAGGGGTAGATACCCACCATTGTCTTAATAAATCCTGAAAATGTGGGTGTCTAAACCACATGCGCTCAAACTTGAAGGAGGAGCCATAAACCGGCATGGGGTTCTATTTTTGCCATTCTAGGGTAATTTGGACTGGGAAGTGATCTGATTCAGAAATGGGGAGAATGTCTGAATGATAACTAACCTGATTGAGGCACCATTCCAGAGGAATGAAAAACCTGTCAAGTCTCTCTGCAATCTGAAGGAAGCTTGATCTCCTGTTAGTCCAAGTAAAGAGACCATTATTGGGGATCACATCCAATAAGTTGTTTTTAATAGTGAAGCTAAGAAAATCTTGCATAGATTGTGGGGGTGGGCAGATTCCTCCTTGCTTTTCCTTATGAGACAAGATTGCATTAAAGTCTCCTCTAATGATGAAGTTCTGTGCTTCCTCTTGTTGGAGTAGAAGAGTCATCTTGTCCCATAGGCCTTTCTTTTCCAGAGTGGGAATGGGGCCATAAATATTAAGTACCATAAAGGTCATGTCATAGCATACTGCTTTCAACATTTTCTAGTTAAGATCTTGATCTAGTAAGTGAACTTGGACTTTTTTAGGATTCCATAATGTAAGCAATCCGCCCGAGGCCCCAACACCTTGCATGTGGGCCAATCCAAATTGTGTCCATTTAGCCACTTTTTTGTGATACAATTCCTGTGATAGCTTCATTTCTTGGATTAAAAAAATGTCTGCCTTTGAAGAATCAAGGTGAGATTTTATTCTCCCTCTTTTGTCAGGGGCATTGATGCCCCTGACATTCCAAGAAATCATTTTCATTGTGAAGAGGGAGTGCCTTTTGCACTCCTTGTAATTCTTTTTGATACTTTAAATTTCCTATCTAAGGTGCTCTGTACACCTACCTCTATTTTTTCTTGAATTTTCACAGAGTTTGGTTTTCCACCTCTCTTTTTTGGGGTGGTGAAGCCATCAGCTTTCAAACTGGGGCTCTATTCAATCGACAAGGATTGTGCATAGTCAAAAGTAAATTTTTTATTTCCTCACCATCTTGTGAAGGGGTTTCCACTCCTTCCTGCCTAATTTCCAAGGGGAGTTCCCCTTTATCTGAGATGTCAGAAGATGAAACACTGCACCTTGTTTCTCGTAAGGGACACATTATATTTGTCATACTAACACCTTCCTCTTTTGCAATTTCCTCAATCATCATGGTAGCTAGAGTGGATAAGATATCATCTACTATTTCCTAGATATGACCCTCCTTACTTGAGATAGCTATCCCTGAAATTGATAAGCTCTGCATTTAATTATGGATATCGATCGGGGATTCATTGAACATTAGGTACCGAACTATAGGTTCTCTGTCATCAGATGTTTTGTCACATAATTGGAGAGCCAGTGTGGGCATGGAGACAGATTTATAAATAGAAAGGATCCAGTTATACATGATAAAAAAAAGGGTCAGCTAATTAATCCATTGAACATAGGATGGTTTAAAGGAATTCTGAGGTTCAGGGGGATCATTACGAGGTTGTACATGATCAGAAACTAGAACTACCTCATGCTGGCGGACAAGACACAAAAGAGGATATGAGAAATTATTTTTACATACTGAAAGCTCTGGGCGCTCATGACCACTACATGAATTCGTGAAGTGGCCTAATTATTTTTGATATTTATAGATGACCTCAGCATTATCCAATACGATGTCTTGATGCCACAAACCCCATTTTGATGAAATGGTTAAATGCTTTGGCAGGGTCTTTTTTGAGGTAAGGAGAAGACAAACCCTAGAATCTCTCTGGATTATTTCAAAGGGTATAATATTGTGAGTGACAAAGATGCCTAGTTGATTAGCTATGGTCTCCATAATATCCGGGTCTCTGTATTCCAAAGGCAAACCTAAAAGGGAGATCTAGTGGGGATAAAATCTGCAAAGATTAGCATTTGGTTTAAAGTTTGGAATCCAGGATAAGGTAAAAAGACCGACCCCTTGACAAAACCAGCCTTTGTTTTTGTGTACTGCATCTCTATCTTTTGCTGAAGAGAATAGGGCTATAAAATTTTTTGAGTGACTATCGATGAAGAAAATATTACAAAGACCTAGCCAGTGACTATTTTCCCATGAAAGCAGAGATTGAAGCGGGATTGAAGAACTAAACTTACCGATGAGAGTCAATTTCCAGAGAAGAGAGACCGACTGGGAGAGAACATGGTCTGAAAAGGATATCTTGACATCGGAGGTGTCCTCAATCAGAGCCTGAGCGAGAGAGGAGTTCATCTCTTTAATCTTTGCCATTTTTCTTTTCCACATAGAGTGCATTGATATCAAATTTCCATGATCTCCTTGTTGATCTTCTCCAGTTTTCCCATCAACAAAGCTAGCTTTGAGAGAGGGCTGGTGAGGGATGGAAGGGCATGTTTCACAGATGTCAAAAATTGGTTTTTTCTTTTGGAGTTTTGTTTAGAATGGATTTAGAAATGGAGGCTTTCTGACAAGATTTTGAATTTTTTTTTCTCACCCAAATTGATTTTGATTTTTTTCCCACCCAAATTGAGTTTGAATTTTTTTTCCCTCCCACAAGAATTTTGAATTTTTTTGCCCACCCGAATGAAGATGGATAGTGGCCTGGGTGTCCCCTGAGGATCATATGTGCCCCATGGTTGAGAGAAGCTCACTGGATGCAGGTGTTGGAGTTCAAATGATTCTAAAGATTACTGGCTGCTTTATGGGGATGGGAGTGAAAAGAGTGGTCCGAATGAGCAAGAGGATTATTGAAAAAAGTGTCAGGGCTATCTAGCTAATCTTGAAGACATGCGAAATGATTTAACCATTGGTTTCCTGAGGGTAAATCTGAAATTGGTTGATGTAAGGTTTGTCCCTGAAGATTTTGACAAAAGGGTTAATGTCAAATTTTGAATATTGGCCAGAATGAGTGACATCCTTTGATTGTCCTTGGCGAGGCTGATGGGGGACACTAAAACCTTGCCACCATCTAGTATTCTCTGTGGCCCTTCTTTGAGGCCTTCCCTCACCCTGGGATGGGACACTATCATCTTGCCACCATCTTCCATTCCTTGGGACCCTATTTTGAGCCCTAAGAAAAATCGGGCCTCCTCCCACCTTGTTCTAAAAACCCAAAAAATTCGAACCTCCGCCCATGATCATGCATACATCAAACAATTTTCCCTTTATTGCAAGTTTTTGATTGTTTTCAATTTTAGTTTGTTTTTGAGTTTTCTAATGTTTAGGGTTTTGTGGATCATTTTTTAATGTTTTTGGTTGATTTTGTTGGATTTTTCAATGTTTTTAAGTTTCTAATTTTGATTTTGTTGTTATCTGATTGTTTTTGGTATTCGTTCAGGATCTTTTTATGATTTTTAATTTTTTCAAGACTTTATCTGATATTTAGGATTTTTATGTTTTTCAATGTTTTTGGATTGATTTTTTTCAGGACTTTAATTGTTTTTTAGGATTTCTTCAAGATCATTTTTTGATTTTTAGGATCTTTTAGGTATTTTTTGATTTTTAGGATTTTTTCTGTTATGCCCCCAGTATGCAAACCTATAATGACATGATGATCTAAGCAATGTATATGGAGATAATGAATTTTTGATATGAGTTATTCTAATGCAAGATGCATGATGAAGATGCAGTTCTTATTCGAACAAGGATGATTGCGTGCATCTTTCATTTTGAAATGCACTAAGTGGATTAAAGGTGCAGAACATTTCAGAGATAGGAGTACAACCCATTCTATGAAGACCTTAGACCATCCAACCTAACACACTATGTAACTAGGATTTATGAATGAAGGTGCAAACAAATTCTCCATATATTCTTGAAACTTTGATCTCCTTTTTTGCATGTGTGTGCACTTGAGTTTATTCCTACCCTTTTAACCATTACAGACCCTTGGAATCCTATATGGCTAGCTACGTGAGTTGTTCTGACTTCAAAAGTAACCTGGATAGAGCCTCACTACCAACAAGCTTTTAGGGCTCTGATGAGGTTATAAACCATAATCTCTCAAATTGTGCTTCATTGCCAACAGACGTCCATAGCCTTCATGGAGTTATTCACATGTTCCCTTAGTCAAGCTATTATTGCACATTTTGCATGATATTTCAGTTATATATCTGTGCTCTTTTTGCCATGACATTTTAATATTGATTTTGGTATCACTTTTTTCTTTTATTTTCTTGCCTTGACTTGTAAGTAATGAAACCTACTTGGGTATGGCAATTAAAACAATTCTGAAGTAGAATTTAGGATTTTTCACTAGACACATGACCAACTAGGTGATAGTTCTGATACTTAATGTAAGTACAGATGCCAATAGCTAACAAGATGAGAGGGGGGGGGGGGTGAAGCATACAAACTTAATCTTCCATAAAAATAACAGATTCAACCTCGGTAACATATACTTCAACAACTTAACCAAAACTGCTAAACATGCAAACTCATAAACACATAATCATCTTAGAGTGCATCACTAGATTCTTTGAAATGTTAATGGCACTAGTATTATCACAGAATATAGTTACTGGCTCGGTAACTTTTTCATTTATACCTTCCAACAATTGTTTGATCCATGCTACATTGGTACAGTTCAATGCTACAACAACGTATTCAACTTCTGCTATTGACTATGAAATACACCCTTGTTTCTTGCTAAGCCAACTCACTAGCCTTTCTCCTAAAAAGAAAGCTCCACCACTTGTGCTTTTCCTGTCATCAATGTTGCTTGCCCAATCAGCATCAGTATAAACTTTTAAATCAAAATTCTTCTTCTTTTCATATACTAAGCCATAATCTTCAGTGCCTCTCAAGTATCTGTAAATTCTCTTGATTGCTGTCATATGTGTGTCCTTGGGATCTACAGAGAATCTTGCTACAATACCTATAAAATACTTTATCTCTCCGAATAGTGACATCTCAAATTCTTTGCACATTTCATTTCCAAAATTCTTGCATAAGGAGTCATTACCACAATATATAATGTCATCAACAAATATGGCTGAGATCAGTAGTCCATTGTCCTCATCTTTCTTCATGTACATATTGCTGTTTTCACTTGTCCTTATAAAACCAATCTTGATCAAATAAGAGTGCAATATTTCATACCATGCTCTAGGTGCTTGTTTCAGACCATATACAACTTTGTTCAGTTTGCATACCTGATCTTTACTCTTGTCTTCGATAAATCCTTCAGGTTGTTCTATATAAACTTCTTCTTCTAGTATATCATTCAAAAATGCAGATTTAACATCCATTTGATATACCTTGAAATTTTTGAAAGCAACATATGCCAACAATGTTCTTACTCCCTCAAGTCTAGCCACAAGTGCAAAAGTCTCACCATGATGTATTCCTTCTTCTTGAGCATAACCTTTGCAAACTAGTCTTGCTTTGTTGCGAATAACCTCACCTTTTTCATTTAGCTTGTTTCTGAAAATTGACTTGGTACCGATTACATTTTTGTCCTTTGGTCTTGGGATTAGTGTCCATGTGTCATTCTTCTTGATTTGATCAATCTCTTCTGTCATAGCATTTAGCCAATCTTCACTGTTAAATGCCTCTTTCACTATTCTCAGTTCAAATTCAGATATTAGACATGTGTTCTATCTTAGTTTGTTCCTTGTCATCACTGGATCATCCTTATCTCCTATAATCTGACTTGATGCATGATGTCTTCTGACATACTTGGCTAATATAAGCTTGGTAGGTTCTGTATGATCTTCTTCATCACTCGGTAAGTAGACATTATCTTCATTTTCTTCAAAATCTTTCTCGATAGGAATTCTCGGTTGAACATAAATGAATTCTTCATAATCTTTTGGTTCTTTGGAATTTCCTTCATCATTTCTTTCTGCAAATTCATCAATTTTCACATTTACACTTTCTACTATTTTGTTAGATGATTTGATCAGACATTTAAATGATTTACTTCTAGAAGAATAACCAAGAAATGTTCCTTCTTCACTTTTCTGATCAAATTTTCCTTTTTTGTCATCTTTGTGAACATAGCATCTACTTCCAAAGATTTTAAAGTAACTTACATTAGGTTTCTTGTCATACCAGATCTCATAAGGTCTCTTCATAGTTCCTTTCTTCAGTTGAACTCAGTTCAAGGTGTAAACTGCAGTGCTGATTGCTTCTCTCCAAAATGTTTGAGGTTCCCTCTTTTCTATCATCAGGGTTCTGGAACAATGCACAATTGATCTATTTCTTCTCTCGGCTATCCCATTTTGCTGAGGTGTTCTTAGTGCAAATACTTACCTCTTTATACCATGATCATTTCGGAATAAGTTAAATTCATCATAAGTGAATTCTCCTCCTCTATCAGATCTAAGACATTTCAGTTGTCTTCCTGTTTCATTTTCAACTCTCGCCTTGTACCATTTAAACATTTGAATAGCTTTTGATTTCTCTTTTAAAAACATGTCTGACATCATTCTTGAGTAATCATCCACAAGTAATATGAAATATTTATCACCATAATAACTTTGAACTTTCATAGGACCACAAAGATCAGTATGAACTAGATCTAAAATTCCTTTAGAAGTGTAGGACTTACTTGTAAAGCTTGATCTTGTCATCTTACCCATCTGGCATCCTTGACACATAACATTCTCAGGTTTTTCAAGACTCGGTAGACCTCTTACTCGGCACTTCTTACTTATTTTGATCAGATTATCAAAATTTACATGACAAAACCTTTTATGCCATAACCAGGTATCATCTATCTTTGCATAAAGACACTTGTTCCTAGTTGAGTCAAGATGAAATGTATTACCTTTTGTTTGTGTCCCGGTGGCAGCTAACTTTCCATGCTTGTCATGAACTTTGACAATTCCTTTCTGAAATTGTATTCGGTATCCTGTATTGTTTAGCTATGCTATACTCAACAAACTATATTTCAAACCTTCAACCCAGTATACATCATCACATTTAGCATTGTCAAGAAGTGTTATAGATCCTTTACCTTTTACCGGACATGGTGCATCATTACCAAATCTTACATAGCCTCCATCATAGTCTTCTAATTTAACAAACTTATGTTTATCACCTGTCATATGATGTGAGCATCCACTATCTACGATCCAAGAATCATTATTATATATGTGAGATATTAGGGCTTTTTCTTCATAGCTTTCTTCACCAGATCTATCCTTAATAGCCACATAAACAACTTCCTCAGTATTAGTTTCATCAGATTCATCATTGTTGGATTCCTCATCTGCTATTAGACATGTCTTTCTATCTCTCCTTCTGAAGTCTCAGTGTCCTCTGTATTGGTTGTCTTTCTGCCTGGTATCTCAGTATTCTCTCTTTTCACTAGATTCTTTGTTAGAGCAGTTAGAAGCCATATGTCCTATCTTATCACAATTGAAACATTTTAAAGGTAGCTTTCCTTTATACTTACCTTTTCCTCTCGGTAACCTTGTGGCTAATAATGCTTCAAATTCTTCTTGCTTCTTGATTCCCTCATATAGTTTGTACACATTTTCCATGTTCTTGTGAAATATTTCACTTTCTCCATTGTGATCTCCTTCAGAGTACTTATTCATTCTATCATTGTAATCATCAGATTTACCAATATGAAAAGAACTGAATGCAGATTCTACTTTATTTACCGAAGACCCACTGTTATCAAAATTACTTAACTCAAATGCATGTAACTTACCAATAGTAGCATCTAAAGAAAATGGCAAGTTAGGTATAGACCTCAATTCATTGATTACAAAGACTCAAATAACATAGGTTGGTAGAAGGATTCTCAACAACTTACTTGTTATATCCTTTTCTTCAATAGTTCCACCTGCTCCTTTAATTTGATTGACAATCTCCTTTAGTCTTGTACTGTATTGTGTTATGTTCTCACCTTCATTCATTTTCATGGATTCAAGTTGTCCTCTTAGACTATCTACTTTTTCTCTTTGAACATGTTCATCACCTCCATACACAGATATGAGCTTAGTCCACATTGCTTTTGCATCATTACAACCTTCTAGATCATTAAACTCTGAGTTGGTCAATGTTGATTTAATTTCAATCATAGCTTGAATATGTTCTTGCTTTGCCTTTATCTCTTCCAAGGTCATAGGGTTGGTGCTCGGTGCAATGTAATCATTCTCTAGATACTATGTTGCATATTCTCCAATTCTTGATAAATGTAGCTTCATCCTTTTCTGCCATGTGGAGAAACTTGACTTGTTCAGCTTCGGTGCATCCCTTTTATACATCTTCAGATCTTTGCCTCAAGTAACTTTAAACTTTTTCTTTCGGAGTCCAAAGCTCTGATACCAATTGATAGTTCTGATACTTAATGTAAGTACAAATTCCAATAGCTAACAAGATGAGAGGGGGGGGGGGGGGGTGAATCATACAAACTTAATCTTCCATAAAAACAACAGAATCAACCTTGGTAACATATACTTCAACAACTTAACCAAAACTGCTAAACATGCAAACTCATAAACACATAATCATCATAACACTCATAACACCAGATTTAACATGGAAACCCAAATAGGGAAAAACCACTATGGGATTTTGGACCCATAAGAAATATACTCTTCTAGAGTATGCTCGGTTAAAAGAAAATTCTGTTAAAGATTACAAACACATTGCTAGATGTGACCTGGTTAAGGGATTTCCCTCAGATTTGTTAAGATCTTCACTTTGTTTGAAGTGACCTTGTCAAAGGATTTCAAACACTCATTTAGAATGTTACCTTTCTCGAGGGTTTACATATAAGACTATTAAGTCCACTCGGTTAAGAGATTTTCTGTCACTTACAAAATCATAGTAATACAAATCTATCTACAACTTCACATCTAAAATGCTAAAGCAGATTCTTATTTGCTCAAAACAATATAATCATAGGACTTATCTTGTGCCTCTACTGGGCTCTCTACTCTGTTATTCAAATAGGTCTTCAAGCTTCTGTGCTCGGTAATCACTATGTAGCATCCCTGTGCATACACTTGCCCGCATACATTGTTTATTAATAATTTCTTATTTATAAACAATTGCTAACCTCTCAATCTTAGCCATCAGATCTTCAAAATTGACCAGGTTCAATGTATCCTTCGATCTGAAAACGTTTTACCTTACCTCAGGACTTGTAGTCCTTTCTTGGAACTTGCACAAGGTTATTGCAGTTCAATTTGCACTGTAGATCTTCCTGCCGATTTTCCTTTGCCATAGATCCTTAACAAACTTCATGCATGACATACCAATCATTTATACATCTCTAGCTAATCATTGTCCTTCATTAAATAATGCTTTTATCCATCCCATGCGCACTATCATAACTCAGTTGCAACTTGGTAAATATTAAACTTTACTCAGTAGACATTCTGCCTTCTTTAACCGATATCGATAACCTTAGGGTTTACCGACTAGATTCTTTGCTCGGTGACATTGTATAGTATTAACCTTACAATCAACAAAATATATAGAACATCAAAACATCATGATCTCATTATTATCTAATTCGGTAATAGTTGCCCATTGAATAACTTATTCCTCCCTTTATTCATCACATTATTTCTGTGTCTTTTATTGACATCTTAATCTTCTTCTAATCAATCTTCTCAAGATATGGCAATATCATACTGAATCAGATAATCAATTCCTTGACATCAATGACAAAATAATGTTATAAAGATAGTTATCATCCTTCTTCAGTTATATCAATAATGTTGGTGTAAATAATTATTCATCATGGATATTATTACACCTTACTTAAGTTTACTTAGGAAATGCATTTCATAGTAGTTTGGGTATGAGACACTTGGGTGTTTGTGCCACATTGGGATAGTGTGTGTAGGAGAAATTCCACCTTTTATGGTGTTGATCTTGTTGTTACACTCCACATTCAGTGGGTGATCCACCTCATGTGGACTATTATATTATTTCTCCTACCTACCCACACCTATTTCATACCTACCCTTGTTTCTTATTGAGCCACATGTCATGTTTGTGTGCTCACATATCCCTAGACTTGCCTATATAAGCAAGCTTATCTACATTGTATGTAACTATGTAATTTGATTATTGATCATTTTCTATTGATGAGAATACAGTTTATTCTTGTCCTATATTGTGTCTCTATTTTGTACATTTCATTGAGCTCTTGATCTTGGAAAAATCTCACAAATAATCTTCAACAATCTTTTCAATATCCTTACTGAATATCAACAATCTTTCTTACTGTAATGCCAACACTAGGTATCTATGATGACTTAGAGAAAATGATTAATGTGTGAGATGTATAGCAATTGATAGATTTTAGGTAACAAGAATTGACAGTGAAACCTCTACACAACCATGGATAAAGCTCAATCACAAGGTGACACTAAAGATGAATGACCTAAAACTTTCTAAAATACTTGATGTACCCATATCTAGGAAATGAGACAACCTTCGCTGCTTTCAGTGAAACAGGTAAATGACTCAGACAATCATCTTGTTTTATTGATGTAGCTATATGAGAAATCAATAATGATATGCAGCTATATGTTGTGCAATTGTGATATTCAAGCAACTATGATGTACTCTGAAATGGAGGTTTGCAATGCAATGTAGCAAAGAAATATGGAAATGCAATACTACAAATTTAAATGAACCCATCCCTTAGATATAATATCTTTTTAGGCTCATTGGGTTGGTATGAATTTTGTGTAAATAATTCATTGGTCTATGTTTGAAGAGTCAGATAAACCTTTCTTTTTCAATAGGATATTTGGCTAGGTGTATTTCATGTATAGTTTCTACTACAACCTCATTATTTTCAAACCAATCAATCTTTGGTAGATCCTCTTTCCCCCAGTCTATCAAGTGTGGGTGTATGAGGCAAATAGATTCTGGTTCTGAAGTTGTGACATGAGCAGGTGTTTTGTTTGTTTCTATTGATGCACTTGAAGAGGATGATGAAGCCAACCGGGTGTTGATCTTATTAGCTGGTGTTATGCTTGTTTTTGTCACCACATTGGCATGTGATGATGACACACATACAGTTGTTGACAAGTTTCTCTGTGTAGTATGATCTGGATAGGTGATTTCATTGATAAGGGGTTCATGAACAACTTGTATAGAGGGATTGGGATCATGAGGGGGACTAGGAGAAATGGTAAGTTCATTTGAGAGGGAATCTTGTGAGGAACATGGAGGATTATGAAATGGAGATGAAGGGATGGAGGGATCTTGATAAGGATCAAGAGAAATAATGGGATCTTGTTTTGGACATGAAGGTGAAGGGATAATTTGATATTGGGTTGGAAAGGGATTATTAGGGAGGATGGAAGGGATGTCTTGATCTTTCTTAGGAGGTAGATGTTGGATGTGATTTGAAAGAACACCTTGCTCTTGAGATAAATGGGTGTTATTATGAATGGAATAGAAAATAATGAGGGAATCATCATAGGATTCTTGATCGGTGACATCTTGATAAAAAAAATGGATAGGATGGAAGGGCTTGCTCTTGATCTTGATTTATTTCATGATTGATTTCTTCCAATTTTGGATTATTCTATTGACACGGGGAAGGAGATTGGATATGTATGGGAGATTTTTGGAAACACTTTGGCTTGATGAGAAAGGATTTTGAATGAGACTTTCTGAATCATGACTTGGATTAGATCGGATTTGTACGATGGATATCCCTTTGGAGATTGTGTTATTGGATAGATATGGTGTGGACTACTATTGCGTGACTTCAGGGGATGATGAAATGGTGGATACATATGATTGATTTGAACTTTGGTTGAGTGGGATTTGATTTTGGTTGAAAGAGGTTTGAATGTTGGGTTGATATTATTGGTATGATTGATATGTTGGGTTGAAAGAAAAAGAAGGTTGACCCAGATCTAACATTGGTTGAACTAAAGTAGGAATGATTTTTTCGGAGAATGAAGGTTGGCATGTTTGAATGGTCTCACAAGAGAAGAAATGGTTGTATGATAATGATTACCTTGTGGTATTGTTGGCATTACACACTATGAGAATGGTTGATGTTGTCATTGATGGCAACCAACTGGTAACAGGATTTTATTGATTATATCGGCAACAGACTTTGCATACCGACACCAATAGCTACACAAAGTTCATTCACACCAGCATCCAATTTACACCAGCAATGAATCATACCGACACTTAGGCCGACATAAGATAAAGTTTTGGTTATGTGAATTATATTGTAATGCAATTAATTATTTGTAGCTGACATGATGTATTGTAAAGACTCATATATGTATGAGGTCTTGTAGGTCATTTTGAAGGAGAAATGATTATGTAATTAGGTAATATGAGAGCGAATATCTATATATGCATTTTGATGTAATAATTTTATAAGCAAATAAGAGTAGAGCAGAGCGAAGCAAGGTTTATGGTAGATGTACTTGACAGAGATTAAACCAGTACTGAATCCAACATTGCAGATGCTATTTTGAGTAGTAAATTGCAGTTGGATTTAATCATCCAATTTTGTAGTCAGTGTGACTCCTAATTTGTATTGAGTAGTGAGCTCTAGGCTATTGGCCTTCCTGCATGTGCAGGCCTCTATTGTATCAGTAATATTTATTCATATTGGTGAGTGAGTAAATATTGTGGGTCACAAATCCCACCAAGGTTTTTCCCCTATTGGGTTTCCTCGCCAAAATATCTTGTGTTATGGTGTGGATTGATGCTGTCTTTCTTATTTCTCTTTACTACATTATTATTTGCTTACCGGTACATTAATTTTGGTTGTAAAGTTGGAAACAAGTTTAACTTTTCACTTAATCGGTTAGTCACTGATTCACCCCCCTCTCAGTGTCTTGGGACTGATCAAGTATCTAACAATTGGTATCAGAGCCTAGTCCTCTATTTACAAAAGCCTAACAGCTTGAGGAATATTCTGAAACCAGTACCGATGGAAAGCTTGAGACAACAGTTGGAAGGAGCTCTTGAAGATTTTGATGCAGAAAAATTGAAGAATATCAAAGTGGAAGATGAACTTAGAACTGCTCAGGAATTTATCAAAGCACTTCAAGATAACCAGGTTACAACAAAGAATAAAAGAAAATAATTACATGTGCAATTGCAAAATCAAGATGATGAAGAAAAATACTCTCAAAGATATTGCAGACAAATTGAGACAAGAGAATAGTAACATGAAGAATGAGATGCAAGATTTAACCATGAGACTATGCAAGGATATTGAAGATAGAAAGAGGAATGAAGAAGATTTGGCCAGCAGACTTAATAATGAAAGTTCTGAAGAAGCTCTAATGCTTGGTTATGAAAATGATATGCTTAAAACTGATTTGATTCACATGCAACATGACAAAGAGGAACTTTTGAGACAAGTTAGCACTTTGGAAAGTGAGTTGGTCACTGCAAATGAATACAAAGACAAATTCAAGAAAAGTTAAGATAATCTTGATGATATGCTGAAAAGTCAGAAACCTGACGGAGATACAGTTGAACTTGGATTTGAACATGGAGAAAGCTCCGGGATTGCAAACAATCATGATTGTAGCAAACCGGTAAGGCAACCTAATGCTTATAAATTTAATGGGAAATGTTTTAATTGTAACAAATTTGGTCATAGAGAAAATCAATGTAGATTTAGAAATAATCAAAATACAAACTTACCCACCGGTCAATGTTCCAAATGCAACAAAAATGATCATAACTCAGAAAATTATAGAATGAATGTGAAATGATATGTTTGTGGTAGATTTGGACATTTATCTAATCAATGCAGAACTCAAATTGGTCAAGGTTATGGAAAGGCTATTCAGAGAAACAATGTAACTTGTTATGCATGCAACAAGATTGGGCATATTACAAAATTTTGTAGAAGCAAGAATATACCGGCAAACAATAAATGATCTAATAAAAAAGGAAAAGAAAAGGTGACTAAAATCAAACAAGAATTTTCTAAATAATGGATTAGAAAGAGAGATCAGAGTAGTGGTGAATCTGTCTCTGCATCGATAGAACAGGGTAGTCCTGTATCGACAGGAGGTACTTCATCCAACTAAGGAATAATCCTTAGGGGTAAGGCAACAAATTGAAAATCATGCATTTTACCCTCGGTTGATGGTAAGAAGTTATATTTCTTCTTTACCGGTAGACATGTTAAGTTTTCACTTAACTGGAAGCATTTAAAGTGGTTGTTGGCAAAATTTTTGGTTATAAAGCATGAAAAACCCTCATTTTGAATTAAAAAGCATTCAAATTTCTGAAGAGCACGAAGAGAGCGAAGACATTCAGGAGGTGAAATTGCTAAAACATTTTCAGGGAAATTCAGAGGATTTCACTTGCAGAAAAGGTATTTATTTCAGTATCATGGCTAATTCATTTTCTATTCCTGAATTCATTGCAAACCCTACTATGGTAGAGAATGTTAAGCATCCTAGACCTATTTTTAAGATTATTCCTAAGATTGCTAAGCAAGATGATTCTATTGGTGCATTTTCTAAAATTTTGAAGGGAGTTGCTTTTGCTGAAGATCTGAGAATGTATATTCATTGCAACATAGAGAATTTAGAGTTTGATGATTTGAAAAAAACATACCAGAATGTTATAGCTGACAAACAAGGTTTAGTTAAGCCTGATCATAAGATTGTTGAGGATTTAGGATTTGTTGATATCTTAAACATTCCCGAATTTTTGGATGAGATAGTTCCTCATATACTTAGCAGTGTTCATGGTGAATTTATGTGGTTAGATTCTATTTTTAAAATTACTAAGGAGGCAATCAAGGTGGTCATTGGTTTACCCTCAACCGGTACTAGGCCTGACAAGAAGGTGAAAATTCCTAACAGGATGGTTATGAACCTAACCGGTGCCACATCTGATAGCAGATCTCTTAGGTTTAGTGATATCACTAATGAGAATGTGAAATATGTGAGTATGGTGATTGGTTACAGAGTTGCTCATACAAATAGGTTAAATTCTATTTCTAGTCTGTGTATACATAGTGCATATGAAATGGTGAAGAACAGTGCAAAGATTGACATTTGTGAATGGCTAAAGGATGAATTGCTAGACAATTTGGGAAGGATCAAGGGTGATAAGAAAGGAACCTTCAGATTTGGTAACTTACTTGTATGCTTAATGCTTTATTTCACAAAGGAGATCCCCGACATTGGTCTGAAGGACTTTTCTTATGACATCCCTATTGGAAGATAGATTATGGAAGCAATTACCGGCATAGGTGCTAACAGTGATGAAATGGTAAAAGATTATTTCAAAAATTTTCAAACTAAGATGAAGGCAAGGGAAAGGATTCCTCAAAGTATTATGGAAAAATATGGCAAATAGATATGTTTTGTAATAAAGAGAGATGAGACATGGATGAAGGCTATTACTCCTCGAACCATTTGGATAACAAAGATGGGCTATGAAGTAGATTTGAACATGCTTGAGTCTTATGTAAGAATACTTCTTGATGCACCAAGGGAACTGACTGAGAAGAGATTTGGCACAGCTGAAACAATTGAGAGTGATGTATCTATGATGAAGCAGAGAAAGAAAAGAGACAAATTCATGAAAGATGCTTCTAAAGTAGTTAAAGAGGTAACATAGGGTCTAATGAATATCAGTGGTATTGCTGCTGAAGTAAAAAGACAATTAGAGCAGACATCGGTAGCTCATGTTTCCCCGGTTGTTATTTATTTTGAGATAGAAAGTGATAAAGCAACATAATTTAAAAGAGTTGAAAGGAAGAAAATGAAACCTTCATCGGCATCTACTCCTCCAAAAAGGACAAGAACACTAAGGAAGAAACAACAAGCTATGAGAGAGCCCCGCATTCAGAAAAGTAAACTTACACCAAAGAAAATGACACCTAAGGTATCAAATATTCTATCTCGGAAGAACTTATAAATGAAATTATCTAGGATGGAAATCTTAGCAATGTTGACAAATGTTATCATACTTTAAAGGATTATGATAAGGAAACAATTGAGGAAAGTATCATTCTAAATCTTGATATTTACAAGAAAGTTTTAATTGAGGTCGTTGATGATTTGCCTAATGATCTTTATCTGAGACTTGAGGCAAAAAGAATGTCTATAATGGAACTTGAAAAGAAATTAAAGGTTGAAGCATTGTTGGCAGTTCACCCTATCAATTCCCAACATGAGATTGATGAATTGATTGTAGAAGCCAACTAGTCAATTTTTGCTAGTGGTCACCGAAAAGTTACCTTAATGGTAGGAAGAGTCAAAGAAATTGCTGATGAAATGACTAACAAATGGGATATATTCTTTGTAGAAAAAGAGAAGAAGGAAGAGAAGGATAGACAACAAATAGACAAATCTTTCACCAAAGTATATCAGAAAAGTGATAAAGGTAAGAACAAAGTTGGTGGTATTCCTGACTTGACTATCAGAGATAACCTACCCCCACCAACTAAGGACACACCACTGGTAGTGGCAGAGAAACAAGAAGAGAAACAAGTTGAGGAACAAGCAAAGGAACAGGCTAAAGAACAAGTTGAGAATGAGGAAGAGAAAACATAGAAAGTGAACACTGAGAATATTGATCTAGAATCTAAAATTATTTTCACCATGAATGTGGACACACAAGATTTCAATGTTGTCATGGATAAAGAAACCACATAGGTAAAGAAAACTGAAGCTACAAAAATTGAAATGTCTGAGTCACCGGTCAACACTGTTGACTCTCATAATGGTGAAATACCAGCTGATGTTAGGAAACTGGTAGAAGCAAAAATAGAAGCACAAACTAAAACTGGAAGAGAAAAAGAGCATAGTATAGCTAAATTGATAGTCAACAAGGGAGAAAGAAAGGATGACAGTAAGGGTGAAAACAAAGTTAACACACAAAATGGGCAAAAGGAAGAAACTATGAATAAAGAAAAGGTCAATGATGAAAACAAGGAAGAAGTGGTTAAGGCAATTGGACAAGTATCTGAAGAAAAGAAAGTGATTGCCGAGCCTAGCCCTTCCATCATTGATTACAGAACTACAAATGTGATAGATGTTTTATTAGATTCTATCAAGAGGATCACTAAATGAAATGCCTTAACATTTAAGGCTATTGATGACACTTACCTATTTTACAACAGATAGCACCGACATGTAAGGTAGATGATGTTGTAGGGTCTCTTGGTAAGTTGGACACTTTGTTCAAATTCATTGCTTAAAATATTTGAACTGTGGATAAGATTAATGAGGAGACAATTAGAGAAAGGGTAAATAAGGAAAAGGAAGAATTCTTTAATAAATCTATTGAGGACTATACAGGAAAGTTAGATTCCTTAATACTGGCACTAAATACAACAATTTTGGAGTTTAAGGAACTGTATAGAGATGTTTGCAAGCCACACCATTTGACTGCTGATATTGATGATCAGATTAAACAAACATAGAAGGAAATTGATGATATAGTAGATAACCTAATTGGTTCTTCCAAACTCACTTCAATTTTAGATCAAGAAATGGCAATATATGAGGAGAAAATAGAAAAATGTGAAAAGGAGAAAGATCGATTAAGGTTAAAATCCTGAGAGTTAAAGAAAAAACTTGGCCCAAGATTGGACAATCTGTTGACACACCGAAATGAACTATCTAAGGCTACTATTCCAGGAGGAAGATCATTGGAGGAACAAATGCATCATCTTACTGACATGATCCGACAGACTGAGGATATCATTTCTGATAGCTCTAAATTTTTGAAAGGACCTAATCTGATTGTAGTGGATATATTTCAAATTTTAACTAACCAGTTACAGACTTCATGGTAAAATTTTGGAATTATTTTTGGCACCTTTGTCATTGATGTCAAAGGGGGAGTGATAGAAAGAAAAAGGTATATTGAAGGAGATCATTTGCTCAGGGGGAGCACTTTTCATTTTTGGCAATTTTGGTTTTTAGGTTTTCTCATGAGTGTTGCCGTCAATGTCAAAGGGGGAGATTGTTGGCATTACACACTCAAATGAGAATGGTTGATGTTGTCACTGATGGAAACCAAATGGTAACAATGTTCTATTGATTATACCAACAACAGACTTCACATACCGACACCAACAACTACACAAAGTTCATTCACACCGGCATCCAGTTTACACTGGCAATGAATCATACCGACACTCAAGCCAACATAAGATAAAGTTTTGTTTATGCAAATTATATTATTATGTAATTAATTATTTGTAGCTGACATGATGTATTGTAATGAATTCTTGTAGGTCATTTTGAAGGAGAAATGATTATGTAATTAGGTAATATGTGAGCGAATATCTGTATATGCATTTTGATGTAATAATTTTATAAGCACATAAGAGCAGAGCAGAGCGAAGCAAGGTTTATGGCAGAGGTACTTGACAGAGCTTAAACCGGTACTGAATCCAACATTGTAGATTTTATTTTGAGTAGTACATTGCAATTATATTTAATCATCCAATTTTGTAGTCAGTGTGACTCCTAATTTGTATTGAGCAGTGAGCTCTAGGCTGTTGGCCTTCCTACATGTGTAGACCCCTATTGTATCAGTAATATTTATTCATATTGGTCAGTGAGTAAATATTGTGGGTCATAAATCCCACCAAGGTTTTTCTCCCACCGGGTTTCCTCACCAAAATATCTTGTGTTATGGTGTGCATTGATGATGTCTCTCTTATTTCTCTTTACTGCATTATTATTTGCTTACCGATACATTAATTTGGGTTGTAAAGTTGCAAACAAGTTTAAATTTTCACTTAGATAGTTAGACACTAATTCACCCCCCCTCTCAGTGTCATTGGGACTGATCAAGTATCTAACAGTTATCACTTCCCTCATCATTATTTCTAACCAATCCCTATGGTTGTTAGGACTAGTCATGTCTATCATTTGTTGTTGCAAAGTCTTAATTTGATGAGCTAAGATTTATATGGATGGTGATGGAATAAGAATGGAAGGGATGAATTATTCACCTTCCCTACAAAATGCATAACGTTGATCAATGATGTTCACTTGATTGGTTTGGACCTAAGATAACAATATGTAAGATGTTTTCTCCATTTCTCTGAAAGTGACAATTTTGTTTGATTTGTTGGTTTTTATGTTGATGTTGAAACTTGATCTTGTTGTAGGTATTTGATCTTGATGTTGATGTTGCAAAGACACAATAGAAAAGCAATAAAAACAATCTAAACTAAAGAAAGAGAGCACTGTTTAAAAGACTTTTTCAAACCCTTGTGGATGTTGAGATCTTTTTCAAAACCTCATTTTGTTTTCGATAGAATTTTGGTCATTGGATAGCACATCAAGAAGATTATCCTAAGGTTAAAAGGTCACAAATATTACCACAACCCACATCTTGATACTTCGTTAGCTCAAACAACCCTGTTACACCCTAAGGTGCGCTCGTTTTTTGCCTTTTTCTGAAAATTGAACCAAAGAAAATTGATCCTCAATTGGCTTGTTATCCTGGGATATATATGGTGAGTTTCTTGGGGGAGATTCTTCCAAACCCTTGCACTATGATAATATGAGTGTCTGGTTATTGACTCGATTTGGATTCTAATTCCTAACGTTCTTATATAGGTTTTTGTTTGAGTGGTCACAATCAGTGACATTTTACACTTCATTAAGGGAGGTCTCCCGGTTTGTAGAGGTTACACTCTATAGGTTTTTACATGCCAAAGGCATTGGGGGAGGTATAACATCATTGTGACAACATGTAACACTCGTCACATATGATTTTCATCATATACACATTTGTTTATAGTTGCTTGTATTACTTGGCTTTAGTCATTGCTACTTAGGTCGTTCCCTCTCACTTGGCCTTATGGGCTACTTGGGAGGCAGACCTTCTAAAGGTGTTATCCTAATGCAGAAAATAAAATAAAGCATGAAAAGGTGGGTCTAGATTTTTTATTACCTAGAAAAGGGGAGAGCATATACCTATCACCTTGAAGACACTAAGAACAAGGGTTCTTTTTGAACCTTCATTGCAATGTTTTCTAAACTATTGGAGATGTTGCTCCAACAGACATGGGGTTTATTTTAATTGACATAGAAATGATGAAATTTGTGTTGTTATTTTTAAGAGCACCAAAAAAAACTTTTAGCTAATCTAAGTCCAACCATCCTACAAGAAAACATGAAAATTGTTAGCACATGGTGGGCCTTTCAGCCTAATCTTTTCTTTGGTTACAATTTTTGACTTCTTTGTTTGTAGATACATAACACATTAATGATAGAGAATTGGAAAAATCAGGGAAATTTATGATCTTTGGACTCTTGACAATTTTGAAACAGACACTGAACAATTGCAAACTAATTTAACTACAATTGTGAACTCATATCAAGACAATTGCGAATTTTTGCTAACAAAATTGTGAATTTCTGTCTGCAAAAGTGTGAACATAAATCTAAATAATTATGAATTAGTTAATCACAAAATTAAAAGATAGAAGACAAAAGTCAGATTTGGAGGAAATCATCTAAAACTAGGTGGGCTAGGACCTCAATATTGTTATAAATGTTAAATTTGTGCAAGATCTTGTGCATGGTTTGGTAGTATTGATTCATGGCTTCTTCTTCATCCAAGATTCTGAGTTTCTATTCTACCTTTTTGATGTGTTGGCAGGATTTTTGTTGTGTTGGTAGGATTTTTGTTGTCTTCTATGCTCCTTTCTCCTTCTAGCACCTAATATTTTGAAGGTCACCCTTCTTGCCATGATGTTAGAGGCATCTCATGCATTAAAAATTAATTTTCCAGAAATGAAAGATTTTTCTGGGTTAGCAGCGCAAATGCTAGAAAAGCGGAAACGACAAGCAAAAATGAAATTTTGACCTATCCCTACAATTGCGAATCAATATAAATACAATTGCGAACTAATATAATAACAATTGTGCATCAAACTAAATAATTGTAAATATTCATCAATACAATTGTGCATCATATTTTTCTGTTCAGTATAGGACCTGCAAATTTGGTGCAGTCACCGGTTAGGAGGGACCTCAAAGATATCAATCTGGACCAATCATCAAGAGTAAAATAATAGAAATAGAAGGATATGATGCAGGCAATGCAAAATTAAATGAATTATATCTTGAAAACTAATTACAATCAACCGGTAACAACTGGGTTATAGAAATCGGCTCACTGGCCTGCTAAAACATGCTTAATTACGAAATAGGTCACAACCAGGACCTCAAATATTAGGATCTATCTTCTATGTTATATATCTTAAATTATCCACATTATAATGCTCAATTACAATAATTTATATGATCCAAGGGGATCTGGTCGACCCAAAAAGGATCAAATGCTGAAGAACAAGACCTAACGTGTAAGAACAAGGTCGACTTCCGCTAAAGAAATTCCTCTGGAAAATACAAAGGATGAAGTGCGGATCAAAGGGAAGGTCGACCACACACTAAGGAACATCAAAATCAATGCTTAGGTCTCCACAAGCTATGGAGGGGATCTAGTAGATTAGAAATGCAAATAGGTCCAAGCAACTGGTATCAGAAAACTATCTTAGAAACCGGTAGCGATAACTTGCCAAAAAATTATCGAAATGCTCCATGATTTGGAAATAATGTACATGATCAAGTCTTCAAGAAAAAATCCAACTCCTCAAGATCTGGTGAGCCAATGCCAGAAAATACAGAATGAAATGCTGAAACTACAAAATCGAAAGAAAAACATAAAGGAAACAATTTTGGTTGATTCAAGATTGCCAAGAACAGGGGATACTCTTGCATCAGACATCCAAGGTTGTTGAAAAAGTGTGTCTCTCACTTTGCTAGGGTTAGAGGAAAACCAAGGTGGTCTACCTCTGCCTGAGAAATCCAAGATGAATCTTTAACTGGTCTATCCTTCCACTTTACTAGATACTCCTTATACTGATTGCTCCGGGTACTATACCCAATCCTACTGTCTAAAATATCTTCAATCTAATCCGGTTCCTTTCGGGGCAACTATTTCTCCAAGTGTTCAATACTGTCCTCACTAAATTTTGGTTCATGGTATTGATGTAGATCTGCAATGTTAAATACAGGTGAAATACTCAGACTATCCGATAACTCCACTTCATAGGCATTTTCGGAACTGAACTTTCTCAAAATCTTGCAAGGTCCAAACTTCCTCATCTGCAACTTGTTATAAGTTCCAACCGAGAATATTTATTTTCTCAGATACACCATCACTTCATTGCCAACTTCAAATTCCTTATGTCTCCTATTCTCATCTGCTTTCTCCTTATACTTGTTGTTCATGTCCTCCAAATGTTGCTTAACTTGAATATGTAAGTCCTTTATGTGATCTACAAATTCTTCTGCTTTTGAACTTCTTCGATCTTCATCGCTAATATTTCTTAATTTTGATATACCTCTAGGGTGTTCTCTGGTAACAATCTCAAAAGGTGTCCTTCCAGTACTTCTATTTATTGAATTATTGTAGGCAAACTCTGCTTATGCAAGAATCGAATCCCAACTTCCATTTTTGTCTCCAACTAAGCATATTAACAAATTTCCCAAGCTCTGGTTAACTACGTATGTCTGTCCATTAGTCTGTGGGTGAAAAGTAGAATTGAACTTAAAATCTGTCTTGATTTTCTTCCAAAGTGTTCTCCAAAAATAACCAACCAACTTTGTATCTTTGTCTGAAACTATGCTCTTAGGTAATCCATGCGATCTCACCACTTCCTTGAAAAATAGGTCAGCTATATGCACTGCATCTGATGTCTTCTTACAAGGTATGAAATGAAGCATCTTAGAGAATATATCCACTACCACAAATATAAAATCATTCCCTCTTTGTGTTTTAGGAAATTCAAGTATGAAATCCATGCTTACATCTTCCCAAGGTCTCTCCAGTACTGTCAAAGGTTTATACAATCCCACATTCTGACTACTACCCCTTGTAACTTGACAAACTATAGTTTTACACATGTTTCCCAACATCCTTATGAATTTGGGGCCAATGTAATGCTCACTCACCACAACTACTATTTTATCAACACCAAAGTGTCTGGTTAATCCTTCACTATGTTTCTTCTTTATCAGATTCTCCCTCATTTAAATCTTAGGTATGCACAACTGAACTCCTCTGAATAACATCCCATCCTAAATGAAGTAATCCAACCACTTGCTTCTATCTACCTGTGTGGGGGAAAAAGCGAGACTAGGTTAATCATGCCCTAATCCTACCTTTTGACACACATTACGGAATATGAAAGAGCCTAGAGATATCGCACAATTGGCTACTTCTTTTTGTGAAAGAGAGAGCCATGGGATATCTATTAGGATTTCTATTCCCTTGTTGAAATTGTAAGATCAAGTAATGCAAGTTCAAACCCTAATCCCAAAATGCAAGTATGAACTAATAACAAGATTGCAGAATTGAGATTAAACAATTAACAGCTGTAAATACAAGGATGAAATAAGAATGCAGATGTGTACCCGGAGTCAAAATCAGACTGAAAATGTTCAGGACGGGGGCGCGGGCGCCACTGTCCTGAAAACTGCACCGAAAATTGCTGTTCTGCACTCTGGAACACTGTCAGAAAGTTGTCTGCAAGCTGTTTGTCCGGAGGACCAGGGCACCCAGCGCCTCTGTCCCAGGGACCAGGGCACCCAGCGCCCCTGTCCTGGAAGGACCAGGGTGCCTAGTGCCCCTGTCCCAGTCTTCTGCTCTGCAATTTGATACAGAGTGCTGTCTCGACCTTCTCTCTCCGGATCTGTATCCCGCGGCGTCGTCCGAATCCTGAAACCTGCAATGATATCTGAAAAAGGGTGTATGGGCAGCTATATAGGGTTTTGCCTTAGTCAAACCCCCGCTTCAATGATTTCCACCTCCACGAATAGCCAAGTTTTGTAAAATGTATTGTGTGTGCAGACCTAGTGTGTGTGCAAGGTCCTAAAATGCAAGAAAGCAAACTAGAGCAACCTAGAAAGTAAACCCTAATTGCTTGTAAATGATAATGTAAATGCTCTAAATCAAGATGCAAAGTGATCCAAAGCATGAATAAATGATGTATTGAAGCTTATGTAAAGACATGAAAACAACATGAAATCATACCCAACCCTCAAGGGAGGAGTACAAGCCAATCTTTTGTCGGTAATCTCCTATTGTTCTTCAATGTCTTCCAAGCCCTAAGTGGATGAATGAATTTGATAGATGCTTGATAGAAGGATGTTGTAAGATGTTGAAGTCTTCAAAGATCTGCTCTTTCGTTGCATATGAAGTTCCTGAAAATAAAATTCCCATCCCTTCAAATGAAGAAAGAGAGCTCTTATGTAGGAAACCCTAGATCGTAAATTCGTATTTTGGCTGACCTAGAGATTGAATATCCCGCCAATTTCTTGGGGTTAAGCTTTATTTTATGATTGGATCGCGCTCCTAAAATTTCGGGAAAAATGTCCGGGACCGTGTGCACTCCGGGCGCCACGGTCCTGACAACTTTTGACCAAATTTTCAGGACCGTCAGATATGATGATTTTAGAGAGAATCTCAAAGTTACAGGTGATTTCGAGATGTTTTGACCCCAAAACCAAGCCCCCAAGTTCGAAATAGGACTTAATTAGGGTTTTTGATTGAGTGATGTATTGGAGGAATAAAATGCGAAGGGCGTGCTTTAGTGAAAGGGCCCAACTTTATGATGTAGAGAATGGTGAAATAGAACCTTTAGACCTAATTAATTTGATTAATTAAGTGCTAAAGGAGAAATGCAATGCAGAATGCAACTGTGCCCAGGCGGGTGCTAAACTAGGTGTTAAATTGTACTACTTTAGCAAGTGCGTACAATTTATAACGTTACATTTAGCCCCCACTTTAGCGGTCATATGAGTACTACGTGCATATGCAAGCTAAAGTACAGAAAGTAAACATTATTTGAAAAAGGATATATCCATAAGTTGTCGGACGAAGCCCCCAGTGGCATCTGCAGTACACAGTTAGGAACCGCACCCTACAAAACACACGTTAGATCACAAAATCACCTAATGCTTACTAAGGAAAGTGATGAAATCTGTGAGTAGCTGTATGCCCCCCCCTGTTTTGACTTGCTTATTAGGGAGGTGAAACAGGGTAGCATGTTTACTTGCAACAAATTGTGTAAGGTAGTATTGATGAGGGGTGTTCACTAAATAGGCTTCATCAAGGCACTTTTTGGAACATCCCAAGAGTAGGGGAAGGAAAATATGATTCCAACACAACAAACAGCTCAAAAATCGCATCTCCCAAACTCAAGTTATGATAAAATGAATGGTAGAGAAAAATTAGGGTTTCAAAAAGTAAGAATAAACAAATGAGAGTATATACCTCGAAAGTGATACTTGTATTCGTCACTTTGTTGATTTCAGAATACTATTCAGTGCAGTGGAGCCCACATAGCCATCATCATGCCTTCACGATGACCAAAGTGTCCCACGAGGATCAACATCCTGCGCCAGGCCGTAGTCGACGACGAGCCACTGGACGAGGTGAGTTGACTAAATGTTTGACTTTTGATTTTTCGCGTGTTGACTTTTTTGTGATCGTATGCGGGCCCTTAAGGCTGACCCGGGGCCCACCCAGGGTGCCATGGTCCCTGTGGGGCGCCCTGGTCCCCCCAGGGCGCCATGGTCCCTGACAAGGGCGCCATGGTCCCTGCAGGGCGCCATGGTCCCTGATAGGGCACCATGGTCCCTGACAGGACACTATGGTCCCCAATCAGGGCTTGGTGAGGGGTTTCAGGACTAGCACATGATGTTTGATAGTTTGCATTAGCGATTTTGATGATTGAGTACTGATTACGGTTATGTTTTTGTGTTGCAGGGCCCTCCGTACATGAGAGAGCATATAGCGGGACATATTCTTCGCAGTTTGCGAGATCAGATTCCGCGGCTTATTTAGTCAGAGAGAGACACACTGTCGATAGTAGGATTATGGTATGTGATCCTCATGCCAGCCATCCGGTTCCATCCCACGATGCTGATGTCATTGATGGAGCGATGGGATCCTGACACATGCACATTTCATCTTCCAATAGGAGAGCTGACAGTCACACTCGAGGATGTGTACCGTATACTTCGTCTTCCTATCAGAGGAGTGACTGTTACATACGCGACCGATCGGTCAGCAGAGGATCATCAGAGAGAGTAGGTGTATTGCATAGGGAGAGTCATGCTGAGTGAGACAAGAGGTCGCATCATGGTCAGCTAGCTCTTACATCCTACAAGGGAGGTACCCCTTCTGAGACACCTTATGATAGCTATCATAGCACTAGCCGTCTGCCCTAATGGGCAAGGGACACACATGCATGGGGGTCTCACATGGTGTATCAGAGCGATGGAGAGACACAAGAGAGTGTATGCTTGGGATTGGAGTATGCTTGCGCATCTCTATCACAACCTTGAGGAGTACGTATTTGGACAGGGTTGTAGTTTGATGACATGTACACTTCTACAGGTGTGGATTTTAGAGCACTTTACATGCACCAGGCCCATCGGCTTTCCGCTGAGTACAACGAGCGAGCGACCTAGGGTGTTTGCTTATCCACTTACCAGCGAGTGGAGATTTGGGGATTTGTTATATTGGAGAGTGATTTTTGACAGAGTGACAGCCGAGGTGATAGTGTGGAGACCTTACCTACGGATGCACAGATGGGATGGTATGGAGAGACAGTTAGCATGCCTATAGAGGAACCACCTACTGCGAGGACGATATGCACACATCATAGTCCCTTTCTACTTTGACCGAGTACAGAGGCAGTTCAGGCTAGAGCAGTGTGTTCCAGCCGACGTGCCCATCTATACTCGACACTCACGGGTCCTTCCCAGACCTAGAGCAGTAGCGAGACCGATGATAGATGACATCGAGACTACAGACTTAGAGGGATCTGATCAGGATGTAGTCACTGACTATTCTGCAGAGCCTGGAGCACAGCGGGGGTACGTCTCATGGTTTATGAGATCATATCCAGGTCCTATCTTTCCACCAGATCATCCGACAGGCTATCCAGGCCCATGGAGACATGGAGACCAAGATGAGGACCAGGGATCCAGGTCAGAGGAGCCAGAGGAGGGAGAGGGTCATGAGGAGGCGGGAGATCTTGATCCACCTACAGGCGATCAGCCTAGTGCCGAGGAGGAGGAGGAGGATACAGATAGAGAGGAGGATGAGGGAGATGCAGGTGATGATGTGGATGAGGACGAGGATGAGGATGATGAGGAGGATGACGAGGAGGAGGATAGAGATGATGAGGAGGAGTCGGATGCAGCTCCCCACCATTCAGGAGATGATACCATAGCACTAGATCCACCTCTTATTCCCCAACAGGGGGAGCATGAGGCGATACAGAGGCCTGTCCCTAGTACTGTCCAGCCTACACCCATCATGGATAGATTATTCGAGCGAGGGGAGCCTAGCGGTTCCCAGGCACAGATACTACCATATCATGATCCCTACTGGCGCGAGGGAGATCCAGGTATAGTAGTTTTATATTGATTGATTAATGTTTTGATGATATAGAATGGTACTAACAAAAATCTATTCTACTACCATAGCCAATGTGCAGGAATGGCATTCCCTGATTCAGCAGGCAATGACAGATATTTCCATGATAGCACAGATCCCCAGTTCCTCACAGATTGCCTATAGGCCTCAGGGGAATGCGGGTCGGCATGAGGATTTGTTTTTCCCATTCCGAGTATAGGTAGATATATGGAGGGAGAGAGAGAGAGTCCTATCAGAGGACCTCCAGCAGGCGCGACAGAGAGAGAGAGTCCTATCAGAGGACCTCCAGCAGGCACGGTGAGATCTAGCAGTGGCTCAGACCGAGGCTACCACCTATCGCACGATCCTTATGGATAGGGATCGCAGGAGTTCCTCTCGGAGTCACTCACGATCTGTATCGCGCTACACACCCATGGGTCCACCTTCACAGCCAGATCAGGAGGGAGCGTCTAGTCGACACTCTCCAGCCACTAGCCCTAGGGATAGGAGATGATTTTATGATGTAAAAGAGAGGTCATATTTTGGATATACAGTGACTTATATTTGTATACGATCCACACATATATATATATATGTATATATACATGCTTCTCTTTTATCTCAAATGTGTTATCTTTAATGCTTAAAACAATGTATATTTTGTTTTGATTAAATCTAATACATCTGGTAAATGTACATGTATGTTCAGAATTTAATTTCCATGTGATTGATTTCTCAATGCTCCATGATTAAATTGATACATGTGTGACTTAATTAAATATTTAATCAAGTACTACATTGATGATAAGGAAGACATATGCATTAAGTCTAAGAATCATATAACTAATGTGATTTAATTTTGAACTTAAACACAACATGATACGATTCTACTTAACACATAACGACACTGTATAATATGCTAGCATAATGGAATGTAAATCTTTCACAATTTACATAAATGAATTCAAGACAAACTATAAAGTAAGAAGACACGCTTGTCAGGAACGAAGCAATATAGATTAAACAATATAACATTTAATTCTATTTTGCTTTAATTAAGAGACACTAACATATTATCCAATGTTGAAGAATTGAAAAGATGAAGAACAAAGAATTAAGCCTAATATCTACGCAAGTGCATAGCATTGATAGGATCTTTAAGAGGCGTACCGTCTACATCCGCTATTTTGTAAGCACCTGATCCATAATCCTCAATAATGATATATGGTCCAAGCCAATTAGGACTAAATTTTCCCTTTTCTGGAGGTAAGGCATTCACATTACGCTGATTCTCATAGAGGACTAAGTCACCTACTGAGAAGGAACGTTGAATGACCCTATCATTATAGCTTCGTTGTAGAGTTTTGTGATACGCTTGAATATGCTCAAGAGTGTTTATACACTGTTCATCAAGCATCTCAAGCTGTTGAAGTCGTTGTTCTCTATAAGAGTCATCATCTACTATACCTTTGAGAGAAACCCTAATTGATGGAATCTCTAATTCTAAGGGCATAATAGCGTCAGCACCATAAACAAGATTATAAGGAGTAGTTCCCGTAGCAATTCGTACACTCGTTCGGTAGGCCCAAAGAGCATAGATTAGCTGGTTACTCCAATCCTTACCATGCTTATTCACGGTTTTGTGAAGAATTTGTTCAATTATCTTATTGGATGATTCGGCTTGACCATTTGACTAAGGATAGTATGGTGTAGAAAATTGATGTTTGATATGATACTTCTCGAGGAATTTCTTCACGTCCTTGTTCTTAAATGATGTCCCATTATCTGAGATTATAGTAGAAGGTATCCCGAACCAAGAAATGATGTTTTCTAGAAGAAATTGACAAATCACTTCAGCAGTGGTAGAGCGAAGGGGAATAGCTTCTACCCACTTCGTAAAGTAATCTGTTGCGGTTATAATGAAGGTGTGTCCTTGAGATGAAGGAGGAGAGATTTTACCAATAAGATCCAAACCCCATGCGGAAAAAGGCCAAGAAGCTACTTGAGAACAAAGTTCTTGGGTAGGAGCATGAATCAGATTATTGTGTTGTTGACATTGATGACATTTTTTAACAAATGAAAAGGAATCCTTCTGCATAGTTTGCCAATAGTATCCCATACGAAGCAATCTATGAACCAAGGA